>NW_024962267.1:4069420-4609761 GCF_019238085.1 Lagopus leucura
ATGACCTCGCTCACTTCAATCATATATATGATAATAAACGTTAGGGTTTTAAATGAAAACCAAGTCTACACAAAATATTTGCAGAGACTCAAAATCAACTTATTAGATGTTTATTACATATAAGGCAATAAAGATAAGCTGATACACAAGACGTAAAGATTCATAAACTTGCACAGTAAAGTACGCCAAGTTTATTTCCCAACATAACTAAAGTTATTGAAAAAGAATTTATACTATGTAGGTAATAGGTGACCAAAATACTAGAAGTTAAAATCCACAGTAAAGCAGATACCAAAGCACATCTCCCAACAGTAGCCTCCTTTGTTACTTACAGACAACCTGTATCATTTGCAGATGCACTTGTGAATGCAGAGCTGGGATTTACACAGACCTCAGAACACTACGGAGCGCTTTGCTCTGATGCACGTTATTAATTCTCTACAAAGAACATCACAAGGATGTTTCACTGCTAACATTTACACTGGGCTTACTAAAGCTCTGAATCGTGGAACACCCACAGCAGGGCACAACATACCTCAGCGTAAGCAACCCTGCTTATCCTGGCATTACACTGGATGTGCAAAACCCTGCACTTATCATGTGATGTTACACAGTATGCACACAAGGAAGAACAAAGGTCTATGAGATGGGATCCTTGTTTGTAAAAAAGAAAAAAAATAACAACAGTATTTTCTACGAATTTTCTACAAAAAAAAAAGCAGGTATCATTTCCCTCCATAAAAGGCATTTTCTTCTTCAAAAATACAGCTGAACAGAAAAATTCTGGGTCACAAGAAGTATAAACTGTACGTGTGGAACAGTTTATTAAAAAAAGAAAAATAAGCAAAGATCAAATGATTTGCCTCTACAAGCAAAGAGAAGCAACAAATCTGAAGAGTTCAGTCACTATTCTGAAAACTTCAAGCTTTCCCAATTTTAATAACAATAAAAAGAGGATAGTCACAAGAAAAGAAAAAAAACCCTGCAAAATACAGAAAGATCTTTTGATCCATTTAAATAAAAGACACGTGCAACAAGAACACACTGAAAGACTCTGAAACAGCACAGGTTCTTCATTCCACAGAGTTTTTGTTCTATATTATCACACTTAGTTCCTCTTAGCTTTTTTAAGGTTATTCCTTTTACTCAAAGCTCTACAGAGCTCTTATCAAAATCCAATCACTACATTCTAGCATAAATCCTAATGAATACATCACTAGATGTTAAAAATCAAATTCTTTGTGAATTGTCACTTTTTATATTATTTAATAAGCAAAGTTTGTAGTTCACTTGTGTGTTCAGATGGATATGCAAATGAATGTAATTAATGCTATAGCTTTCAAATCATTAACATTTATAAACAGAAAATTACTGTATCTGTCATCCCTGAAGGACATTCACTTGCAGGCTTTAAGAAAATCTTACACAACGAAAAAAACTGACAATAAAGTAAACATGGTTGAAAGCCAGCTACTTTCCATTTCCACTAAACCCACAAAGACAGAGTAAGTTTATGTAAAAAATTAAGTTTTCCTTTTGAAGGGATTTTAAAGCCATATAAATGCTATAAATGCTACTAGAGAAGTGTTTTCATTTTCCAGGAACAGATGGACCTCACAGGAATTATATTATCTCTACCACTAACAAACCTTTTTCATTGTATCTATCAGTAATGTTTAATTAGGCAATAATAGGTTCACTTAGCATATGGTCCAGTAAAAGACTATTCCTTACAAAAGAGAGAAAACAAAATTGCTTCCTTCTTGCTGAGCTCTCTTAATACAGAATGTAGAGTAGGGTTAAAGCATGCAGTATTACTCCAAGCACATTAAAAGAGTATGTTCTAGTGATGAGTGAAGCTTTTTTCAGTGAGCTCATTTTGTAACAGTGTTAAGCTACAAAGGTAATTCTGAGGTGTAAAGTAAAATAAGCTAAGTATTTTGTTTCATAATGGTTTACTCAGAAAGCTGAGCGCTACAGAAAGCATTAATTAAAACCAAAGATGACTGTTACGAATGCAATTATGAAACCAGCAAAAATACTTCTCGTTAGCCTGGACAATATTGCATACACATTTCTGAATCAACTCATTCCACCATTCTTGCTTTAGGAGTACACAGAATGGCTGGGGGTAGAAGGGACCTTGCAGCCCACCCAATCCTACCCCCTGCTGCAGGCTGGTTGCCCCCACCCGCTCAGGCTGCCCACGGCCCCATCCAACCTGGCCTTGAGCACCTCCAGGGATGGGGCACCCACAGCTCCTCTGGGCAGCTGTGCCAGGACCTCACTGCCCTCTGAATAAATAAGTTTCTCCTTACAACTAATCTAAATCTATCCTCTTTTGCCCCTTGTCCTATTACTGGACTAGGAAGATTAGATCAAGCAGGTTTTTGAGTGCTTATTTCACCTTATCTAATTCCCCAAGGACAACAGAGCAGCAACATTACAAATGGATCAGACATAGTTTCAGACCAATTTGCTTGAAACACAACTGAATGACCAAATCCACCTGACACAAGAATAAACAGAGTGACATTCATGTGTTGAATATTTGCTATATTCCACTTAGGAGAATTTTTCAACCATAACAGTTGAACTAACTTTTTCTTATCATTGATACAGATTCTAGATATTCCAGTGGACACAATCACTTAAAGGAACTTCATTGTAACGTGTATAAGTGAATTGGAAAAGAACAAACTTATTGTAACAACAGGGGGCAGTAGATATAGTTGCCTTTAACTAGTTTCTGATCACCCAAGAAAAGTAGTGGTCACAATCCAGTACAAAAAAAGGAATAGCTCACCCGTTTCCAAGGATCAGGGCTTGTTGGAAATTCCAAAAAGAAGCAATCTCCAAGTAGAGATGCTACACTTTTGGCTGCCAACCCTTAAATGAGGTTAGTGAATCCAGGGTTGCAGAGGGAATTGCCTAGTGAATACTGCCCTAATTCTATATAGCAATACACATACAACATGACCCATTTGTTAGGAATCTGTTTAAAGTGTTTTTTTTTACTTTTCATATGCATGCACACTTAAAGAGTCACTTTATTTCAGCAATTCTGCCTGTATATACCACTTTTACCTACCTGCCTCTGAAGTTCTGCCAAGTTGTAAGGTAATGCACCCTCAGCTAGTGGTGCTACTCTCTCAATATCTGCCAAAGTTAATCGCCTTAACACAAGGCAGAGGGAAGTAAATTAGTGTTAGTTAAAATATCAAACATATTCAATACAGTATTCTCAGCAGCATCTCACAGAATACATCTTGAGTTTAAAAAAAAAAAAAAAAAAAAACACTTGTCATATTTAAATGCATGTCTAAGAGTTCTGCTATTCTGCAATAAAGAATTCTTGGAGTTAGAAGAGCATTCCCTTCTTGTAGCTGTCAAGGGATCTCAGGTTATTCAGAAGGGAGTTCTTGATTACTACTAATAAAGGATGTAATTCACAACTTAAACCATTTATAGGTATCCCTCCCCAAGAGTTCACATGCTAACAACTATGGGAAACATCAGTAGAGTTAAGAATAATGGAGAATTATAGCCTTCTGGGATTACCATAATGTAATTTTGCTTTTTATATTTAAATCTACAATACAACAATCAATAATTGTGCTTGATATACAGGGTTCACTTAGAAAATATCTGCATACACCAGCCATTTTACAATGAATAAACTGTAATGAACAGAACACACAAATTTTAAAATTGAGTAGATTGTGCATAGAAAACAGCAATACGGTTGTAAAATGATAAAATTGATTATCATAAGTTACCCAGTAACGCTGTATAAACCTGTAAGTTGGTAAAGAATATCTATTTCCAACGGTGTAACTTGTCCAAATCGTATTGCAGACTGGGTAAATTCCTCTGGATTTAAAAGGGAAGGAGAAATAAAGCAATTGTGTTATTTGTCAAATTTCATCTTTATGGACAAATCTAACAAATAACTTAAATATCATAAAAGAATGAAAACTATCATCAAGAAGCAAAATCCATAATTCAGAAGGAAAGATAACTTTAGGAAGACTTATCTTGAAAGAGATCTTTGAAACATAGAGCAAGTATGATTCAATACATCCTCACATCAGCAACACTGATAACATCACACACAAAATTTATGATTTTTTTTCTGAAGTTTTGCAAAATGAACAGAATAATTATCCATTATCCATAGCTTTAAGGGCAACTAACTCATTTATCACCATCATTCTGTGTTTCTTTTCTCTGTTAGCTCTCAGTGACCCCACAGCTATATGTTCATCTATCCAAATAACATTGCACGTTCATTACGTGATTGGCAAGCTACAATAAGCAAGTTTTAGTGATGACAGTTCAGTAGCTTTTATTCACTACACAAATCCAGGCAAGACGTGTCTATGCATTTACATCAAGGAAAAAAAAAAAGCCAGGTAATTTGTTAGCACTATTTGGAGGACAAGGACAGTTATTTCACGCTTTTCTCTAGGGATGTAAAGTATGCTGAGCATCTGAACATAAAACAAACATAAAAGAAAAAAAAAAAAGAAAAACTCTGCATGCTTTTTACCACACATAGACTTGGCTGGTCCTGTCCATGCAGGTAATAAAGTCAGAGATAAAATATGTCATAAAATGTCTACAAAATAAATCCACTGATGCCTGCAGCAAGACTGATTCATGTCTACCTTTCAGTGGTACAGGGATTAACTATGTCCTGTATGTCAACATAAACTATGTAAAACCACTCAGGCCAGCAAAAGAAGTTATGAATTTTTTCATACCTTTTTTCTAAGTTTCTATCTTTTTCTACCTTTTTTCTAAGAAGGATTTAGTTGCAGATAAAATGAGCTAAAGCTCATGGAGATCACTGATAACGGATTTTCAAACGTAACTCCTTCTATCTTATTTCCTTGGCACCTCCTGTCTCTAAGCAATAATATACCTTTTTCAAGGAGTGGTAAAATCCCCAATGAAGTACCATTTTGCAGATATCCATACAAACCACAGTCCCAATTCTTCTTCTTAGTGAGCTTCCTGAAAATCATTACTAACCCATGAGGATGAAAATGACCCTTAAAATATTTCTACAGTAGCACTAACGTTGTATGCTATGCAGCCTCTGACTTGTCTTACCCTGTATGCAACAACAGCTTACAAATTGGACAGAACTAAAATATTAATAAAAAGTAGGAAATATACTTTACCTTTTGTGACTTCAATATCTTTTCTTGTACCTGCTATATTACTGTATATCTTCCTAATGAGATCCATGTTATTCAAAAGGGCATTAAATGCATTGAAGTAGGAGAAGCTGACCTGATGTGAAACAGTCCCACCAGCTACCTGTAAAAATTAAATTACACAGTTAAATGCCTTGAGCCCCTTTTTTCCAATGTCTTATTACAAATTACAGAAACATTCATTTGGGCAAGTAAGGAAAGAATTAAAGATATCTTTCTACCTCTGTAATTTTAAGCTAGTTTTAATAGAAATACAACAGTAGAACCAATAATGGCATATTTTTTTACATAAACTGTAATAAAGTTATCCTTTACCTCATAAACTGTACCTGCCGATCTTGCCAGTCATAACGGTAACCATTCTAACTCTACATGCTTATTTTCCAAACATCAAACTGAAAACAATATAAGAACACATAAAAGGGCAAAACTGTAAGTAGTCTACCACCCATTCTGGTCTGTTCTATATCGAAATCTAAAAATCAGAAGCTTTAGCCCAAAATTGGTATTCTTTCTGTGTAAAATATAGTTTGCTCTGCTTTAGGCAAAAGCACAGTAGATAACTCAAACTGCATCCAATGGCACTTTAAGCATTTAAACCAGACTGCAAACTTTTCTACCACATAACCGAGAAGTGTTGCCATGTTTCATCCTGCCAACTCTACTATGAAGGTAATAATTTCTAGCAGTGAGAAAGAGATAAACATATAGGAATAGAAAAAGTGGGAGAGAAGCACTAACATTTTAAAACATCACAGCTATTAAACCCTGAACTCAAGACGTTTTTCTTCACACTTACTGAAACTAAATTTTCTTCCACAAATGGTGTCAGCATATGGGAGTGAAGGGTAACCATGACATCACTGAAGTCCAGCCCAGTAATCATGCCACTTTTATTTTTGTCCTTCAATGCAAAGGCTTGTCTTGCATGTTCTGACTGCAGCTCCTAAGATTAACATTCAGAAATTGTGTATTAGCAAATTCTATAACCCACTGTTCACAACATTTTGATTTAGTTTATAATCTTACAGCACACCTAAATACATTTGTGCATGCAGATCACAAGACAATTGCAATTTAAACTTGAAGGTTAGTCCAAATAAAATAAGAATTCTGCATATTTATTCATTCCATGCACAGATTCATTCCTCTGGCATAGAACATCCCCTACTCAATCACAAGGAAATATTCACTTTCACTAAGTAATTGAGAAGCAATATTTGCATACTTATGTTCTTGCTGCTACACATTCCCTTATTCCCCTGATATTGATCTTAAAGATTCAGAGTTTGAGACTAAATATGATTGGGGTTACATGGTTAACAACATCTGGTTATATTAAGGACACAATCTCTGGTTGAGGTTAGTTTTTTTTTTATTAAATTCCTACAACAGAAAAGGGAGTCAATGTTCTAACTGCACAAGATTACAACAATCAGTTAAATGGTTTATTTCATAAACAGAATACTTAGTCCCACATATTTATAGGATGATATGCAAGCTAAAGGACAATGAGTAAGCACTCCTTCATGAACCCATATAGAAAATTAATAGCTCATTGCTGCTAGGATTAGTATCAGATAATTGTGTTCATTACCAGACTAAGACCAAAATTTATAGTGATATAAATTTACTTCTGGAGATTAAAATTGATTTCAGCTGTAGTCTGAAATAAGGTTAATAACTAACCTGAAGAAACTGAGTGAACTCTGTATAGTTAAGATGCTTCTTTCTGTTATGTCCAAAATGCAGCCGAATGAATTCACAGTCCCAGTTGAAGGGGATTTGATGATGAATAGTAGTTTGTTCAAACACTTCTTTGACATTTGCTTTAAGGAAGGGAAAAAACAAGAAGTGAGATTTGGGGTAAATACAAACATTCCAGGAAACAAATTAAGTTTTAAGGAGCTGTTTAAAAAGTGTTTTGTTGAGAATAGTTACTAACTGAGCTTTTACAGACTTGCATAAGAACACATTTGCTATCCAGTGTGATACTTTCTGTATTACTGCATAAAGCTTTGGAGTGTTTTGCCTAGTTTTAATTAAGAAGCGATTTATCTTTTTCCCTTGTACACGACAAATAAGAGCTAATTTGCATTCCAATACAAAAAACCAATAGAGGTTCTCCATCTCTGCCAGGAGTCAAATTAAGCCCTTTATCAAGGGCACAAATACCTGCATTACAATCTCACAGAATATCTGTCATACTAAGTATGGTTTGACTGAAACTTGATTATTACAATCATACAGTCTGAACGTGTCTATTGAAGATAGGTATAAGAAATACCACCTAAAACATATTATTAGCTCAGCAGAAAGCGCCTTATTAAAAGCTTTTGATAAGGATTTATAAAAAAAATCGAATCCTATAAAGCATAATTGGTAGTCTCTGTTATTAAAATGTTTTAAGACAAGTGAAGATAGAGATGTCCTCATATAAATGAAGGAAAAAAAGCTCTCCTTTCAAGATATGGAATTCTTTATATGTACACTGTACAACTGAAATAAAAGACCTAACATAGCCAAAGTCAAAACCCTCGCCTAAAAAAAAAGTTTCATTTATTCATACTCAGCATTGTCACTCTGCAATACAAGCGTGGGTTTTGTGCTGATTATCTGACCAAATAAACAGTACAAAACAGTAAAAAAAGTAAAAGTACAACTGGACATCTATCCATACCATGCAAACTCTTTTCAAAATCTACTTTGAAGTACTTGAATTAATGTTAGCTTTCATCAACTAATCTCAAACCTGCTAACTGCCAAATTAAATTGTGTCATATAGCTCAAATTTAAAACAGAATACACATCATTTTGCTGAAAACACATCTATTTTTTTATAAGTTTAGAATATTTGCTCAACACTGCATCAGTGTATCTGTTAATCAGACATATTAAAGGCATTCTGTGGAACTACTATTCTGAAACAGTTCTGTCAAAAGACAAAATGTAATCAGAAGGACTTTAATGTCATTTTATCCTTCTATCAAGACTAATTTGCTTGCAGTGTTGCTTTCTCTGTGCTATAGGACTGCTCGATTCGTACACCCTTTCAGATCTGTAGCTATTCTAGCAGTGAGCAAATCACTCTATGGTTGTATATTTTCAGCAAGAAAAGGAAAGGAAATCTTTAGAACAAATATGTTTCAGAATGAGAACACACAGTAGGATTCTTTCCCTAGATCACTTGCTTCACAGATAGTTTGAGATTACCTATTTAAAGGGCAGACTATGGCTATTGAACGATTTAACTGTAATTTAGCCCTTACCTAAAGGTCTAACACAGACGATAGTTGAAGAACTGCAATTTAAACCAGTTTTCAATGCAAGCTAGGCTAAATGAGGTGTTCAGGTAAGCAGGAAACTTGAAAAAAACTTGACTACTTTCAATTGCCCATTCATATCTACTCACTGATATACTAAGTGAGGGCTAAGAAAATAAGATAAAGCAACACATTCATACCACTAAATTATATCACTTTGCCACATTTCCTTTGAAAGTTTTGTCTGTAGTAGATTTACTCGCCATTGCTACAGAAACCAGGAGAGGTAAAGTTAAATTCGCCACCTACCATTGATTCACTCTGGTTTCTGGCCAAACTAACTTGAGTACTACAAATAGATCAATGTAACTCATGGTTAAACGTGCAAAATGGCACTGAACTGTAAAGGGAGCACAAGACTGGTCTGCTTAATTGGATCTATTGGCTTGGCCACCAGTGTACAAGCACAGTGTCTGCTAGAAACTAAACATCTGTAAAACTGACTGTCTCTGTAAGGTCTTCTACTAATGACTAAGGGAAACATATTGAAGAACCAGAAAATTTAAATTGTATTATCTAACACCAGCAATTATTTCACAGTGTTAGAGAATGGTTAGGAAAAAAAGTCTCGGTTTTTTTTCTGACATGAAATTATTCATATGTGTTCACATAGACAAAACTTCCAATGATTTTTACTGAGACTGAAGCAGCTGGTCTTTCCATAACTCTCACTCTAGCATTTAATTGTATATGACTTCAGCCACTGAGGATTAGCTTCCAACACTATTGGTTTTCCTTCCAAAAACATTTATAATTTGTCATCAAGACGTCACAAGTTGAGATCCTTCACCACATAAAAATAATACTGGTAAACAGATTAATAAATCTATATTTAATAATTGAGTGCATCAACCAACAAGCTTTACAAATTGGTATCCAAATCATACTTCGGCTTCTCTGAATATTGAAACACTTTTTGTCACTTAACAGTAACTGACAATCAGCAATGTGTACCTGTTGTTATGGTAACGTGAGTTTAAATACATGGGCTGTACCTAATGCTTATCCTCAAGTTACCTTTGTTTATGAAATATTTGAGTAGCAGAAGCAAAAGCATCTATCAGTTATAAATAAATCAGTTGCAAATAATTGACAGAATTAGAACTGTTGAAACTCTAAATAAAGTTTACTGAAGCCGTTTGGGATTCTCAAGCATCTCCAGATAATCACTAAGACTTACTAACTTTCTACCCAAGGGTAGTAATGCTTTCTTCATAATATATCAAGAACATCTTCCTTAATCCAATTCTGTTGGCTTTTCTATTATTTCAGAGTAAATACTCACCACTATTACTAACAACTCCATGAGGAGAAAAGCTACAAAAGGACAATCATGTTTCAGGGATCATATATAATGTGATCATGACCTACACTTTCACCACTTTGAATTAGGATCAAATATCTGATTTTTAACTATTTTTTTTTCCACAGTACAAAGTAATGATAACAAAGAAAGTGTTATCTAAATAACATTAAAATATAGGTATTGCTTTTCCTCCTTTTTTTTTTTTTTTAAACTCAGTCAAAACTCAATAATGATTCTAAATTAAGATAGACTACAATTCCTTCAAAATTTCATCACAGCTAATTTCCAGGGGGCAAAAAACCAAATTGTTTTTACCTCCTTTCATTTTAGTATGACATTTAACAGAATGCGTTCACTGCCCCAGTTAATGCACGTTGCTCATTTGCTAATGCCTTCTCCTACACTTTGCTCATCTTTCTGCAGCGGAATGCTTTCCTACTGAGTGGATAACTTTATTTCTGAGCTTATGGCAAAGCATTTTCTTCTCAGACAGGCATATGAGTCAGTTTACTGATAGTCAAATTACTATCAGCCCCAGGAACAATAAACCCACAACTCTAGTGCACTAGTACATTACCTCCAAGGCAACATGCATTCTCTCAAGATTGCTTCAGAATTTCCCCACCCAATCATTTTAAACAAATTATAGATGCCTGGAGCAGCTATCTGCAGGCAGCATACACACAACCAGCTCAGTTCCCATCAATACCATTACCTTGCAGGCTCAGAAAGATGATATAAGAAAAACACATTCTTAGGCAATAGTGAATTTCAGAGGAGAAAGATTACTGTAAGTTATAAACACCAAGAGATTTTGTTGATTAGAATGAGATAAAGACCGTAACACAACACCAACACAACCAAAGCATCACACATCTGAATGCACACATCTGAATGCATCTGAATGCAGTTCATGCTCCCTGAATGACAAACATTTTTGGCCCCACTCATGGTGGGGATGAGTTTACTACTTCAAATATACCATGAGGTGGTATCAGTTATTTTTACAGAAAACTCTTCAAAATTCAGAGGGAAAATCTCAAAATTCCAATGCAATCAGCCTTTTTGCCATTCTCTCTCATAACTGAGACAACATTCTTCACACTTGTTAGACACACAAATATAAACAAGGCACTTTTAAACACTAGCATAAATATGCCATAAGTTTGTTGTTTAAGAGGTTGTTTTTAAACGTCTGCTCAGTCACCTGTGGCCTCATTTGTATGAATCTCAGCCTCAGTGTGCACTGCGCATTTAATGTTTTCTATGCTGCTAATCACTATTCCTACTAACAGCAAATTTCATGTATTTTCATTTTCAGCATAATTACAGATAAAAGGACTTTTATCGTGAGCTTTGCAGCGGACGTACACTAACAGTGATCCAAATATGAATACAGAGAAAAAGACAAGTGGCAAGACAAATGAGAAAACTAAAATAGAAATAGTTGCCTTGCATTTCTACTCTTACTTTTAAAGACTACAACAGTGATTCTGCTCAAGATTAGTGACAGCCATAATAACAAATGGTCTCTATATGTAATTCTTATGTTATTATATATATTATATATATAATATATAAATAATATATATTATATATGTATTTAATATTATATACATTATATATATGTTATTATATGATATATATATATATAATTTTTTATATATATTATATATACTGAAATTTCTTTTCAGTTCCCTCTTGCTGAACTCTGATTTTGAACTTAATACTATGGAAAACGTTTGAGATCTCTTTGTGTTCTTAAGCCCTTTATTATTATAAAAAATAGGGAAGTCGTCCATTAAACACTGCTCCAAAGTGCTTGAAACTGTGGCTTAAATCAAAAAGAATCATAAAACAAAAGCAAATGAACAAAAAGACAGCACAGAGAGAAGAAAAACATCACTGTATCCTACATAGTCAGAATGTAATAAGCAAAAGGCAGCTTGAAAACAGGCAACTAACATATGGCAAAGAGGAAGTCAATTGCAGCTTTATATTACTGCACACCTGGAAAGAACATAGTGTTTTTCTTACACCTTCAGATACACAGTCATGTGATCTTTCTGTCTATGCTTCTAAAAGTTACCAGCCTTTATGGTTGCAAACAATATTTCGCAAGGCAGAACTCTTAAGATCATCTTCAAATCCTAGCATTTTCAATCTAGCAGCTCTTTTGGAAACGGGAGAGTGACTACTAGGAGTGATCTGTATTTCCTGAAAAATAACCCTCAAAAGCAGAGACTTACAACAGCATACATTCAACTCCTTTCTCTTATTCTTGTCACTCACCTTCTTCATGTCTACCATGTACTGTTTAAAGGAAATCGGAATCTTTCTTTCCCAGATTAAAGTTTGTTGGCAAATAATTATTTTAAGAAAATAGATGGATGAGATTTCAGTACCATGCTACACTCAACATCTGAAACAATTTCATTATATCGATGCTTATTTCAGTTCATTGGTACTGTAATCTTTATGTAGTTGCAGTAATAGTTACCCAATCCCTTTACTCCCCGTGTCTTGGAAGAAGAGCCATTATGTTCTACATAATATTTTTAACGTTATGTTGAGCTGCAGGATATTTTTTAAAGCCTTATATTTGGTTTCATAAATACTTTCCATTTTTCTAAAAAATAATTTTAAAACTCTGAATACAGAATAATCATGAAGGTAGTAAAATTGTTTCCAAATCTCACTGCTTTAGCTCTATTTATCTATCCACTTCAGCATAGGTATTTAAATGAAAAACCATCTCCAAAATGCTCCAGTTTATCAGAGAATGGCTTTCTTTGCAGTGACTCTACTCTGCAACAAGCCTTGAAATTGTATATTCCAATTAGAACTCATACAGTTCTGATCACTGTATGGTTTGTCCAAAGGATAAAATATAAAGAATTATTTTATTTCCATTTAGAAAAAGCATTTCTGGGTAGAAAATTCTGTGATAGTTATACTTGCCTTTTTTGCAGCAAGTACCATCTGTCACAGTGCAGAACATCTCCAAGTAACTTGAACAGATTTCATGTGAAGACTTGCTCTAGCCTCAATTCAGGTCAAAATTCCTTTACAGCTCTTCCTTAGTGGAACAGCACTAACTTCATGATCTGCTTTTAGATATTTCACTCATGTCAAATAGCTTGGCCAGTTACACCCCATGAACAAAATAACAGAATGATTCTTCTTTTCTGGCTACAGGAACTAAAACTAGAAAGATAATACATGGGGAATAAAATAACACTTCATCTGTCCTGGCTGTTATCTTTTAAATATTTTATGATCAAAGCAATATTGTAAGGGATCATCAACACATTTCCCATAAAATATTAACATAGGAGTCTTTTACTAAGACGTGCAAACTTTTCATCATGATTTTTTTTTCCCCCATTTCTTCATGATTAAAAAGTTAATTTGAATTACAGCACCATTAGTATCACTAGGTTATTAAAATAGCCATTTTATCATCTTTCATTCAGCAAGCTGATAAGTGGATCATTGTAGCTGGAATATGTAAAAAAATACTGAACACACGGTGCAACAAGTTTGCTCATATGAAGTAGGTCTAATTCAATTTTCTTGCAACAGATCTTAAAAGAAAAACTGCAATATACTACCAGCACACCTGTGGCAGTTAGTCATAGACCTCAGGATGTCAAAAACTCCAGGAAAAATATTCCAAAGCAATAAGAAAGTAGAGTACATCCAAGCATCAAATTCAGCACACAAAAAGCATCTCAATTCAACAGTATGAATTGAATTAACACTATATTGCATTGACAAAGACAATGATTAGTGCCATGCCACATAGCTGACACATATTTCTCTCAAACATTTTCTAAAGGATAAAAAATTATTTGCTCTTTTCAATTTTTCAACTCAAAAGACACAAGTTATTTTGTAATGTATGTTATATAATGGCTCCTCACTGGAGAGCTGGAAAGCAGACTTCTGCAGAGACAAATCACAGATTGAGGGTAAAGAGAACTGCAAGAAGATTAAGTGCTGAAGTACAGCCTGTCACTAACTAAATCCTATAAAGTAGATGGGAATCTCCCTGGAACAACTTTATAACATACAGCCAGATCTAAAGAATCAACAAACACTTAACTCCCTCCAGATAAGTGAAAAATTTGAATAGGTTAGGATAATTTTTGAAAATGCCATATAGTCATACTGAAATGATTTGGGAATATGGCCAGCTTGAGTGCAGAAGTAGTCTTTAATATGGGATTGGAGCCAGTGTGGCTTTTTTCCTCTAGCGTTTTGGTTTGAGCCTAGCTTAAATACATCAACATTATCTCACGTCCAGCAAGGCCAGTATTGGTTCAAGTTACTGGCCTAGCAGACCCACCCCAATCCTGTGTTCCACTGTCCAACACTTCCACTCCTTCCTCTAAAAGCACAGTGAAGAAAAACTTCAATAAATCCATCTCAATTACAGCAAGACATGCTGATTTGAGTTAGCTTCAGCATCAGTACAGTCACATTCCCAAAGCACTGCACCTGAGATAGAAAATCCTGACTCATGTTTGCTCCTGTAATCAATGTGGTTTATCTGTAGACCAGATAAATTACCTACCAATATGAGATGACGTGCAATTTCCACACTAATTAGCTAATACACTAATTGGAGTATATTTCTAATATTTTACTATGACTTTTAGATGTTAATATGTAGAATCCTTAATTTATAGAGATGTATACAGTGAGTATGTTATATTTGACAGTGTAATAATGTTTATCTATAATTATCTTTACTTATTCAGACCTGCATGGAATGCACAGTCTACTAACTGAAGAGATCAAGTGTTTCCTTCCTTCTCAGCCACTGGAAAAGATTCTTTGAAGAAAATGAGCAGTGTGTCATGATCAAGGTGAAACACCTTCCTCCAAAGACTTGGGAAAATCCTAATTTTATATATTCTCCTGTTTTTACATGAAATTAAACTCCATGCCCTTCTGTTGATGTGGTGTGAAAATGAAAGAGTGCAGGTCACATTCAAGAAACAGTCTCTGAAGGAGACAAGATCAATTAATAAATTGCAGAGTTACCAAATGTCATATATCATCATTTGTACTTTTCTTACACACATTAATTTGCACAGTACCCCTACAAAGTAAAGATAAGTAGCCCATTTTACCAACAACATACAAAATGCAAATGCAAAGGAGCTACAAAAGTATTAAGTACTTCTGATATGATACAACTTACAATTAAATGTAATTTAAATAAAATTTTGCTAAAATGAGATCATTAGCAAATCTTAAATTCACTAACAAGTTTGCTATTCAAGGTATATCAGTCATATGAGAAAGGCATGGAAAAAAGAATGTGTAATTGCTTTAGTTTCTCTTGCTTGTATTGTTCTTCTAGTTTTAATGTAACAATGAAACAATGAAAGTAACAATCAGTCTGACTGAGACATCTGTGTACCACCTGAATTGTTTTCTGGTGTTTTACAGAATCAACTATTTCAAGTGTGTTTGCATCAGCTGCAAAATACATAATCCTCATTTAGTGAGATTATTAAAGACACCATCATTAACACAGTCACACCAGCTGTAATAGTTTGTCTGCTTTCTAATGTCTACATTTACTGACTCCACCTTAGGTTAATTCAAGATGCCGTGTGTCCAAATGGTTTAGTATTTGACAATTCAGTTAATCATGTAATTTAATAAATGCCATAACTCAAGCAGTTTGTTTCCATACAAAGACACATGCATTATTTGTTTCAACTACTTTCAAAGCTGAAAGAGTTTCCATAAAAACGAAGTAGTACAAACAGCAAGTGGTTACAAATCCAAGCACAGTATGTATATTCTTTATTGAGCAATTTATTCTTTTGGATAGAAATAACAAAATTTTCATTTAATTTTATTAAATTCTTAGCATTTATTCATCTAATTTTCATAGAAGTACAAAGTTTTTTTAATACAAAACCTAGTCCTCCTTAAACTGTAATGTTTAAGTGACATTATAAAGTGTTATAGTTAGCCTAAATAATTTTGTCCAATTACTAACATATGTTGAGAGGAAAAAAAAAGAAAAACTTAAAAACCATTGTTTCTTCCTAATTTTGTAATAATACATTAACCAGCTAGAAGTTACATTCATTATATTAAAGACTGCTGCTCAATTGGAATATTAGACTAAGAACTCAAAAGATTAGATCTCCTTCATTTTTATTTTGAACCCTTACCATATTTAACAACAGCTCTTCAAAGAGATGAGGAGAATCCAAACAAAAACTCCTCAAAATGAAGGAGATCAAAATTCATGACACAAGACTTTCACTTAGGACGATTCTGAACAAAACAGCATTGAATTAAGAACTTCCACGAAGATGAAAAATCTCGATTCAAAAAGACAGAACAAAATATATTTTTACTATGCATTTCTTAAGCTTGTAAAACTTGGAAGAAAAAAATTACTCACGCAAACTGTTTAAGGAAATGAGTAAAACACTATGTAAAATGTGTTTCTAGCTGTGAGAGCTATTCTTGCATTTATACTATTACTACGTTCTTAAACTGTTTTTCTTTAGACATTCTTACCAAACGTTACTTCTCCATTGCCACTCTTGTCAAATAACTGAAAAGCAACAATGAATATTGCATCTGGAGTACACAAAACAGATTCAAATGCCGAAAATTCTTGAAAGGAAATCAACCTACAAAGTAAAATACAGAAGTTATAAAGATTTCAATGGACTACACACAATATCAATAACATTTTGATGCTCTAAAAATGTTCTGATTCAATTACTAAAATTAAAATCTAATACTCAAAATTTAAGACTCTATACTAGAAAGAGTTGTTTGTTGTAATTGAGTAGCTACTTAAGCTTTATGTGGCTCACTTTCTTGTACCAGAAGAGGACTGGAATTCTTCATACCCACTAACAACGAAATATAACCAATTCTCAGCGAGTACCTACTCTTTATTAACTCATAAGTATAAACTTATGCAGATAGCACTTAAAAATTAATATATAAAAAAAAAAACTACAAAAGTTCTATCAGTATGAAATTCAAGGATCTGTCAGTATATTACTAATTTTTTTATTTCTCACGAGAAATAGCTTTTAATGTAAGTATAGGAAGATCCTATGCAATACGTATACTCTTAAAACAACATATTCATAATGAAGTTATATTTTACTGTGTTATATTTTACTATATTAAAGATTACACCTCAAATATTACATTAACCTTGAGGTCACATAAAGCAAAGAAAGGACAAGAAAGAAATAAGAACGTTTGGACAGTTAAGACATGATCAAGGAAGCTAAGGATTGGAGTGTAACACTTCATCACAAGACAATGAGCTGCGTATGTGAGACATTCACCATACAGAAAAATGAAACTCAGGATGCATCAGGAGACCTGTTATTAGTCGAGATGAGGAAGCAGCCGTATCACCAGACAGGGCTTTCATGACATCTCTGGAACGCTGCATACAAACCAAAGTCCTCATTTTCAACACATACTGTTTTCAACACATACTTTGAATGGATGCACAGATATGACAATCACAAAGAACTTCTCTAGGGAAACAGTTTGTGACAAGTAGGAAAAAAAAAAAAAAAAAGATAGGATCCTACATAAGAAAAGCTACAGCAAGACAAGCCTCAAGTCAGAAGATAAATGATCCTGTTGGCACAAAAGAACAAAACTGCACTGGGTATCCATAAGGACATGCAATGTGGGCAAATGCCATGGCCTTTCAAAACAGTGCAAGCAAAATCCCTAGGTTTTAAAAACAACAGCTAGATTGATGAGAATTTTCCACTCAGTTTCAGGCTTCTGAGTACAGACGTAAGTGATGGCATAGCCATTTTAACATCAAATAAAATATCAGTGGGAATAAGAATTTTCAACATTTTTAAATAAAAATGTACTACTTTGTTAGATGTTGTTAAAACAAGTAGATATCATGTAGATGGTACATTAAATGTACATAAATGTCCAAATTTATAAAATGAACTGTTTTAACAAATTTCATAGTACATTTAGTAATATTCACAGAAAATCATTAGCTCATAATTATTGCTTTGTACATAGATCACTTACAGTTAAACACGTATAAAATCCTCATAGGGGAAAAACATCTAACCATCTGTTAGCTTACATAGTCTTTGTCAAAATATACGCAAAGTAGAGTTGAGACACTTGAACAAGATCATTTATTTTAACATACATGCATATATGCAGTATACAGAAAACACAAAAAAATGTGACTTTGGAAGGAATTAAGATATGGAAAATATAGAATGACATTATTAATTTCTCATACATTATCCATAAAATCAAAGATGAGAAAATGGTTTTCCAAATGCAAAGCCAACTTCATGCCTTATTTCCAAACACATCTCACATACAAGCACAAATCTAACATTAATCCCTAACCAGGAAGGTTTATAACAGACAAAAATCAAGTGACGATTCCCTGTAGAATTCATTCTTGTAGAAGCCTGAACCTGAAAGAAATTGTTCTCCAGAGAGCTCCCTTCAACAGTGCCTACAGCAAAAGGAGATAGACACATTCAACTTCCCTTCCATATATTCTATATATTCAGCTTGCAACATCTAAAAGCAGGAATATTTTGAGCAATCCACCATTATCAGGGTGGAAATAAGAGGTAGATTAAATGGAACAAATGAGCTTCCCAACCAAACACTACTTAAACATTATGCTGTGAACCTGCTGTACTCTCATTTTATTGGTATCATTTTTAAAAAATTCCATTCTCTTATTTCTTCTGCACTGTCACTCTCCAAAAGCACACAAAGTAAGCTACATGTTTACAGTTATTCTGTCTTTCCTTGTTTCCTACCACAACTTCTTACTCTTTATCCACACAACACAGCTTTTGGACATAACATATATCCTTGTTGTGACTGTCCATGAAGTGAAACATTGGCTCTTTCTTCATTTCACTGAAGAACACACTTTCAAACTCTAAGAATGATATGCTGATAGGCAGAGTAGCCAGAAATAGGCAACCAAAATGCAGAATCTGAAACGACTACTGAAATTCTGCAGGTTCAAAGACAGAAGAAAGGGTTTTTTAATTTTAAAATCTGAATATTTACAATATTAGATAGGACTTCTGTTACTGAGAAGGTGGCTTTGACACACATTTGTATAAGAGTACATTATTAATAAAGGATACGTACCCTAATTTTAAAAGTAGTGCCAGCAATCTGTGATACAGGAATGCTTAATAGCAGCATCAGTGAAATTCCACTGCATTTAACAGACAACAGACAACTCTAATTTAGAGTTAGCTCATCAGGCAAGCCTGGCAGATTTTGAAAACTGACACAGGAATGAAATTTCATAACAGGACCAAAGCTTCTCAATTACTTGCTGTGTGACCTTGGGCTGTCTTTTGATTTACAAATGTCTGTATGGAATAAGAATAGTGATACTTCTTTGGACTTTATAAATTAATTTTTAACACCTTGGAAGGATGCAGTGTACTACTTGAAGTCAGCAAAAGACTACAATAACTATCAATGCTACAGATTAAATTCTCTGTACTGATGATGCAGGATTTTGGCATATTACAGGAAGGAATAATAGGAATTACTAGAAGTAATAATGCAAATGCAAAAACAAGTAAACCAATGATGATGTGGGTATAGCCCTCTTCACATGAATTAACGAGTAGAGAAATACAGATTAAAACACTTAAGAGAATACATTTCAGCAAGTATCAACAGGTGTAAGTTCAATGCTTCCACATAGAAGCAGATGGAGCACACTTACCCATATCTGATTACCTCGCTTCCAACATTACCCAGACTAAAAAAAGGCACCTAAGAAAAGCTTATATTCACAGAGGGAACAGTAACAAAAAAACACCGAAGTCTCATTGTCAAGTTCTGTTGTAGCAATAAGAAAAAAATTACTGACTTCTTACTGTAAGAAAGGTCCTTTTATATAATGTTTTCTGAAGAACTGTACACCCTAAAAGACAATCAACAGCTTTCAGAGAAACAAGGTACTCAACATGTTGGTTTAGCAGTCATCAGTTAGAGTATTATTTCAACAGATGTGTACATTTTTAATCTGCATTTTTAAAGTGTCTGAATCTGAATCAATCTTCAATCTGAAACAACACAACAAACTACTGCCACGCATTACAAGCAGTGAGACAAGTTATTTGGATTTATCAAACATATGTATATATATCACATTTATCAAAATGCTGCAGTTTTATTTTTGGAAGCTATCAAGTAACATTACATCAAAAAGGAGATCTTAGAGTTGTCACTTACTATAAAATATATGCAGCATATAAAATTCTGTTTGTAAAGCACAGAGACTGTGCAAGTTGCTCAGGATGCTGTGCAAACTAATAAAGTGTTCTTAAACAAAATAGAGAAAAACAAAAACATTTAAGTGATGTCAAGGGTCTAGTTCAGACTCATAAAGCCAAGGAAGTTAAGGGACTTTCAAATGAATATGACATCTATTTACACACTTTATTTTAACAGCAACTTTCTATCTCTTCCCTATAATGCACCCCCTTCTTTCTGCAGTTTTGACTTCTCTGATTCATCTTGATCTCTTCACTTTAAAAATGCCCATGCTTGCACACAACGAAAGAAAACTCTTTTTCGAAAGACCAATAGGTGAGAGGGTACTACCTCACTAGAATGGACATTTAATATGTTAGTTTCAGAAAGAAGTCTAAAAGCAACTAACATCACCTATAAGCAATGCCAGAAAAGCTTTATGTGGTGTGATCTCATCTGGATTAGGCAAACACTAAAAAAAAAAAACCAAAAAAAAAAACCACACACACTAAAAAAAGCCCTCAGTTGTTTGATGCGAATTGTGCTCCTTCTCCACATTTCCATGTATAATTGTGCGTACTAAGGACTCTTAGTATCCAGTCATGGATGTGAGTACACAGAAAGAAAACAACTTTTGCAAAGCAGTCACACTGCATTAAACTGATTTACAGTGTATCTTCCTCTGCATTTGCAGTAACTGCCAAATCTCATTTAAAAGTGTTAACCATTGTCTCTTTTTCCCCCTCAAGTTCCACAAATGTAGTCTACTGCATTTGAGGAAAAAAAAAATAATTTAACTAAGCTTGAAGAACAATGAAATCAAGAGTGCATTTTGGAAGATGAAATTACCAAAGAAACATTTATCAACACATTACAGGCTTCTAATGGAAAACAAAATTCTCACCCATCTTTAGTTTGATCTGCCACTCCAGCCAACAGCTGTACTGTTTTAGGATTGTAACGTGGATCTGTATGAAGTCCTAAGTATTTCTGCACAAAATCTTCTGGGGTCATGTAATGCTCTCCATCTTTCTCAACACTGGCATACTAGAGAGATAACAAAAAACCAAACCATATAACAATTAATCCATCTAGACATTAATTACCGGTGATTACCAAATCAGCATCTTTATGATTATCACTCAAATACTGCAACTGCATGCACCTGCTCTGAAATTAAAGGATATGGTTAAAACATGCAATTGCACTGCAATACTAGCTGTCCATGTTGTCCCTGTGGAATAATGTATCCACATCATGATCACTACCTTGAGAAAAAAAAAAAAACAAACAACACCCAAACATTTTTATAAATGGTCAGGTAATTGCACAAATTTACAACTACAGCTTTTTCATTTGCAGTTGCACTGTGAAAACAGAGCACAAAATTCCTCTCAAAGTTTCTAGTACAACATATCTTCTAATTAATTGATACTAATCACTCATAATTACTGTACATACTTATCAAACTGTTATCTCCTTTTGTGAGAAATAGTTTTTCAGATTTATGTTTGTCCAGAAATGAACAGCTCTGGCATTTCTCGCTTACATAAAAAAAAACCTCACTGATCATGTATAAAAATTAATTCAAGATGGCAAAACTGTTGCAGAAAATTTTTTTCTATTTATGATAAACACTAAGCCTAGATACAAAACTTAAGTATTCAGATTGTAAAATTAAACTGTCGACATACTAGAACATAGAAAAGTAGCTCATAAAAGATTTCTAGTTCACTAACTTACCGTGATCAAATGCATTTCATTGACTGAATTTTTCTAAGCATATTTGCTCACAAAACCCGTAAACAAGCTTATTTAATAGCTTTAAATCCTTTTCCTCCTGTACTGTCAGTCCACTTGTACACAGAATGCAAATCTTCACACATACACATAGAAACGGGTTCCTTCAGAGAAACAATAAGTTACAAAATCTCACAGTTGTTTCATGAGAATATTAATGTGAAATGGAAGTACTGGCTTTCAGTTTGTTTGTACAAATGCAGTATGTACAAATGTTTTTAGGCTCCAGCCATTGAAAGATGTCAGCCTATGAGCTCTCTGCAGAAAAGACAATGCCCACTCCATTTCCCTCAGCTAGTGCAACATTCATGTGAGGAAATCTGAACTTCAATCTAAGGCCTTATCCATCATCTGTAGCACTTCCATTACACACTATTACATCTTGGCTCAGGTGAGACAGGTTTTAGTGAAAGAGTAACAAACAGGTTTTTGTGAAAGAGTAACAAAAAACAGCTCCTGCGAGAAACTCACAGGAATGACAATGCCACCTGTACAACATACCTGGTAAGCTGTAACATTCTGTTAGGATAAAGAAGATCACTTGTGTCTCATATGCTCCTTTTACCACATTCTGCCAGGATGTTTCAGCATGGAGTATCAGCACCAA
This sequence comes from Lagopus leucura, assembly GCF_019238085.1. NCBI lineage: Eukaryota > Metazoa > Chordata > Aves > Galliformes > Phasianidae > Lagopus > Lagopus leucura. The sequence continues at coordinate 4,091,993 of NW_024962267.1, forward strand.
CATCCCCTCAGGCATCTCCCTTAGCTTCCCACATCTTTTCCACAACTCCTCATCTCTACTGCACCACATAGTAGTGACAACAGATTTTCGCAAGACTACAGTAAACAATTTCACTCGCAATGGACACAAGTCCTGCAATTCAGCGCTGCTACCAACAAAATGAAAACATGGCTTCAATGTAACAGCTTAGAAAAGTTCTCTTCTCAGCTTTTGTATAATCAATGAATATATAGATGTTATAACTAAGAAATACCCAGGAAAGTTAGATAACTTTTTAACGCAACAGGAGGATAATAAATGGAAAGTGCTTACTGATGTTGTAGGCTTGTAATATTCTCCACAAGCAGCCACCTCCAGAAGAGATCCTTCCTCAGTGGCAGTCAGCACTTAAATGGGTCTGGGAGAGGTAGAGCCAGGCTCCATCCCTTCCGGTAGCACAGCTGAATTGCCTTCACCTGTGCTCCTGTGGCTGACTCATGGCTTGCCTCAGGTGGTCAATCAGAGGCTCAAGCTGTGATTCCACAGTTCCCATACAGCCTTATATTGATATGACTAAAAAGCACGTTATGAAGTACAGCTCTGCTGCAACACACGTAATCTGAATGAAGTTTTATAAACAAAGGACCACAGAATATGAAGAGCATTGAACACATCCTTAAGGACAACAGAATTCAACTGCGTGACAAATGAGGGTGTTACAAAGATAATAAAAAATCCAAACGCCATTGTCTTCTTAAATTCAAGCACCAACATACCTGAGTATATCACACATAATGGATTCTTAGAGTTAGGTGTAGGGGAAATTTTGTTAAAAATTTTGAGACTAAAATAATCAAAGGACAGATACATTTCAGCTCCATACGAGAAGGTCATGGTATTTGGAAAGAGCGTGGCCATAAGCCAATAAATTAAGGCCTGACAAAGTAGCTAGGCTATTCCCTTTTGGCACGTACTTATAAGATCTGTCCTCAAGTGACATTTTCACCATACAGCTTACATATCTTTTGCAATTAGCCAAGGCCATTGTTAACTTTAAACTGCATGTAAAATATGACACACTAATTAAATTTCTCTTTTCCTCAGGTTTGAATTAGATTACTGTTTATTTATGTATACATTTTTTAATCTTACTGTACATTTATGGACTGCCTCAGGCACACAGTGAGTTTGCATGATCTTTTTGTAAACCTCATCACAAAATACAAACACACAAAAACTCTATTTGTACCACATCGTATGAGGTATCACCACACTTCTACAAGCGATGCACAGTTTGAAAAATAGGTTTGCTTTCAGTTTAAAGGGATTTCTCTCCCAACAATTCTATCAGGGCAGAGGAGAAAGAAGTTCCAAAACAAAAGAGTTCTGCAGTATTCTCAATATATTATTTTTAGTATGATTAGTCTCAGTTCTGAGCATTCAGGACGTTTTTAAGGAAGGTGGGGGGAATGCTTCCTGTATGAAAATTTGAAAATGCTATCATGATTATTTCTCCACTTCACTGAACAGGTTTCATTTGCATTCAGCCAAGCTTCAGAAATTCTAAGAGAAAGGTAAAAGTCAAACATCCATTAATAAATACCTTAAACTTTGACAGAGAAGTTGGCATGATTGTATTGGAAGATATGTATGAATAGATGGAAATTTAAGTACGCTCTCTAAGAATAAGGTCAATGACGAAGGAGCCCAGAGTTCCCATCTTCCCTTGCATCCATTTCCAAGGGAAGCCAAATTTAGAAGGAATGCTCGCCCTTTAACTGAAGCTGACAGAACAAGTCTGCACCCTCAGGAAAGAGCACAACATATCTGACCCTTTAAGTGTGCAACACTAAGAGTATTTCACAACCAGAATCTACAGCCGAGTTTTGGAATGACTGGGCTCTCTTCAGATTTTGTTAATGTTTGCAACTAAATTTGCTTACTATCTATCAAAGTAAAAATATAATATCTAAAAGTAAAAATATAATTCTATAATTCTATAGCCCATCTCTCCAAAAACATATATACTCTTCCTATGCAACTGTGTGTCTGAGTAACTTGTCTTTTGTTTTTCAATACAATCCTCGGGCACTCTGGGGAGATGAGAACTTTTGCACTTTTGACTCCTCAGGGCATCAACCTGTAGAGTATTTGCTTTTTAGGTTAATAAAACAGACACTGTCATATCAACACCTTCAAGATTAAGCTCCTCTCCACTTTCTCATGTATCACCAATGTCAAGGACTCCAAATACTTATTTCTAGAAGCAAGTACATCTATTGACTAGGAGATTCATACTGAGTCTACTTTTCCAAGTTAAATAAAGTATTTTCACATCATAATTCCTGTTTTTTTGTAATCCAACATGCAGAATTATCTTTCTTGAAAAAGTCTACAAAAAGAGCAATGTGATGTTCCAGAAGCACATACTTTTATACTGTTTGTGTATTCCTTGTACATAAAAAAATCCTAAATGTCTCGTGAACAAGAAATGAATCTGTGATAGAGTAACTTCAACTTGAAACTAACGTTTAGGCTTTCATGGTTTGACTCCAAAAATCTAAGTTTTTCTGTTGTTTCTGACAAACAACACAGTCAGAATAATCCATTCTACAGAGCAAAGATCCCACCAAACGATGGTTGAAACATAATATCTCTCTACGTGTCAGAGATGCCATAACAGAATTCATTATTTACAGAATCATGGAATCATTAAAGTTGGAAAAGACCACTAAAATAATCTAGACCAATCATCAACGCATCACCACCATGCCCACTAACCCACGTTCCTAAGTGCCACATCTACTCTTCTTGAACATCTCCAGGGACAGTGACTCCACTACCTGCCTGGGCTGCCCATTCCAATACCTCACCACTTCTGACAAGAAATTTTTCCTAATACCCAACCTGAGCCTCCCCTGGCACTCCTTCTTAATGCCATTCCTTCTGCTCATATCACTGTTAGCTGGGAGAAGAGGCTGACCCCTGCCTCACGACAACCTCCTTTCAGGTCACCATAGAGAGTGACAAGGTTTCCCCTGAGCCTCCTCTTCTCCAGACTGAACAACCCCAGCTCCCTCAACTGCTCCCCATACACTTCTGTTCTAGATCTTCCATTGCTTCACTGCCCTACTCTGGACATGCTGCAGGGCCTCAATATCTTTCACGTTGTGAGGGGCCCAAAGCTGAACACAGTAGTAATACTTATATATTACTTCCTTCTTTACAGAGCAGTTTCTTGAATGTAGTGTGCAATTTTCAACAGGAAAGAAAAAAGATACCGTTGTGATTTTAGAAAATGAGTGGCCCAGCTATGGACCTAAACCAGCTGTGATTATTCTAGACACCTATTTCCAACCTTCTCAAAAGTTATAGGATTGATTGGCTTTTCTTTTTAGATTGATGGTTCACTGTAACTAAGAGGAGTGGATAAAACAACACTATTATTCAGATAGAGTAATTCTAATGACCTACGTGACAGGTAATACTATGAAATACATAAATCTTAACAATAATAATTCAAAATTCTGAAAACATTGCCAACAGCCCATCCATCTGCAGAAGGATCACAGCTGAAGCTCACAGACAAGTCACACAGCCATAGAAGTCAGAACAAAGCAGAAGCCTGCTCTTAAAATAACAGTCTTGGTTACAGTTGCAATCATTTCTGTCACAGGAATTTAGAAAAGACTTCGGAAAACACTTTAAGGCTATGATGCGGGATGGATAACCACAACCCGCACAGCAGCAGTTCCCCTCAGTGCCTGAGGCCCCTACCCTGCGTGCAATGTCAGCTTCTGTCCACATTACCGATTTTGTCCCATCACCGACATACAGACGGTGCTGTGACAAACAGCTGAAAACACAAGCCTGCCGGCCAAGGAGCATCAGACCCGTCTGTTTACCTGCAAAAAGATACTTCGTAGTTCGGCAGGATCTGCTCTTTTGATGGAAGGCACCTGCAAATAAAAGTATGGTAACGCTTCACCAGCTGAGCTAGAGACACAACTCAGGAACAAAACGCAATTCGCGCCGATAAGGGCAGCGGTATCGGCTCTCTTATCTAACCGATAAGCGGACTCAAACACGACACGCCTGATCACCGCCGTCCGCCCGGTCAGCCGGGTACCGCTGACCGCCGTCTCAGCGCGCCGCGCCCCGTCCCTCAGGATGCGGAGCTCCGGGCCCCGACTGTTCCGTCCCGCACACGCCGACTAATGGCCTCGGCCCGCGCCGCTCCCCCTCGGCAGGGGAAGGTAGGACCGGTAGCGCTGCCCCTACCCCGCGGCCGCCCCGCCGCCGCCGTCTTCCTCCCGCATCCCCCCGGGAGGACGGAGCGGCCGCCCGCCTCCTCCCGCGCCCAACGACGGAGGAGTCACCTTGACCGCCATGCTGCGCCGGCGAACGGGAGGAGGAGGAGGAGCCGCGCGCTTCTACCCACCCGCCGCGCCGCCGTGGGAGGCAGCGCCCGGCCCCGCCCCGCCCCGCCCCGCCCGGCGGGCTCTCCGGGGCGCCCGCCGCCGCGGCGCCCGGCGGCCCCTCGCCTCGAAATCTCGCGGCGGAGCGGGCGGTACCGGCCGGGGCCCGGTGGGCTCGAGCGGCCGCCTGCCCAGCTCCGCGCCTCCGCGCCACGGGGTGTGGGGCCGCCGCCTAGGGGAGGGAGGCGCTCGCTCGAGTCCCGCGCCGTCGGGGGGGGAACTCCCGGCGGCGTCTGTCGCGGCCCAGGGAAATGGGAGGGCGCTTCGGCCGCGCCCCTCGGCGCGGCAGGGTAAGGGCAAGGGAGCGGCCGGGCACGCGGCCGTACGGCGCCTCACGGCTGCGAGGGTCGGAGCGGCTCGCGTGACCGTAAAGCTGAGCGGAACCCTCCGGGCCGAGGTAACGCAGACCGCCCGAGGGCAGCTCGGCGTCGCTACGGCGCTCGCAGAAGGGATTCTGAAGAAACCTGCCTGCTCGGCGAGCGCCAGCCGCCCCGCCGCTGCGCTCCATGGGGGGCGGTCCGGACCCGGAGGCAAAGCCGCCGACGCTCAGTGCGATCGCCCCCGGGGCCCCTGAACCCGCCCGGCGCCGAGGCAGGCGCGAGCCCGAGGCACGCTCTACGCGCGCCCACCGCATCGGAGCGACCGCGCGACGGGGCTACCCTGAGGGCGGGGCTATGCAAACGAGCACTCCTTAAAGGCTCCCGCCGGGACAACGCGATCTTCGACAGACAGCCGGGCATGCGCGCGCAGTCCCGAGCCTCGCCGAGCACAGCCGTTGGTTCTCCGCCGCTTTTGGGCGGGCGGAAGCGGAAGTGTGTGCGCGTGTTCTCATTTCCGTCGAGTGGGCGCGCGGCTTGATTCGTTCTGCCCGGGTGACTCGGCCGCCGCCGCCGGGAAATGGCGGGTGAGTCCTAGGCTGGGCCCAGCCGGCTCGCGGCCCACCTGTAGCTGGCGAGCGAGGCGGCGGAGAGCAGGGCGGGGTGTTGCCGTCGGCCATCTCTTAGGGAGAGTGTCGCCTGGAGCGCGGAGGGTGCCCCTCCCCTCGGCCGAGCCCGAGTTTGTGCTGGGCCGCAGACGGGAGCAGGGGCCCCTCGGTGGCCTTAACATCCTCAGCAGAGGAAGTGGAGCAAGAGCTCGGGCCCTGGGTGTCGGGTTGTGGGCTGGGCGTCTGCTGCCTTGAATTTGCTCTGCACCTGAGCCGTGTGGCGCGCCGTGTGCGGCTCTGTGCCCGCCCGGTTATTGATAGCGTTTCCGGCTTAACTTCATTCCGAGTAACTTGAAATGCAAGGAAGAACTTCTGATAATGCTGCTGGAATTGAAAGGCAGGATGGGTTTAACGCGCTTGCAAAATACGTTGATAGGTGACACAAGTTTTGTGCACTAGATTAGACTTCGCAAAACAGGGTAGCTGTAATTTCCTTCCTTCCTATCTGCTCTGGAAGGAAAGTAATGGCTAGATAATGGCTGGTAGCATTCCTCCCACAGTTCAGGAACACCTGAAATGCATTAACTCTTACTCAAATGTGGTATCTGCATATATTTTGGAAAACACTTTATAATGAGAAAACAGATTTACTTAAAAAGTAGGCAGAATGAAAAGCGAGAACTTGCAGGAAGAACTGTGCGCTTTGAAATGAAGTCAGTGTTATGAAGTTGTTTCTTCTCTTCTTAAGAACTTTTTAAAAATACTTTCCATGAGTTAGACTGACCCAGATTGTACATATCTAAGCTCTTTCAAAAACTCTTTTTCTTTAGGACTTACTCCTATGGAGAAGAAACTGGCTGAATACAAATGTAACACAAACGAAGCAATTCAGCTAAAACTAGGTAATGTCAATTTTTAATTATTGTGTGCTCAGAATATTTTAACATCTATTTAATATTAAAATCCTTATAATTAAATCTACCTAGGTTATAATATGTACTTATTAATATACAGACACAAGAATAGGAACACATAGTCCAATTTTGTTGAGAGTAGGAAAATGCAGCTACAGAAACTCAGGCTTGTACCTGCATAATAACATCAGCAATTTATGTTACTAGAGTGCATTGGAATTATGTCACCTTGTTCTTCTTGAGGTATTAGTATGTTCTTTTAGTTTCTTCTTCTCTAGAACTTTTGCTACAATATAGTCTTAAGTATGCATCGTATTTCTTTCGAGGAAATGATAAACACAATAAATAAAACTGGAAAGTGTTCTTTGGTTTGTTTTTTTCCACCTCTCCCTCAACATCTAAACAACACAAGCCATTTTCAACAGTCTTTAAAATCTACATAGAAGTGCTACTCCCTATTTTTCAGAACTGTTTATTGTTTCATATGGCTAACTTGTAAACTTGCTTACTACCACATCCAGAATACAAGCAGAATTACTGAACTCTTGTTGGACTGACTTATATCTGAAACTTACTTGTATTGGTAATTAATAAGAGAAAAATAGGTAATACGGCTATGCTTTTTTATCTTTCCAAACCTTCAGCATTTTGTTTCCTTGAGCAGTACAAATAGCATCACTTATTAAGAAAGTAAAAATAATTAACTTTTTAAGCGCTCTGAAGAACTCCTATTAACAGTTGGTTCTGCAAAACTTAGACTTTTAAATGCATAATTGGCTTGAGACAAAATGTTATTCTTACCAAAACATGTCTTTGAGCTGCTAACCTGTGAATCATTTCTCTTCCATTTAAACAGTTGTTCAAATACTCATTCTGTGACTATTTATATATAATCTATATATCTAATGTTTTGATTTTCCTCTTCTGCCTTTCTAAAACTGAAGGAAAGGATGAAAAGTTATAGAATATATCTAAGTAAATTTTATCAAGACATTTGAGGAGTCACTCTATCAGTTTTCAGGGCGACTGCTTTTTTACTTGTTCCCATTACCTCACGTCACCTAAGATTTTCAGTTTACTTTTTTCTTTTTGAGAGCATAGTTCTGGGTTTGTTTGTTTTTTTTTTTTTTTTTTAATCTTGCTACTTTGTCTCAACTGTGTTGCTTTCTGAATCTGTTTTTGAGAGGGCTGAGTTTCATCCTGTTATTAAGAAACTCTTCATTTATTTTACTCCCTGAATAACTTCATTAATGGAAAATCCTTTTTACTTCATCTCCAGTTCTACTGGGGTAAAACAGCAATGAGGTTGTAGTTTTATATTTTCTTAATTAAAAAAGAACACTTAATAGCACTGTTAAGTCCTACAGCATTGCATGCACTTGTAACTCATTCTAAATTAGTATGTAACTGTCTTCTTGAGCTACCTATACCTCATTCATGGGGCTGAACAATCACATTAACACCTACGTGAAGAATTATATCCCTTCCAATTTCAGGTAGTTATTTTAACTACGAATGGAGAGGATATCTGGGAATTAAGTATTTCAGTCTTCTCTAAGTCTTCCCAGAAAATCCTACTTTAACTTCTGGTTTCCCTCACTAATCATAAATTTTGTGATGGAAGAACTTCAGTCACAGTTACTGTGCAGTAGCCACTGCTAACTCTGTAAGCATGAATAAAATACTTGTTTGCTACATTACTGAGTGTGAATAGATGCTACTTTAGCAAATGCTTTCTCGTTACTAGCAAAGACCTCTAACACCAAGGGTTTGAAGAAAAATAAAAGTTGTGGGAGAATTGCTGATTGTCTTGGTAATATTGGTGAAAATACCAATATTAGTGTAGATTTGTATGTATCCATGCCAATTCTCCAAAATTGTAATGTGAATATTAATGCCCATAAACATTTCTCTGTTCATCATTCTGTGAAGACTCCCTACAATGAAGCGTTCTGAACTGCATGTGAGAGAAGAATGACAAAATGAGAAGGAAGCTTTGATTACGTGATTGGTCTTGCTTACTGTAAGAATATCCAGCTGGGCTGTGTCCTTAGTGTTCACCACGAAGTGAAAGTCAGTCATTCAGGATATACATACGAAATCATATACGTCTGTGTCAATTTCTCCATTTTATTGTGCTTACTGATTTGATTTGAGGAAATAACGTGCATCTGATTTGCACAGTCTTTATTTTGTTTGTGTGCCAACGTAACGTAGGTTCGTAACTGAAATTGTTTATAGTGAAAGAATGCGTGGACATCTAGCGTAGAATTCCTGTATGAACAAACTGAAGCTGCTGACTTGGTTATGCTCTTTTTTTCTTCTCAGTTCGCTTTCCTGAGGATTTGGAGGATGACAACACAACATTTAATCCAGAGTATAGCCATCAAGTGTTTGGTGATGAGTAAGTTAAATTATTCAGAGTTAAATTAATAGGTCTTAAGGGGAATCTTGTTTCCGAATTGCTTTAAAAATAAATAAATAAAAAGAAAAAAGAAATAATGCTACCAAACTATTGTAAAGTGACATGGCAGTACTTCAGTTTTGTGATTTTATGGTTAAATAATGGCTTTGAATCCTAGCCTCTGGAGTTTTGGCCTTGTAGTCATTTTACATGGTATTTTAAAGGTACTTGCAGAGAACAAAATGCCTGGATTGCATGGTCAGAATTGCTCATTTCAGCTGCTGTTGTGTTCAAGTCATCATTATAAGATTTGCAAGAATTAATAGTTCTTTATTAAAACTTTCACAGTGAAGAGTGCCGAAACCAAAAAGCATCTGTCAATAGTATATCCATTTATTTGTTGTTTTTTTTTAAATAACAATACACCATGGAATTTTTAATTAAAGAAGACCATAGATATCAACTTAAACTCAATTTCTTGGCTGTTTTAGATCACTGATTGTTAAATATTTAACTCAGAGGTTTTCTCTACTAGAGATGATAGACTTTGTATAAGTTAAATGTTCAGGGGATACACAAACTGTTTAGAAAAACAATATAGTCTTCTCTCCAAGTATTTTTTCATTTGTATTGTAGGCAAGTTTGCCACTGCATCCCTAGTGCTAAAATGTCATTTAATATTTTCAGAAGAGCAGTAGTAAACACTCTGGCTGTAGCCAGAAAGAAAAGGAAAATCCACATGCACTTAACTCTGGACTACTTATTTTTCTTTTACAATTCCTTTAAAAAGCATTCTAAGTACTTAGAGTAGGATGCGCTATCTGTATTAATTATACCTATACTGATATAGGTACAATAATTAAATGTAATAAAATCAGTTGTACTACTGCATGTCTGCAGCTGTCATTGAGAGTCATTGCACTTCTCATAATGGGAGAACTCTCCAATCTGTCGGTGTAGTGAACGGGCACACTTTTATTCTGGCGTTTCAAACTTCAAATTAGCGATGTGTTACCACAAGAAAAGATCAGGTTTTATATATTAAAAAAAAAAAAAGAAGAAAAACACAATAGTTTCTGCATTTCTTTTCTTTTTTTTTTTTTTTTTTTCCTGAAAATGAATCCTTAAGACTTAAATGTAGTGTTTATATTCAGGAAATATATTTTTTTTTCAGAATATTTAAAATAAATAGAGCATCTCTTCCATAGTTATTTTTAACTTGATTCTAATAATACTGTTCACTAGAAACATACTTGTTGCTACGACTTGTATCTGGGTATATTATACAGTATGGCTTGCAGTAGTATGTTCCAAAACTTTACACTGCTATACTAAGTTTAGTAAGCGTTGTTTATCAATTTGTATTAATATTAGTGAATTTAAGACAATGATGAACGTAAATGCAATAGTTATTTCAAGTATTCTTTGAGTTAGTGCTATAAATATACAGTTGCTGTCTTACTGAGTTCAGAAACGTGTTCTGTTTCTCCCTAGAGGAGCAAATTTACTAATAAGAACAATGTAAGGCATTATCTCTGTCTATATAGCATACATCCAGCTTCATTCTCTTTCACTATTAAAAGGTTTAGTACACCTCACTTGGAAGGAGGATGTGGATTTAAAGTCTTAAATACTGTGGTTTGAATATTTTGCGATGAAACTCATTTAGAGGTCTGACTGTGCTTTTTTCCTTCCTCAGTGAAGTTGCCTTTGGCTACAAGGGACTGAAGATTCTCTTATACTATATTGCTGGTAACCTGTCAACTCTCTTCCGCATTGAATATACATCTAAAGTTAATGAGAAGTTTGACTGTGTGGAGGTAAAGACAGAGCCAGACTTGTACTTATTGGGAACGCTTTATGGGGACAAACCTTCAAGGGCTACTTATTGCCCTTCCAAACATGTTACATTAAAAATAAAGCTTCCTATTGTGCTAACCTGAAAAAAAAACATAGAACTTATTTATATGTTTTCTCATTGCTCTTTCTTTTGACTCTACTACTGCCATCAAAATTGTACCAAATGAAAAAAAAAAGTCTATTTTCATGCTAGCTGTCTCCAGGAGAGCTAGTGGTTTAATTCATATTTAAGAGACTACATTAGGAAAGAAAAATGAATTTTTTGGAGTAGATTCTGGTGCATTAAGAAAATTGAATATCATAATTGAATATCATCTGAGATTTATTTAGTTTTAGGCAAGGAAAAAACGATTTATTTTGAAAAGAGCTGTTAATAAGGTGATTGGTGAATCTTCACAATGTTCTGTAGTGTGAAGTGGTCGTACGTTTGCACTGACTTCAAATTACTTTGCCCAAGAAATCTATTCTCGTCAAGAGTAAACATCTTTATGATTTAAAGTTCATATTTCAAATTCATCAGAGTTTATTTAAATGCTTTCAAGGAAAAGGCTTTCTAAACAAAAATTGAAATGACTGTGTTAAATTAGTTGTACAGGTTTTTGTTTCTGTGTTCTGAAGCTGCGTTAGAATATAGTTAGTTCAACAGGCTAAGTGCCTGGACATGTCTGAAATACTTCTGAGGCTAGGGCAGCCTACCTTAAGAGTGAAAGGTCAGGTTCTTCAATGTTTGTAAGGTTTTTAGAGGTAAAGAAAAAAGGAAAGCCAGTTGGTTAAGTGATAACCATATTAAAATCAAACAGACCACCTCTCCTTCCAGCCTTTCACCAACATAATTTCAAAATCACGTCACAGTGGGAATCCATACCTCAACACATTTGTATTGACGTGCTATTTTCTGCACAAATAAAGCCACTTTTCTTATCTGGAAATATAAACAAGGTAAATGAGCCCTAAGCTTACACTGCAACTATTTCCATTGCTCAGAATCCTTCCTACTTTCAGGCTCAGTATTGCCTCTATTGAATTATTTTTCAATTGCATAATGGAGTGATAGGGACAAGAAAGAATATCCATTTGAGCTAGCTTCCAGATAGTTTTCTGCAGGCTGTGGCTGAAGAACTTTCACTGTGCTTCCTGTGATATCACTAACAGACTGTGTGTCCTAATAAGCTGCTCATGTGACTATATCTGATCTACTGTAGGGGGAAAAAAAGATACAGCAACCAGACTTGTTCTGCCATTTATATTTGCTGTTTAACTACCTTAAAATATTAACAATTTGCAGAGATGAAAATAAGCACAGTGTTAATTTAAATGCGTATTGCCATTTACTTTTCTAAGCTAACTGTTTAGTTGCTTAGGTCATTTGAGTTAATCATATTAATGCATGAACTATAAACGCTATGCATGACAGATAATCTTTGTGCTTCAAATAAATGGTGTTCAGGAAAGGACATAAGTCTCTGCTTTGAACAAACTGGTTACAAGTGAGAATTGAGCTTTAATGCTGTTTAGTTATTCATACTCTTGCATTTTGTATCTAAAAGCCCACGCAGGCCATTTGACCCCATAGTATTAGCTGTTTTTCCAAGGTCTCTTAACCAGGCATATTTACACATCTTAATATGTTCTCTATGAAGATGCTTCTATACTGCACTAGTGGGGAAGGCTCAGCGAAGTCTTGTCATGCTTTGAACAGATGTATGTTCTTCTTTGGCACTTCATTTAATGAAAATAGACAGAATTTATCCATTGGGTGGCGTCAATTCTTTTAAACATCTGTAGAGAGGCTGCTTTCTTCTGGTATAAATACGAATAGCATTGACCTCTGAATTGCTAGCTGCTTTCAGATTTGCAGCTGTACAAGTAGCTTCCTTTTCTTCCAGTTTTCATGATGGAGTGAGGGAAAGTATTTCACTAACCTCTGAAACAATCTTTACTATCCACGTGTTATCATGCTTTGGGGCTGGTCTGATATATTTGTTTTAACTCAAGTTAATGAAAGTGCAATTTTAATATTGGATATACTTTAACACTGCAGATGATTCCACTGCTCCTCACTGACGTTAATATTTATAATTGGTAGAAAAGCTCAGCTTTCAAACGTATTTCTATGGTAACTTTTAAGTGAACACACCACTTTGAAATAGCATGAAAATATACACAAATGTGGTAACTGCCTATTAGTATAATTATATTAATATTATCCAGAGTCAAACGTAATGTACGAAGAGATCCTGATGGCTCAATTAGTCCTACTACAAAACAAGTTAGGTTACAAGTCCTTACTGTGTTTCCTATCTTCATCTCGTATGATTTCCTTAGGAAGGTAATACATACTGGTGCTTGGAAGTCTTGTTTTAATTGTGGATTATTTTACGTATCTTTTGCAGATGTGCAAAATGAAAGTCACTAGCAGTGATTTCCTCTGACTTTATCACCAGGGCAGGATTAAGATCTGTGTAAATATACTTGCAGTCTGAAAGAAAGATGAGCATTTCTGAAATGCTGTGCTCCTTACAAATACTCGTTCTTGTTAACGTATATAATTCAGTGATTCAGCAAAACATGGCTCACTTTCTGTTACGCAGTTACATTACGAAATGCAAGCAAATACATTAAGCTAGCATTGCTCGAAGATGAACAGAAAGGGGCCTTTGTTTTGAGAACAAAATTGATGTAAAGGCTGTAGACATTTTCACTGCGTTGTTATAGCAAGTATTGTAGAGCTATATCTTAATCGCTTTATAGTGCTCTCTACAAATATAAATATAAATGTTGGTAGTACCAAACCATTAAGAATAAAACTTGTTTGTGCTGAACCACATCCATCTTTCTCTATACTAAAAATGTAACTGAATGATGAAGTGCTATTCATTTGCAGGTGCATTGCCTCTACTTAAGGAAGGATGGTTGAAAGGACAGGAATTAGTAGCATGTTGTATTAGCCTTTTGTAGTGTATTTTGTTCTAAGCATCTTAATTTCCCTGTTTTGAATGCTAAGTAGCGAGGGTCTTGGTTTCAAACTAATACCCATCATGCACATAAACGGTGTGAAAGAGCTGCTTAGTAAGTTAACACAAAGTGTTCTTGTGTCAGTCCTTGTGGAAATAGATACAATACAAACATTACAGCTGAACTCACCGCAAACTCCATTAAGTAAAAACCTGGATTCATTGTCCAGAGGAAAGTTTGAATTGAATGTAAGCTCATTTTGTTGAATGTAATGTCAGGCTTTTAGGGGCTGTATTGAGGAGTACTGTTTTGTTAAGTTGAGACCAATTCATTAAGTTTTATTGCCTGGTGAGAAGCAGTAATACGTTATTGTGAAACTTCATCAAATATTCATGGTTAAAAAGAAGTAGTAAATGTATTCAATCAAGTGGTCTTTTTGGGGTCTGAAAAGGATTATGAAGTCTGCTCAGCTGATAGTCTGTAACTTTCAGTTTGGTTAACTGAAAAGGGTAATTTTGATCTCTGAATTTAATGTTAGTGTCAGAACATTTCTTCCCTCTCTGCTAAGTTAAATTTTACACGTCAGAATTATTAACCATATTTCTAAATTGTGTTTTTTATATTGTCAGCTTTGTTTTCAAAATATTCTTTGATTAGAGTACAAGCAAGCATTTCCAGCACAGACACATAAGGATGCAAGAGTGGTGCTAGCTGTCACTTTCTTGTTTGGGAGCTACCATTTTTTAGTCTTTGTTCCTTTTTCTCCACTCAGTTCCGTACCCCCTAATACCAGTTATGGTGTTTGTTTGGGAATCCCAGTTCCACAAGACTGTGTGCAGCATGGTCACAGAGGTTTGCTGGATGAAAAGCTTGAGCTACCAATTTTATTGCATTTTTCAGAAACTAATGTTTCATCGAACGAACTAGGAAAACAAGAATATTGTTCCTAGTGCTTGATTGAATCCACAGCTTCCTTCCTTATCTTGCTGGTATTCCTTATGTTCCTTCACACTGAATTTTTATTAGAATAGTTATCAACCCTCTTCGATTTTGCTTAGACAAATTAACAGTCACTAAATGTAAACATGTTCAGGAACTTATTCATGTTGTAACTACTAGCTTTTGAATACTGATAATGGTTCGACTGACCCTTTTGTGTCTCTTCAGTTATCTTTATCTGCTCAAAGGTCTGAACAACAGGAATATTTGTCTCTTTTAAAGTTACTGATAGGCCATAGCATTCCTTTTTATATTCATCTCTAATAGCAAAATGATGACTTTGCTGTCTTTTTAATCTTCTGCTGATCCCGCCCTGTTTTGTATTCCCCAGGCAGATGATGTTGAAAGTAAAATTAGAGAAATTATTCCTCCTGGCTTTTGTACAAATACAGATGACTTTGTCTCTCTGTTGGAAAAGGAGGTCAACTTTAAGCCCTTTGGAATGCTGCTACACACATATTCTGTTCATAATGAGGAAGCTGGTGAAGACATTGCATATCAGATATATAAGGTATGAAAAATAAGTGAAACTTCATAAGCAAGCAAATTAAAGTTTATTTTGCAGCGAGGCACCTTCTGTAACGCTCAACATATATATATATATATATATATTTACATATACATATATAAATATTATCATTTGACCAACTTATTGGTTAGAAGCATTCTTTTTTTTTTTGTATGGGGGGAAGTAATTAGGTTTTGCAGATTTTTTTTTTTTCCTTTTGCATCTGTGATAGGTTTCACCTGACTTCTCCTGGCTTTTTCCCTAGGCTGACATGACGTGTCCAGGCTTTCGAGAATATCATGAAAGGCTTCAGACATTCTTGATGTGGTTTATTGAAACTGCTAGCTTTATTGATGTAGATGATGAAAGATGGAACTACTTTATAGTGTAAGTACAGTTCTAAAGCAACAGTGGACCTTATTACCTCCACAAAGCCTGCATTTTAATTGTGGCTGGCCAATTATTGGAGCAGTATAATGATATTTTTCCCAGGAAAGAAAAACCATTGTTTATCAGGCTTGAGTTTTCCTCCATTATACTTTGGGGAACCTTGAGAATAGAGCTGAATTAAATGCTGTTGTCCGTTAGAGCCCTGAATGTAGGCTTAAACAGTAAAATAAGCTTTGCCTGTGTTTTCTTTTACTTGCCACCTATTCATCTTTATAATAGGCAAGTGCACTGAAGTGCTGTAAAGAGGTCTGATTTATCCAAGTTGCTGCACACCAATTAAGTGAATTGTACATTCAGAACATAGCAGGTGTACCCATTGGGCCCTCACAGAGTAGCTTGCTGACACTGAAAATTCAGTTGGAGAATGGAAAAGAAAATGGACACTGCATGGGAGCGCGACTGTAATTGACCTGCTTGGCTTTCTGTTTTATCTGCAGATTTGAGAAGTATAATAAGGATGGAGCTACGCTCTTTGCGACCGTGGGCTACATGACAGTCTATAATTACTATGTGTACCCAGACAAAACCCGGCCACGTGTAAGGTAATTGGCGGTGTAACTCGTGCCTTGCCTTTTATTTCAGAAGAGGGAACTGCTGAAGTTCCCAATACTTGTTTATAATGGTGTTGATTTGTTTTAAAAAAATCCCCATTATTAGTTGGCTACGCACCGATTTATTTCATTGTTCCCTTCTTGAAGCAGAGGGAATTGCACACAAGTTTTGAATATTTAGCAGTTCTAAGATTCTGTAAGAATTATGTTTTAACATTAAGACTGATGCATGTGTTTTAAGAAAAACTTAGTTTTTATGCCTTTACACTGCAATGTTTGCAAAAGCATGCATTTGAACTGAAATATCAATACATTCCTTTGTCTGTAGCCAGATGCTGATCTTGCCACCATTCCAAGGAGAAGGCCATGGTGCTCAGCTTCTCGAAACAGTTCATAGATACTATATGTCTTCTCCTACAGTACTTGATATTACAGGTATACGTTAAATTTCTAACTCATTTCACCTGTTTGGTCACATTCAGACACTGCTAGCCCACAAGCCAGCTTTCATGTTCACTTGTTAGAATTAAGTGGCCTTTTGAAGGTTTAGCTTCAGCTCAGTTCAGGATTAACAGTGCCCTATTTTACAGAAGAACTGTATATAATGTAGCTCCTTAAATCCTCTACTTAGAGAACAGCACACCAGGAAAATTCAATCCCTAGCATGCATGGATTACCAGCTAATTAGCCATTTTATTGTGAGATATACAGCTGAGTTTGCCAGGAGATCAAGCTTTGTCAGATTCCTTGTTCAGCTAGTTCCTATTAGCCAAAACTCAAAACTGAGAAAAATCTGAAATAGTGTTTTAACACGTATGTAAGCCAAAAGTCAACAGACAAAAATCTGCCCAGGAGTTGTGCTCCATGAGCATGCACTACTGACTGAATGCACCCCTCATGTTAGAGATGAGCCAATAAATACATGAAAGTGAAAATTTAATGGAAGAATGGGGGGGGGGAGAGGGTACACACATCTTAAAAACATAGCATTTAAATGGTTAGAATCATGACATCTGTCCTGTAGTTTAAAGTCCAATATAGGAAGAAATACAGTTTAAAAATATAAATTGACTAATCTAAGGTCTTCTAAGACCTCATCTCAAAAGAAGAGAAAGACCTTCTATTCCTCTACCCTCCAAAAAACTAATTAAAATGCATTACAACGCTTGCTTTCTTCATAGTATCACTGCAGGATAATCCTAACGCAGGGTAATCTACCTTGTAATTTTAATCCAATTCATAGAAACCTAAAGAAGCATAACTTCCTTTATGCAGTAGGAAGTCTTAATCATTGTGTGATTTTTATCCTTTTTTTCCACTAATACTACAAAGCTTTACATAGCTTTTATAACTGAGAATAAACAGTCTTAAATATAGTACTACGTAAATCATATGACACATTCATGGCTCAGTGCCTTTAATGCAAATTTGTAGCAAACAGCAAATTTGCACTAAAGTAACTCTTTGGATTAAAGCAGGAGGAAGCCTGCAATATTCTGCATGGCACTGAAGTTATGTAATCTTACACTTCTGCAAGATAATTTATTGTCATTCTGATAGAAAGTCAGGCTTGGCAATCTTGATAATGGACCAAATTCATACTTATCCACTGAAGTTGTTAAGTAAAGCCTTTCCTCTCTTCAGAATGATTAGAATTTCAACTTCCTTAAAGAAACTAATGCCTAAAAAAAAATGTATTTCAGACTTTAATATTTGCAATGGATACTTTGTCCCAACTACCAACTCATAATCCTAGTTGACGCAAGTGAAATGTATGTTGGTAGTGCTTACCATACAGAAACTGCCTCATCTTTCTTCTAACTAATTTGAATGAAAAGGAGCAGAATAAATGAATCTCAGTACAGCCTCTTCAATCTCTTTTGCAGAATAAGTGCTGTAAGTTTTGCCACACAAGATTATTGCACTCATGTGCAAATCTTTTTTACTGATGCAGTCCTAGGCAGTCTGCAACCCAAAAAACAAATTGCTGGTTGTGCAGTGCTGCATATACTAGGACCAAAACTTATATGCTACTCCTTTCTCTTTGTAACATACTAGCTTTTGATCATTCTTAAACCGCAAATGTCAACTACATAAAATAGTCCTCATCTTGAGGAAAAGGGGGAGAAAATGAATGAAAAAGCACAGCTGGAATATAGTCTGTTCAACAATAAATTGAACAGAAAAATAAAGGTAGGGTAGAGCATGACCCTGCTCCTCACTTGTAGTAAACCTGTTCAAACTATAAAGTGGTGATTAAGTCTATTTGCAGCATTGTAACATTTCCTTCTCTGTAGTTCATAGGTGGGAACAAAGTTGCAAATAGGACTATGTTGATGATCACTGAAGCTAGTTCTTGATTTTGTTGTTTTGGTTTTTTTAATAAAGCTGCAGTTTTGATAGCAATGCTGCTGTTTCAAGCAAGATGGAAGTAACTTCAAATTACCTTCAGCTTTTATTTCAGTCTTTATCCACATAGTTTGTCTTAAAATAATTATGATGCTCTGATCTGCTATAGAATAGAGGGAACATACAAGAAAAAAGGGTTTATGTTTTGAACTGTCTTCAACTTGTTTTGTCAGTCTCTTGGAAACGTGTATAATACTGTACACAGTACAATTTAACTGACATTGTCATACATTTAAAACTTTGATAGCAGTACTTATGATTAAGCACAGCTATTTATACATGATGAATGTTGCATCTGGTCTCGTCTTCCACAGCTTTTGTAATTGCATACCAGAAATGAAGAAACAAATAATTCTTAATTAACTATGTGCTCTTATAATTTTTTTTTCTAGCTGAAGATCCATCTGAAAACTACATAAAGCTAAGAGACTTTGTTCTTGTAAAGCTCTGTCAAGACTTGCTTTGCTTTTCCCCAGGAAAGTTAATGCAAGGCTTCAGCCAAGAAATGGTAATGGAAGCTCAACAGAAGCTGAAAATAAATAAGGTATTAAAACTGAACAGTGGTAGTTGGACCTATTCTTATCAAGCTAGTACAACGTAGGGGTGGAGACTTGGAGTTTACATACTGTGGTTTATTTCAACAGATTTCTACAGTGTATCTGAAAGTGAAGAAATTGCTTAAGATTTTAAGTAAATGCCTTCTTGTTTTCCATCTAATACTGTTGATGTAACAGAACTTGAAATATTCCAATTTCAAGTGTCAGTTTCCATCTCTTCAGGTATATCTATATAAATAGCCACTGTTGTTCTGAGAACACAGAATACTAAGGTAGTAATGCTAGCACTGCTACTGAGGCAGCTCTAACTGTTTGAAGGACTAAACTGTTAAATTGAACAATTAAACAGATAATTGTCCAAGTGATTAAACTCATTAGTAAGCTCTTCATTTAAAAATACATGAATGTGTTTTTTATGGAAGTGTTGAATGAGGATTGCAGAGGAAAAACCTTATTCAAATATATTCATTAAAATGTTATTGTTTGTATAAGAGAAGTAAGCCTGCAGCCTTCTGTACCTGAGATGTTACACCTAAAAGGATAATTAAGTTTATTTTTTAATAGAATCTAAAGATGGATTAGTATAGCAAACCATTTTATTTTTAACCCTGTTGCTCAGCAAAGGAGTAGTTGATCTTAAGTTCAGTTTAAACGTTATAACAGTTCATAGTAATACAGTAGAAACATCAGTCTGTTTCCTTTCCAGATGTCATAGTTGCTGATCAGTGTTCCAAAGTCACTTCAGTTTTCCACATACTGATTCCTTTGTTATCTTCCTAGTAAAAAGAAACATTTAAATATTCTTTCATTCTCATTTTTAGCATTTCCAGGGGACCTTGTGAAGAGCAATAAGTATGTCAAGATTATTAATATTAGTACAGGAAGTACTATGTAGTAATTAATTGCTTAATGTTACTCTAGTTCCAGTTCTTCAGTTCTTTGGATTACTTTTGGACTCTGACTTCTGGACTTTCTGCCATTCATTTATAGCAGATCCTTGAAGCACCTTCACAGACACTGCAACATTTTGAGAGGTTACACACTAGCTGTACTGGAATAAATTATTTCTTGAGGAGTAACTAGAACATTTGTTCATTTAACCCACTGCTAAGGAGGATCAGGCTGATTGAGGTTTTGTTGGTATCTGACTGATATCTGATAAGCTGAGGAGTTACTCAAAGTGGAGAAATACTGTGATACTACTGCTGAATGACCTCTTTACTCAGACATGTTCTTTATTCTCCTTTTTGTTCACTAGCAACACACAAGGAGAGTTTATGAAATTCTCCGATTGCGTGCAACAGATATGGGTGATGCAGAACAATCCAGAAGCTACCGGTTGGATGTTAAAAGAAGGCTGATTGGCCCCTATAAGGTATATGACTTATGTATCATTTAATACTTATTTCAAGGCTAATTATACCTGATTTTACTTCCATTTCCATAAATGTAGTTGATGCCAATTATGTTGCCAATCAACTACTATTAGTTATGCAGCATTCAGCTGACATACACAGATGCAGAGAACATTCATTCGTGGCTGTACCAAAGATCTTGTTTGACTCCTGTTACTTGCCCAATTCCAGCAGAAATTTATTACCCTTACAGTACCTAGCTACAAGTGGCATTAAATCCAATTAGAGCAAAGGGAAGGGAGAGGGGAGGGAAGTCACTTTCTTGGAAAGATTGAGAGTATCTTAAATACATAAACCACAAAGTTAGAAGTGAGGGTTAAATGCTATATATTTACACTAGAAAACTACGTATAGTTTAGATTCCTGTTCTGCTCATTGCCTAGGTCTAACAGAGCAGCTTGGTAACCTAGCCATGTCTGTACAATACTCCCTGTAGATGGGATATGATCTCAACAGTGAAGTTGAATCAAATACTCAACTTAGTGCAGAGTTACTTTCTTATTTCCTACCCAGTATGCTTTTGAGGATCTACTTGCTACATGTTGCATTAACTGATCCTCTAAGATTAGGGGTGTGTGTGTGTGTGTATGTATGTGTATATATAGTGTATGTATGTATCTCCTAGTTGCTAATGACATGAGTCTCTATATTGATTGCAAAAACCCACAAGCCTAGGTTCATTGCTGTAACTAGCATGTTAGCTACTCTGCAATTAAGTAATCACCAAGCAACCCAAAACCTGGTTGGAAAAGTTTCACAAAGTATCAGAAGTATCTTGATTAGCTTGCAAGCCTCCCTAAAGCAGCACTTATCCTGTTATACCAAAATAGCAGAACTTTGATTGTACTCATGTTGGACTTAGGGGGTCTGTTAGCAGAAATGAGAACTCAGCGCTGCATTAAACACTTGGCTGATCTGGAGATAACACCGTGTCATGCTGAGTGACAGGATCCTAATCAAAACACTTTCTATTCTCTTTTGTGAGTGTCTTGTCTCATTTACTAAATTTCACTCGCTGTCCACTACAAATAAGGCCTTGATTTTTCATCCAACAGGACTGTCACATGTCCTCAGCATGTAATTCAGCTTAATATTTGGAGGAAATCTAAAATGCCATAAGCAGCTTCAAATCTAGTGCTTCTAATAATTGTTTTCACTTTAGTCTTTGCATGTAATAAATCCATTGAGTAAAAACTTTACAGATATTGTACTGCTAGATATATGATATTTATCTTCTAAAATGTTAGAGTATTCTATTGCTTTAAATATTTCACTTTTTCAACCACAGTTCTCTTCTAGAGATTGATCAAAACAGCCAGTGCCCTTTCCCTGATTTTTTTTTTATTTTTTTTTTTTAGGTTTTAAGTTTCATATTCTAAACTATGGTCATCTTGTTTATGATTGTTCTGCCTAGTGAATGGCTTACATGCTAATTTTTAACAGTTTCACAAAAAAATCTTATGCTCCTGTTTTTAAAAAAATAGAATAAAACTTGCCAGAACTGCAGCTGAACTCTCAATATGTAGTAATTTGGGGGAGAAAGCAACCTTTTATAAAGAATTGGCAATATTACAGCACTTTTAATGCTTGTGTCATGTAAACACAACTCTTTTATAAAGCACTTGATAACTTCATTTGAATTGTATTGTACAGGTACAGTACAATTCTAAATTCTTAATATCTTCCACTATTAACAGTGGTTCTGCATCTCAGAGCTATTTCCTGACTAACTGTTGCAGAAATACAGAAAAATTTTGAAATGAGTCTTCAGCTTGCCAGATAATTGATAATACAGAAACTGTGGAGCTTTAACAGAAAAGGTTTCCTAGTTAAACTGTTAGTGGATTTTTCTTTGTTTGTTTTTATTATTTTTTAAAGCACTAGGGACTTCATAAAGACCTAGATATTGAAATGGAATAAATTCAGTAAAATACTGTACTCTTCACTGTTCCTTATGTTCAAATTACTGTTTATTTAATTGCTTAGAAAAAGCAGAGAGAACTTGCCAAGATGAGAAGGTGCTTAAGACCAGAGGAGCTGACAAATCAGTTGAACCAAATAGACCTAAACATGCAACATGAACAGTTAGAAGAGAGCTTCCAGCAACTTGTTTCGGATTACCGAAGAGTCCTAGAACGACTTGCACAAGCATGAGGATTTGACCTGTACAGGAAACTTGCAGATTTCTGCACAGTGTTATGAAGCACATCCTTAATTGCCACTTAACTGCAACAACAACAAAAAAAAACCTTGTGACGTTTTAATCACATTAAGGGTGCATTGTGTTTCTGTGAATTTTGAATATTTTCTATTTTAGTGCTGTAGATTTAAAAATGTTGTTCTTCGAGTTTGGGAGCGCTTAATGCTGAAATAAACTGTAGATTCTCAGATACAATAACACGTACATTGTTTGAATTTTTTAACCTTTCTGTTTTGCCTCAGGACTTAACAGATATCCAAGTAGCAAGTTAGTACATGATTGTATATATTTATACTGCAACTGTTCTAAATTTCTCCTAACTTCATCCTCCTCAGACTGTTTCACTTGGGCCCTACAATAATACTGTTTAAGCCTGGGCATTCTTCAGCCACATGAACAAGTTATAAGACTAGTTCTTTGGACTGACTGGCATGCATCTGGAGTACAGGCTCTTTACATCTTCTGAGAAGAGGATCCTGCTGCCACCAGCTATTAGGACCTGATCTACTTCAGATTCTACAGGGGGTAGTCTTAGGCATGTTTTTTTTTTTTACCATCCATTTTTTTTACCAACCACTCCTCCATGAATTCACTGGTTCATGTTTAAGAAAAAATACAATTGGAGAAGCAATGTATTGATTCCAAAAGCACTTTCCTTAGCTAATGTAAGAACTTACAAATCTGTAGGAAGCCAGTGCTTTTATATAGTTCCCTTACTTCGTGAATTCAAATATATTCTTTTTAGAATTTTCACTCTTCTGCCTAGGATATCTTATGATATGTGGTTCATCTACTGTAGTGTCAGAAACTATTACAGTTATTAATCATAGAATCACAGAATGGTTGGGGTTGGAATGAACCTCTAAGATCACCTAGTTTCAACCCTCCTGCTATAGGCAGGGACATCTCCCTCTAGACCAGGTTGCTCAAAGCCCCATATGTATTGATTTTACATTGCTAGTCCTTCCTTCAACAACCAGAAAGATTGCAATCAAACCACAAGTTCTATCTATTAAAATGTTTCACTTATAAAAGGCTATAAGCCACAAAGTTGGAAGTATTTGAAACTGTGAGACTAGGAGGTCTGTGCAATTAGTTGCAATGGAAGGCTGTTACACAGAACAGGACAGATTTAAGTCCCACTCATGCAGAACATACTAGCTGCCACTATATTGGCTTATATCTCTGGAGGGAATATCATAGGGATGGGCTGGCCTCCCCATCACTCAAATCTTCCTACAGCTTAAAAAGATAAACAATACATATACCAGTACTCAAACTACTCATTTAAATAAGTTTACCATGTTCTTTGTTCCTTGAGCTAAAAGCCTGCAGAAATGGGCTTTACCAGAAATGAGACTACAGATGCTGTATGAGCCTCCTTTTAGACCTACAAACACGTGTGAAAAGGATCATTGATCTAACAATTGCTGGATTTCCGTGTTCAAAATAGTCTTGCTTCTCGAGTCCAGAGAAACAAAGAGCAAACAAAAAAATCTCCTTTCATTCTTCAAAGTTCATTGCAAATACAAGAATTGCACCCAAACTGAAGGAAATTCAGGTAATAACAAACGAAGGCAAGTCCTTGGGAGTAGCATTTCAGAATTCCCTTTTACCACTGCAAAAGATCTTTATACCAGGAGCAGAAACGTACGTTGTTTTCTTTCTTTAGTAGATAAAGAGCATGCAGTAGTGAAAACATTCCTCAGATACAGGGTATGTGCTCCATTTAAGACCTCTTCACATTTTGAACAGAAGAGATCAAACAAAAGAAATCTAGATCAATGGGAAGAGCTTGATATCCAGGGTTGATTTTTTTGTTTCTTTATTTCTAAGTGGTAAGACAATAAGGGAGGTGTTCCACATTCAACATCTACTATGTTTAGATGCTTTTCTTCTAGTTATCCTCAAAACTGGATGGTGTTCATGTTTTTGAGACCTTCATACTTTCATGGAAAAGATAAAATCTTCACTTTGAATGAGTTCAATGTGGTAGGGACAGTGAACTTGTCATTGTGCATTCCTTAAAGCTGTAAGAATTTGGTAGAGTTTGCCTCATTTTCTACATTTTGCACTTACATGCTTGCTGTTCACTAACAAATGGTGATGTATATTGAGGTCCATGATCTTCAGGTATCGCTGGAAGGCACAACTGTATAGATGTGATCTAAGTCTGCCTCACTGCACTTACAAACTCTCCTGACTTTACTCATCTTTTCTAGAACACATTTCAGCAAGATTTCCCAAGGCAAGCTAACTTCCCCTTCCCTGCTGAGCTACTGCATTTTGCAGGCTCAGCATCATGGAACAGATAAATACCAGTGCTGAAGAAAGGACACCTACTTGTGATTAGTACAACACCCAAAAACCACCAGGTTGGCCGGCAAAAGCTGCTGTGAACTAAATAATCTTCTAAAACAATCTCTAAGTCTAAACAGTTTGAGCCTAAACCCAGGAGTATCCAATTGCTATGCTTAAACTAGAAGCATATTTCTATATTGCTCCAGGTAAGATTTAATGTATTAATAGCAATAAAACATCTTTATTGTTTCATAGCCTTTTATAGACTGCTTTCACCCTTACGTTTTAAAGCACAGCTTTGTGTCTTCCTTCCCACAACTTTTGCTTATGTTACTATTGGCCTGTGTACCATGCTGGTGGAAAAAAACATGGAGATTCTACATTTAGAAAGTATCAACACTGACAGCATGGAGACAATGTAAGTCAGACAGAATCTGCAAGACTGAAGAAGGGAACAGAGATGCTCAAAGGAGCTTGGCTAAAAAGTGATGTCGCCAGAGCTGCGTCTCAACACAAAGCAGAGGACCACTCAAATCACCACTGGTCATCTTCAACATTTCAGAGGATTTGCCAAACATGAACAAAAGACAGCTACATACATCTGGTTCTGATTGGTAACAGAACTTGAAAATAGCAGTAGTGATTCTTCGGGCATACTGTGTTAGGATATAGAATATCTCTCTTTTGCTGAGATAGTAATCTTTGTTAATACAAATTTCCTAACAAACTTCATCTGCTACTTATATTAGAAAAAAGAGAAAATCCTAACCTAAGCACAAATCAAAGACTACTGAATAATGACTGTTAAATTTTCAGATTAATCTAGACATTATAAACATTACAGAACAGTTGTTCTCTTGGAACATAAAACAGACTTCCTTTAATCGATCCCCTCTTGGTTTCTGATCTGCAAAAGGAATTGGGAAATCTAACTGCTAATGTGCACCTACAAGTATTTGAGAAATAACCTGCTGCTTAAGGACAAGTTAATTACAAAGCTGTCAACAGTGTCATTCTAATATTGTCTCCAGTTCTCACATTTTCTTATGCCATCAACAAGTTTTGAGGCCGTTACAATATGGAATTATGGTCTTACAGCAACAGACAAAAGCCAAATGTTCACTTTATTTTCTTTCTCAGCGGCATTTGATTTCCCTGAATAGGAAATACTTATTGACTTGATGAAAACAGATGATAATAGGTTTACCTAGACCATTTTGCTTCTCTCCTTTAGCAACACCTCAGGAAAAAATGATAGAGAACCGCTCCTCATCCGTGACTACTTTCATGTGAGATATGCTACTCTCTGCAGGCACAGAGAAGTACACCCATTCCAGCAATGCATAGTTACATATGCCAACCAGTGACAGCATGTGACTGCTTTACACTGAACTTCATTCTCATAGAACCAGCAGTTGGGTATCTGCAGTCCTAAAAATAACAAATAACAAAAAATAACATAAAACAGTGTCTGATGAAGTTCGAACTTGTGAAAGACAATACTGCATCGTACAACTAGGATCAGGGCAAAGATTTCCTCATTTCTGCTCTGCAAATTAAATAAATGTACATGTACCTCTTGCCAGTGAGTAGCTGGTAATGATGCTCACGAGGTGCAACTATGCAGCTTAGGAATGCTATTTCTTGATTTATTTCTAGCTATATTTTTCTTCTATTGTGAAATCCTGTCACACTGCTCTCACATTATACATGTCACTTAGTGGAGAACGTGGCTGTATGAAGTTAATCATTTTATTTTTGGAGGCAACATAAGATACTGTATTGATCTTTAAACTGCTCCATGGTGTGGATACAAGCTGCATGATAGGCCACCTACCATGCTGTGGCAGCTGATTAACTGATGCACTTTGCTCATGAGATATATCTAGGAGCACTGAGGAGAATGCAGCACCCTTTTTGTGATCACAGAACTCCTGGAGTTTGCTCCTTAGAGGCACAAATTCTTATAGTCTGACTGTTATGCTCATCCATTTCTCGGGCTTTTTCTAGAGTAAATAACGCAGGTAAATAACATCACTATTCCTATTTGAGTGGGGCTTTGAGTCTATCCTTGTTAGCTACATTATAAAATCGTATTTAAAAATTACCCATGGCTACAACAGGAGATAAAGAACTCTAGAGACAAACAGCCTCATCTTCCTTTCAGAATGTCGCTGACTCCTCTGGGTACCACATGTACCTACACGCATGTGAGGGTGTACAGGAACGATACTCACATTACTTGTACATTTCAGCTCCTTGCAATTACTGCCCTGGCACTTTCTGCTCATTTGAGTCCCTTCATTCTGATGCTTGCCCGTGGCTGTGTGATTCACATCCCACAACGCCGTTTCTCAAATATCTGTGGAGCCACAAAAACATAATTTCAAACCAACTGAAAATGCTTTAAATAAATAAATAAATAAATGCCGAATCCAAGCACAAAAGTAGTGGAGAAAACATGAAATTTGCAAGCAGACGTTAGAAGTTCAGCTCGGTTTTTATCGGAATGCAAAGAAGCCCGCCGCACTACCACTACAGGGCGGCTCTGGGTACTTCTGCAGGCGTGGTGACGCCCCACCAGCGCTCGAAGAAAGCTGAGCACCACAGCGAGCTTCGCTCTTCCTGATCTTTATTAAACAGGCCAAATTTGGCTGCGCAGAGGAAATAAGAAGAAATACGCGAGTTTGAAGTTCAAGCCCCGACCTTTAGATTCTGTAGAGACCCCAACAACAAGTAAATAGCAAAAGCTCAGAAAGTTCAGAAAGAGCAACTCAAAACTTTCTTCACAAATGCCGTGTTACTATAGCGGAGTAAAAAAGTACCAAGCTCAAAACGCGCTAGAATACCAGGCGGGCGTAACTCCGGCATTTGCAGAACAACGCTGCAGCGCTCCCGCGCCCGTCCCGCCGCGACGAGCGCCGTCTCACAGCCGCGGTTCTCGCAGCCGAAAGCTGACGAGGCGGTTATTCCCGCCCGAGCCGCCCGCAGTCGCGCACACGCAGGCCGGAGCTCCGGATCCCGGCTCCCTCCGAGCCGCGCCCTGACGGCTGCCGCCCGCTGAGCCCTCACCCCGAGGGCGGCGGCAGTGCTGAGGTGCGGCGGCGGCACGTCACGTACCTGGCGCGTGCCCGCGGGCGGGACTCGCTTCAGGCGACACGCGCGCGACGGCCGCGGCGCGAGGTGGACGGACCGCTCCGGGCCGCCTCCCGCGGCCACGTGATCTCGCCCCGCGTGGCCAAGATGGCGGCGCCCAGAGCTGTCAACGCGCTGTGGGGCGGAGGTGAGTGCGCGCCGCCGCGGGGCAGGAGGAGACGCAGCCTCGTTCCCTCGGCGGGGGGAGAGCAGCCGCAGAGCGGGCTCCGCCGGCCCGAGCGCCCGAGGGCTGCGGGACTGGGATTGGGACTCCCTCGAGGTCGCCGGGAGCACCGCGGCGCGGGGCCTGGCGCTGTGTGAGGGGACAGCCGAGCGCGGGCTCCGGGTGCGCCCCGTCTAACGCTGCCGCGCTTTGTGGAAGCGCGCCGGGCGCGCACAGGCTGTAGGAGCGCTTCCCTCTAGGCTTTATGTGATCATCTTAGCGTTTAACTAAGAAAAAACGTTTTCTGACAGAACTGTGTGTTTATCCTACCAACCCGCTGAATCTCGGAACTTTAACGTGCGTGCAGGTGCTTTCCCGCCCGCCTTTCCTCACGCCGCGCTCCGGCTGAAGGCGCCTTTCCTACCGCGCGCCCAGCAGAAGCGAATCACTCGTTTGCCTTACTGCCGTGCTCACGCGGCACTGCTGCACCAAGTGCTCGACGGAAAATGCTTTATCTCACTGGTGTGAGGCGATTTACCTCTCGTCGCTTCCCCTCGGGATTTTGCTGAACAATAAGAATGTTTCTTTTTCGCTTCCGTTGCAAAATCTTGAATGTGTGTATAGGAAGAAGCGCCTCACAGTGATCTCAATGAAAGGCTTGTATGATTAAATACACATTTTGTTTAGGTCTTGAATAATTATTATAGTAATAGAGAGTAGAGCAATTCCGTGTTAATTTTAACTTGCACATTAAACTGCAACACAACACTGCAGTGCTATGCAGCTGACATAGCAGCCCTTTTTTCACTGTATTGATCCTGATCTTCTACTGCGCTTTTATTTTCCATTCTGCCCAATGAGTTTTGAGCAGCCTTTGGAAAACATAGAGGCTTTTTCTTCACAATTAATCCTTCATCATTCAGGGCAGAAGAGCCACATCGGTTGTTTTTTCCTTGATGAAGGCTAGTGTCCACAGGGAAATGCCATTTTACTCAGATTCTTGGAACCTGGGCTTCAGCTGAACGCTGGCTTTCTGAGTCTCCTATTTGTTTTACTTTAAATGCCAGTCAAATTCTCTGTGCTTACGCATGTGTTATTTGGAAACTGAATCACATTTTTAGTGCATGGTACCATTCAACGCTGGCTATTTTTTTAGTTAGTTTGTTTTAAATCTCAAATGATGTGAAATTTAGCATGCAGCTTCATTCTTGATTTCTTGCTTCAGAAGCGGTACATCTGCACACTTTGTTTTGGGTGTCGTGTGGCCATGTGTGGTCAGTACAGCTGCCTCCACCCCTCCATGCCCAAAAACCCCATGTCTGTCATTCAGTTAAAATACCCAAGCCATTTAAATTTGTTAAGCCTTCATACTCTCCCTTCAGATGTCAAACTTTATTCAGATCCCCTGATAGAAATACATTTCCAGAAGTTGAAAAAGCAAAAATGTCATAGTTCAGACAAGACTGATTAAACTGAATCTAATTTTCCCTGAATTGGACAGTTCAGTATAATTTAATTTGCAAATACTGAAAGACAGAAGTAATTTTAATTAGATTTCAGTCCACCTAAGGGAATCTATTCCACCTAAATTGAAAGAAAATTACTTTTTGATAGCCTCTTATGTGATATCTCTTTATACTTCTGGTGTCACATTTCTATGAATGATGAAAGTTTTCATGATTATGGAACTGTTTCTAGATAAGCGCATTTGAAAAGCAGAGATCTTGAAAATTTGTGTGCTGGTTAAATACTTTCTCCTTATATTGGAAGGAATTAGGCTGTCATAAAAGTGTATATTCATTATGTTTGAAGATGTTGAATGATTATGCTTGCAAACAGTTAAAAAGTGTAATTTTTTGTTAGATGTATCAGAGAATTTATTTGAATATTTCCTGTCTTGTTAGAGGCAGAATTGCAATACTGTCAACTGTATGGGAACTGCTGAATCACAGCCTGAACCTCTGATTGATCACCTGAGGCAAGCACTGAGTCAGCCAGAGGAGCACAGGTGAAGGCAATTCACCTGTGCTGCAGGAAGGGGTGGAGCCTGGCTGCACCTCTCCTGGACCCATTTAAGAGCTGACTGCCAGTGGGGAAGGATCTCTCCTGGAGATCCCATCCTCTGGAGTTTCTTAGTGAGCCCAAGATATGGGTAAGCATTTTATCTGTTCTATTCTGTATAATAACTGCACAGCCAAACTCTCTGGTACAGTTTGTAACTGTAACATCTGTATATACATTGGTTATACAGTCAACCCAAGGAGAAGGTATGCAGCTTTCTAAGTGTGTGGGTGGCTTGCACAAACCTCTGGGTTTCCTCTGGGTTTCTGTAGGCTCTAGCCTGCAAGTCCAAGTGGCCTTGCTCTGGATTTAGATGCCACCCTTTTTTGAACCGTATTTGTGAGGGATTTTGCAGGTGATGTATAGGAATGCTAATTGTATTTACCATTTTGTAAAAGATAAATAAGAAACTGCTATAACAGCCACAGTGATGGCGTGCTAACCTCTCACAGTTTGTGCTTATAAATAGTACTGGTTGTATGGTGTTTTACCAGATTGTAAATGCTCTAATTATGTATTGTGGCAGTTTCAGGTATTACAATAACTGTGTCTGTGATGTTCATTAGTAACAAAATCAAGAAGGCGTCAAAGAACTGCATGTCTCCAAATGCAACTTAGGTGATTTCAGGCACAATAATCTTTTATTGATCTATTAATTTCAGGCAAGTAAATTATGGTAGACTAGAAGCCCCTATTGTCTTGTAATGAAGTTTCAGGACTCGAAGCCACAGGAAAATAACTGATGAGAAGACATGCCTTGTTGAACAAGTCTCTTATTGTGTTAAATATTGCCATGACTGATTTCTTACATTGCTTCCCTATCTCTACCAATGAATGAGTATTAATCATCTGTGATGCGTATTATTGCCA
Organism: Lagopus leucura; assembly: GCF_019238085.1. NCBI lineage: Eukaryota > Metazoa > Chordata > Aves > Galliformes > Phasianidae > Lagopus > Lagopus leucura. The sequence goes on from NW_024962267.1 coordinate 4,123,127, forward strand.
GACATATGAAGTGAAGTTACTGTAGACTGAAGGGTGTGTGATGTATCTCTTAAATATGTGGTCTGTGTGTGCAGGCTGTAAGTCTATTTGCTTGTGCATTGCTTTGTCTGCATTCTGACAGAACTGGGCATCTTACAGATGTCCTAAACAGGTGTGGGTAAGCTTTTAAATCCTGCTCATGTGGAAAAGCTGTGGATGTTGTCTTTAGGCTGTTTGTAATGTGCAGTACTGGAGATTGTATTTTTCTGTAGATGGAAAGCCATATTAAAATGTTTGTTTTCAGGACATTTTCTGATAATTTTACTTTTCTCCCATCCCTTAGCACCATGAAGAGGAAATATGTGATTAATACATGTTTATAAGTCTTTTCCAAAATAAAGGGGAGAGGGGGAGGCATAGCTAGAGTTATGTTGCACTATGGCTTCAAAGCCTCATGCTTCCAAGTTTGCCTAGAAGTGCAGTCTCTTTAGAGATCTTTATGTATTAGCAATATTTTCTGTATTACAAAGTGTATTATTGGGGTGCATAGATCAGGTCTGTTTGCAGGTCTGGTAGTAACGTGTTGTTGAGTGTTGTTTATCCTTCAGTCTGTCTAGGTAAAGTAGAGTATTTCAAAGAAATAAAAGGAATAAAAACATCTTCTCCAGCAAGGTTGCTCATGGGACTATTCTGAAGCATTTTCAAAGTTAGAAACATTAGCTCAGACCTGGTAGGGATTAAACTAATAGAAAAAGATGTCAGTAAATCACTGAGGCAATATGTAGCAATTATTTTATGTCTTTCAGATAAAGTGTGTGTGAGTACATATATATATATATATATATATATATATATATATATATATATATATATAAATTTTATGTAGTATTTTTGTGTGATTAGACATGGCTTTGACATTTAAGGTAGTAAAGCAAGCAGGCAGCTTTCAAAGTATCATTTTTATGGTGAACTCTGCATACAAGCATACAGAAATGTGCTATAGAGCCAGCAGCTGGGAGGTGCTTAATTAAATAGATAAATGAAGTACCTGCTGAAATTATCTTCACATCTCTCTTTCCTGGCTTTTTGGCTTTGGAAACGTAGTCAAGATCAAAACTGTTACTTTACTGAGAATATCTGTCCAAAACCTCTGTAGTTTCTACCACCTGCAAGGGTAGAGAGCTCTTCCCACTCTGGGTACAGTTTCGGAGATGCCCTAGGGAACCAGTCTGCTACCATCTGTTTGATAATGTGCTTTGAAATGAGAATTACATTTTTTTTCAGATGTTGCTTGCCCTTTGCTAAGTGTGATCATAAACTCAGCATGCAGAAGACAAGAAGGTTTATTCTCGTGACAAGAATAAACCATTAGAATTTCCTAGCACTGTTGATAGTCAAATACTGAAAGCATCTTTTTACCTGTATCTTTATCATTATTAATCTTAGAAACGTGCGAATCAGAAATTAAAAATATTCAGTCCTCACCTGTAGAAACTTTTTAATTTTTTAAAGCCATTTAATGCATTAAAAAAAAAGCAAACAACCCTTTATAACATATAGATAACAGTCCTGTGGGAAACATTTCCTGGTATCTCAGGCTGATAATGAGTTATGTCCTATAAGTCTGAAGGTTTTTTGGCAGCTGGGAAAAGTGATTGAAAACTTTTGTCAGAGAGTTTTCAAGATCAAATGATGCTTGGCTGCACTGTGCAATATGTGAGCTGGGCAATTAGCTGGAAGCAAACATTAATTCACATTTTCCATTAATTTGTAGACAGACTCGTGTCTCCAGAATTTAGCATTAGCATTATCAGCTGCAAATGATGCACAATGGAAGTTCAAACCATTTGATCGCAGCACACTTTTAACATTTTCAAATGATCCAGAGGTAGTTCCATCCCTTCTTACAAAACGTCAGGCAGACAGGGAATTATTCCCATTTCAACAGTGCAGCAGTGAGTAATTCTGGGGGAGGCATACGCTTTCATGTTATGAGGTATGAGAGAAAAAAAATATTCCCCTTTCAATAAAGTGTTGTTGTCTTCTGTCAGCTGAGGGGTAATGTGTTGTTGGCAGCACACAGAGCCTTTGTTCTAACGTGATGTATCACTGCTAGCTGGGGGACGTTTGTGGGGCACAGTTTCTCTATTAGCTTTATTCTCCCCTATTGACATCAGCCAAGGCTGTGTTCCCAGGAAGGAGGCTCCTTAGCAGGTGTCCTCACCTCGCACACCTCACAGCAGGCCAGCCACTGTGCTGGAGGCTGTGCAGCTTTGGCCGCCTCCCCAGGGTCCATTTTCAGATACCAGAAAATGTGGGGTAAACCCAGCTATAATCCTTCTGGCAAAACTGAACTGTTATGTTTTGCATGTATCCTTTTCCGTTTTGCAGTCTCTTCTCTTAAAAAGAGAAAAGTCACCATTCCCTAGTCAGAAAGGAGCCCCTCTCTTCCTTCATTTTAGCTCTGTCCTGTGGCAGCTGGGTGCCCTGGTGTGATGGTTTGTGAAGCTGGTGCCCAGCTCTGTAAGTGGGCTATGGTCCTTGAAGGAAAAGTGGTATATACCGTGTGATACATCTTGGCTGGTCCCTGAACTTGTTTAATGCAATTGTAGCATTTGAAGAGTAAGAACAAAGAACTGAAACTTGCTGTATTCTGGATGTGGGCATTGTGAATGGCAGTGTATTTTAGAGCACGTAGCTCATCTTACCAAAGCGACAGGATGAGATGCCACTTGAGCACATAGTGGAACAGGTTGTGCCTCCCGGATCTCAGCACAGGTAGCTACGGGAGACAAAAGGGACTGAAATTGTTAACAGCAGTTGATGGATGGAGAAACTGTAACTCCAAGGGAGTAATTTGCAGAGCATCTTGTAGGAGCATGACATCAGGAGAATTAAATGGAGTCTGAAACCTGTGCTAACACTTGCTATTTCTAAGCTGCTGGGTTAACGCGTCATTTAAAAATGGGCATATATGAAGTGGCTTTCTAGATTTAGATAATATATTCCTTGGAGCCTAGTTTTGCACTGGGTTTCCTTAAGTAGATGGGAAGATTACTGTAAGATGTACAAAAAAATACGTGATAGCTAGAAAGTTCTGAAATTCTGTTATGAGTGATTTCCAGATCTGTAGGGGGAACAGAACTATTCCATTCTGACATGTTTCCCATTATTTCTTGCATGACTTTCAATGTATAGAGATGGTAAGGTTGATGTTGCAACAAAAAACGAGTCCGTTCCAGTGGTTGAATCACCTTAGTATAGTGACACAGTGTTTTCATTTCTTACTCTGAAGTTTGGGTTTCTGCTCAATTCAAATATAAGATCGGCTGCTTCTAGTCTTGGATTCGCAGCTGAAAGTACAGCAGAGATCTGTGTCAAGAAATCTAAGCTGTTTTTCCCTTCTGTTGTATTTGGACATACTAGATATAATGCTCTGGTTTTGACAGTTGTGAATCATGAGCAAATGTAAGTGAAAATGTAGGAATTTCTAGCAATGTTCACAGACAATTCTCCTGTTCTGCTGCAAACTATAATTTCAGAGTAGATATTGGTTGTATATGCAGTCTGTAAAGGGCCTCTGTGCTAAAACTGCCTGTAAGACTCCAAGTTACAGTTATCTCAATTGCCATTTTGGGATTGTGTAGTTTTTCCTCTTTTTCATTCGTCCTTTCCTCTTACCCACTCCCAAACCAGCGCAGTTTGATAGCACTTGGAAATTCACATCTGGTGAGGCACTTTGGTACATCTTCCTCTGCACACAGGTTGGGTTGGTGGCTTGCAGTGCTTCTGAACACCACACCCCAGTGCTGTTGGTCTAGTTATATTTATTAGCATTAAAATATAATTGGAACACTTTTGCATGTAATCAAATGGGAGGGGGATAGGTTATAGTCCAACTGTGGGTTTTGTTGGTTTGTTTTACTTTTTGATTTTGTATCTTTTCAAGCTGTATGCTTTGTTGCAGTGGTTTTTTTTTTTTCTCAAGTATTTCTATTTAAGATAGATACACCTGTGTGCTGGATCTAACTTTCATACTACATATATACTTTCCCTTCCTTTTTCACATAAGGAGGGGTCTATATTTTGTGTGCTCTCTGCCTTACAGTTACGCATCCTGCAGAAGGAGTATTTGATTTCAGTGTTTTAATTTAATTTTCCAGTTTTTAGCTACAAGTTCTGAGTTTTTCCCTGACCACTGCTGTTACCTGGTGGTGCTGATATTTCATCAAGTTTAGAGAAGCTATCTACCTGGATTCAGGCCTGGGCGAGCTGCTGTAACTGATGCACCTGATCCCCTCTACTCAGAAACCCAAGCCATGTAGTGCCAGGATCCCCAGGGGCTCTGAAAGAAAGCTGCCTTCAGATGCTGCTCCCTGCTTTCATTTTCTTTGTTGCTTTTGCATAGCTGCACTTTATGCTGATGGACAATGTACCTTCCCACCAGCAAGGTCTTCTGGAGAGGAGATTCTTTTTAAAATAGAATGAAAACAGAAGTAGCTAAGAGTACAGGTAGTGAAGAAGTTACTTTGGCATCTCTTGATTGCTATTCAGAAATAAAGCAACAAGTTATTAAACAAAATAAAAATGTTGCAGCTTTAGTGTTATGCTGATGTGTTGGTTTCTTATTATATAGTCTGTGCTTTCAGTGCAGAGTACAATGCATATTGATTTTGTTCTGCCATGTTTTTCCTTTAATCTGTTTCATTCTGTTACAAGAGCTACATTCTGTAAACACTGCATATGGTTTTACAACAGTTGAAAATCCTTTATTTAGAAATTTTTTTGAATTATTTTTAATTTTTTATGACTACAGAATGAGTGTTAGTTGTCAATCTAATTAAATTCAATTGCATTTCCCGTATGTTTTGTTTTTCCTTTGCTCTTACATGCCTCTATTTTTATCAGGATATATAAATTTCTCTGTATTTTTTGGGGTTTATTGTTTGTTTTAAATCACAATGTTGGCAGACAGATACAAGCATGTGACTGTCCTGCTTTAAAATACGTATGAATATTTATAATCTTAAAATTCTTCCAAGTGTGTGAAGGGGGGGGGGGGGGGCAATTTGTAGTTTCTTCTTATTTGTCAAGACTTATTCTCTTGTTGTTTTGAGTTTTATGACCTTGCTGTCTTTTTTCTTTTGTAAAATTAATATATATATATATATATATATATATGTATATATAAGAAGAGTCATTAGAAGTTGCTTTTTCCTATTTCAGCCTTTTTGACCTGGCTGACTGGACAAGCAGACAGAACATGTTAATTATTCTTCCTGATAAATGCAGTTCTGCCTTGTTCATTTATCTTTTGCTACTCAGATTTACCTATCTAACAATATATACACCATTATTTGTAGAGAGAATTATTTTCCTGATATCCTAAGAAAGTGTGTGGAAACCTGGCTTTCAACTACTTCTTGTTTTTTCTACTGTTGTAAGTTTTGTGAACTCTATTTTTCTGAACATGAGCTATTTACCCTGGGAGGAACTACAGGAACTGGAGAACTTACAGAGCTCTGGCATCACAAATGTGCTGATAAAACAGATAAGGATTCTCAGATTTATTTAATTAAATCTAGTGGCTCACCAGCATCTGAGATAAAGACGTCTTTACTAAAAATGCGGTGATTCTGTTCCCGTGGTAAGGGAAGAGAAGGTCTGCTGTAGCACAGTGCATGTATTGTATTACAGTTCACATCTCTCAGGCTTCTTCTCTGGTCAAGATTCAACATTTCTGCTGTTTCTGACATTTATTTTAAAAAGGAGCGAAAAAAAAAAAAATCACATCAGATCTTCTTATGCATCAGAAAGTGTAGCTATAATCACATTAAGAATTTTTTTTCCAATCTCCAGCAAGGGAGGAAGTTACTGGCCTTGCTTACCAACATTAATTCAAAGTTTTGGATAATCAGGAATTACCTGAGGACTGAAGCTGAAGATGTTCTCTTACATCGTGGCTGTACCTGGAGGCCACAGACTTGACACTTCTGTTGTTGGCATAGTCCAGGATCCTTACACTCCAGTGAATGTGCAGCAATTTGTAGAGTAAGGAGGGGCTGAGGCTTTGCCAGCTTGCTCTTGCATGGTGTCTCACCCTGGTGTCTGTGGGACTTCATAGTCCCCAGGCTGATGGCTGTGGTGGGAGCAAACAGCTTGGTGGGGCGCTTTCTTGGATGAGCTGCTGAGCTCGTTGTCTCTCTACCTACAATACAGGTATTTATCTACCTTGCAGGTGCATTGGCTGAGGTTAATGAGTTGTTTGTAAAGCACTTTGAAGATGAAAAGCTCTGTAAAAATGTTAAGTATAATTATGTATGAGCTCTTGAGTGCATAATGGCTGTTTGCTTGCTAGTATTTAAAGCAGTTTATAACACACTAAGTATGAAGGCGCTGTATGAAGTCAAGCTCTAGTTTCCATTTAAGAAAAGTCATTCGTATTTTGTGTTCAGTAGTTCAAGTCATACCACTCATCTTCTGTGTTTCACAGTGAACAAAAACATTTGGAAGATTTTCTTGAAAGGAGCATCTCAAAACTTTTCAAGTCCTTATCTGGTAAGGGTTTCTTCTCTTTCAATCATATCTCACCCTATCTGTATGACCAGCTTTTGTTTGCTGAGTTCCAGTGTCTTGCCCCTTCTTCCATTGTACCAAATGTTCCTTCTGCCTTTCGTATGCTTCTGAGTGGCCGTGACCTTCCCCTCCCTGTGTAGGGGACTGCGACACAGTCGTAACAAACTTTTTAAACTTAAAATCTTTTCAGTCTTTGGGTTGGGGCATAAAGAAAGGATATTTTGGAGGATATAAGAGAAAACATCTAAGGTAGTGTTTGCAAACTGAACCGTTTGTTGGTGAAGGGTAGTATCACATGATAATGCGATACTACAGAGGTTACTGGACAGAGGAAACATGATACTATGATACTAGTTCTTAAATTCCTTTTTAGCTAGTTCATATTAAAAACATACTATTTAAATGGAAAACAGTCTGGAAATATTTTATGACATTTTATGTCAGAAAAAAAGTATGGAAAGTGAGTCTGTCTCATGAAATAACTGATTCCCTGGTGAGTTTTCCTTTTAGAGCTGTTGTCCTTTCCAAATCAGTGGATGTCTTTCCCTATATGTTTTAATATCTGCAAAAAGAAGAAAAGGTTGGAAGCCAAGTGTTCATTGAGCGGCTTATGCTGTATGGAAGGAAGACTTAGGGTAATAAAGGACTCTTCAGAGCTCCTCAGAGGTCTTCTGGCAGCTTTACACTGTAGTAGTATGCAGCCTGAGACTACTTTCATGAGGATGTTTGAAAGTAGTACTGTTCTCTCTCTCGTTTAGAACATAAATAACCAGCCACTGTAACCAGCTGTGTAAAGTCTCCAACTTTTGCATTTTAAGGATGTTTACTTTCATGTATTTATACTTAAAATCACTGTTTAAAGTGATTATTTCAGTTTTAGATCAGGCATACTTTGAACCATGAAGGACTACTGTGGTAATGAGCATTATCTAAATTTATACATTAGCGCTTACAACATATAGACGTTGTCAGGTTATCTGCTTCATGTTTAGCTGTACGTGAAGTTAAATTAGGTCCTGCGTTATGTATTTTTTAGATTTGAGTAATCAACACACTTGACGCAACATTGAAAGAAAATGACAAATTATTTTTCTCACATATATCCAGCTGTTCAGTCTCAGATCTTCTGACTAGAGTCAGGAAAAAGCAGTAGTGAGCTACTAACTTTCTTCCACTGTGTGCAGGCATAACTGGAGCAGATGCGCATCTCTTTTTCTGACTGTGCCATTGCACTGGTAGCAAACATATCAGAACTGTCTTCACTGTGTCTGTTTGCACACCGAGTGGGGCTCAGGGCTCCAGTGGAGTTGTTTGCTGACTTGAGGATGATTTGAGAGCCAGAAACAATTGATACCTCCTCCAGTACGTGTCTCAGGTGCAATTCTGCCAATACCCATAACTCCTGTTATTACATCCTTTATATATTTTAGCACCAAAGCTCCTCACCTGGAATTTATCCAGTGTTGCACTGAAGTCTGCCAACAGACGGACTGAAGATATGTTGAATGTGGAAGATGTCTGGCTCTGTGGTGAGGCTGCTGCAGGAGCACCAGCACTAGTTCTAGAAACAAGGCTTTGGCTCTGTCTGTCCAGCTCTCAGAGTAATCTATAGTGTGCCACAAAACACACTGGATAGAGGTTTAATGAATGACTTCACTGGCCTGAATCTTAATTAGAAAGATGGTGATTTCAGCTGTAATTGCACTATTGAAATTGAGATATCAGAATTTCCACATGCAGATCTGTGGTTCTAGTAAAGCACTCTCAAGATGGGTATGCGCTGTCATTGCATTTATCAGGGTTGCTGACCTTCCTTGCTAGCACTGATGTGTACTGGTTGCCACATGTAAGCTCTGCTAGTAGCCTGGTTTTTATTTCCTTCTGCAGTCTTTCCCATGCAGTGCAGTATGTGCCTGTTTCTCTCATGACACAGAGACAGCTAAGCAGCCTTATTTTTCAGCTGTGTCAAGGTTATATGTGCCACTGTACTTTTAATTAAGGGTGGAAAAAATGTCTCTTTTGTATCAATTTGAATGGAAAGTCTTTTGCAAAATATTTTTTCACACAATTAATGTCTTCACAGATTGTGCCCTTTCAGTCTCTTCTGCCTCTGGAGTTCTTTCTATCCTAACAAATCTCTGAACAAATACATACAAAAGTGAGCTGGGTTCTAGCTGCAGCTTCCTCAATTGCAAGCAGCTAAGTCTTGTTCTAGCAAGTGAGAGATCCAGCTGTGGGCCCAGGTTGCTGCCCACTTTGGTCTGCATCTCCAGGGGCAATACTGTTGCAAAGCTTATGTTTAAACCACAAACCTATTACAACAAGAACAGAAGGAGAGTTACAGTGGATGTTTGTCAAATCATGCAAGAGAATCTAGGAATTCTGAGATGAATTTGTGAATTAGTAATTGGCTAAGTGGGATGTCCCTGTGGAGACCTCCATGGATCGCTGCCCAGCTTTGCAGACAAAATAGCTACGCTTGTTCTGAAGAAATGTCTGTCGTATTTTGCTGGCAAGTTAGTTTATCTTCATCTTGGGGGAAGCAAAACACTTACTGCTGTTTATAGACACTTACTATCTGTGCAAATCCTTTTCAAGAGATTAAGCTTCCAAATCCTTTTCTAAACTGAAAAGACCTATTGCTTACTTGATCTGTTCTAGAAATCCAGATGGTGGAATAGTTCAATAAAATGTACACAGAGTGAATAGAGATGAAGGCAGTTTAGAAATTTAAGATACTTGTGCAGAAAGTAGCTGTCATGGGCCTTACTCTGTCCATCATTAGGACATCTGCTAGAACAGAAGTTTTTATGTGGTAACCGTTACTGTGAAGTTGCAGCAGCAGAAGTGAATGGGAGCACAGTGAAGGTTTTGGAGGTGAAAAGCATTGCCTAAAGTATAATGGCACTTATAATCCAGTTTTAAGGGGTTAATCAGGTGCTTTAGTTGGTCTTTAATTGTTGTTGTTCTGATGAGATAAGTACTGCTTGTAGGTCTTCCAGGAAGTCTCTTGCAGCAGTAGCTGGGGTGTTGATGGTACAGGATGGGGAAGTTCTTCCTTACTGCCTTGTTCTTGGGATCTGAATGTGATGTTTGCTCACTGGAGAGTGAGGGGGCCGAGGAGCAGGGTTGGGACCCCTCCTGAAGATGTGCTTTGGGAATTCACAGATGATTGATGGCATCCATCTCAACTGCTCCTGCATTACATCCTACAGGTGTAGGGAAGTGAGTGTGTGAGATCCAGGCTTGCATGTATGCTGTCACTCTCTTGAAATGTGCTGATATCCTTCATCTTCCCAACATGTGAAAGGTCGTGGTTTAAACTGAACCTGTAATCATCACAGTGGTGATTACTGTTTAATTTAATTGGTGGTAAATCAGCCACCAAGCTGGTACAAACGGATGCCTTAGCCCTTTCTCAGTTAAGGTGCCTGCTGTACTCAGCTATTTAATAGATTCCAGTTAAATATTTGTTGGTCCAGGAACTTGAGCATGGCAAATGTGGTCTTGGGAGATCCAAGTAGTAGAGCCTAGTTGAGCCTTGTACTTTGTCATGTGCCAACTAATGTGTGTTAAAGTTGAAGCTCAGGTCCCGCTTGTTAGACTGCATCCATGAACAGAAAGAGGAAAGGCAGTGAAGATGTGACTGGGAGAGCAGTGGCTGCAAACTGCTAAACACAGGGGCAGGCAAGGGAACACATTGCCTTTGTGCCCAGGGTGCTGCAGCTCTCTCCTTCTCACTCTGTAAAAAAAACTGCACAAGTTTTTCCAGATGCTTCCTTGTATAATTTCCCTTCTGTTCCTGATAGACAATTGCAGACACATCCCAGTGTTTGTGCAGAGAACCAGAGTGGCACCACAGAGAACTGCAAGCCGTGCTGCCTGTGCTGGGAAGGATGGCTGGTGCCTTGGGACAGGAGGGGCCTGGATTGCGGCAGTGCTGTGCAGGAGGAGCGGTGTTGTGTCTGGAGCCAGAAAACACACTTTGAAACCACTATGTGGGAAATGCAGAACACCTTATTGCCCTTTCCCTACCACAGAAGAAAGCCCCTTTTTGTGTCTGACATTTGTGAAAGCTTATAAAAGCTCAATGTCTGTGGGGATACCATTGCCATTCTGATTCAGACTGGCTGCCTCCTCCAGGCTGCTGAGAGCACAGTGTCAGCTCTTCCAAATTGCTGTCCCTGAGTTTGCCCGTATCTGTTGGAGGACTCACCAAGGAAGCACGAGGCTTCCGTATCTCAAGCCTTCTGCCTGTCTGGGGCTGCTTTTTGGCTTCCTGGGGCTTGCTCAGCCTACCTGGCCTTGCCTCCTGCCCAGCCCTGCAGCTCACCTTGCCATGCGGTAATGCTGATGAAGATCTATTGGCAACAAGTGGTCCTGTCCGTCCACGTTGCCTTCAGCAGGAGTTCTGACAATGGCCTTTAGGCAGGGGACGCCTGGCTGCCAGCACCACGTCAACAGGCAGGCCGACCGGCTGTGCAGCGCAGCCGCCTGTCCCCGTGCCAAGAGCGAGTTCTGCTGATCCTGATCTGCTCCGTTTGTCAACACGCGGCTCCCACTGAGCTGTGTGAGACGAGGATCATTCTTGGCACGGGGCTGTCTGGCTGCACCCGCCAGGGCCTGGCAGCCGCCCCACCAGGATGCCAGCACCCAGCCTGCTCCTTCGGCCCTGCTGCTGTGCTGCTGGGAAGGGTTGGGATGGGAAGAGGGAGATTCCTTTGCTTCGTTTGCAAGGCTTTTTTCTTTTTTTTTTTTTTTTTTTGTGGCTGTCTGGATGATTAATGTGAATAGGAAAATACTGTTGACCCATTTAAATCACGTTAAACGACATCCATTGCTCATCTGCATAATGAAATACACACTGAACATTACAGCCTAAGTATAAGAGCCAGTGAACTACAAAAATAATATTTTACTCATTTAGATTATGAAGTAAAATATAGGACATTAGTACTAATCATAGTATTAAGTTTTAAGCCATGCAAATTGTAATTGTCAGTGAAAAAGAACTATAAGTTGAAAAGGCTATTAGTGTTTCAGCTTTAACAGTTAATTTGAGTAATCTTTTTTTTTTTTTTTCTGCTAGTGTGCAGCTCAGGAAAGTCTGTATGCAAAACATTTAATAATAAGTTCAGCACTGTTTGGTGTCATTATTTAATTTCAGCCATTACAGAGGTGTTAGAAATATTAATTTGCAGTATTCAAATGTATTGACATTTTACGTTACAAAGAATAAATTGCAATCTTCACTTGAATAAAATCAAATCCAAAAGGCAAATTGTTAGTAACAGGTGAGATAATTTTGAGCATTTAAGTATCAAAGCAAAAGCTGAAGCCTTTAAAATATGAATTTTATCAAATAGAGACATCATTTTCAGCATTTTAAACTAAATACAAATTTTAAAACACTGAATTTAGGCTGTCAGGTTTCTATGGTTACCCACCTTTCCAGTGGTTTTGTGAGATGTGCAAATAGGCCTATGAGTCACTTGTAATTATTTGTTTCTTATTTGTTATAGTTGTAATTCTGTGTTCAGTTTGAATCCAATATAGTTCACACCGCATGCTTTGGTTTATGTATATTTTAGTGCATATGATTGACAGTGATTGAGCATTTCTTATGGAGTGCTTGTTTTTTTTTGTCGTAAGTGATGTATGTTGGTACTTCTGAAAAGGTAAACAGCTTCTTCCTGTATCAGTGTTTGATAAACAGGACTTTTATGATAAGAAAGAGGTCTTTGTAAATGTTAAGCAAGGAGATAAGTGGAAGGCATTAAAGAAAAAAAAATTAAAACAGCTCCCAAGCGTTATACTCTTCCCAATTTGATCCATAATCCTATCATTATAATTCATTCAGTGGCCCAATGTCACATATTTATGAATAAGCTTTCAAGCTATGCATTAAAAGCACATCCTGATGACTGACAGGTTTAAAAATAAATGCTTTAAGAAGGATGCTAGAAGTTATCTGCAGCAAGCTCTTGATTGGAGCCTGTGCAAAGCATCTTCCTGGGGAAAAATCAAAGCTTTTTTCCTCAAACACCACAGTAGTGTAGTTGGGGCAGCTGTAAGCTCTTACAGCTACATGCTTATGTATTTTGAAGCCCAGCACACAGGATGTGGTGCCCCAAACCTTACCCTCCGTTCCAGCACAGGGCGCCAACATCTTATTTTCAGTACGACATTCAGTGTCCTAATAAAACTTACATTTTGAAGTGGAAACAGGGTAATACAAGGAACTAATAAAATTCAGCAAAAAGCAAGAAACACTGTTGAGTGTAATGAGTAGTAATGTAAGTACTTTATTAAGATATTCCTTCCCAATTTGCTAATGATATACCTTCTTTTTCATTTTGAGATAATTCCTGAACGATAAGCTGATCTTATCATGTATCCTTAGAGACTGGGCTGCAGTTTATTGCAAGGAGTCTTGTATTCTGGGTGGTGGCCTGCTAACAACTAGTTTTCTCCCTGTACCTCAACCTATGCAGAAAATCCTGAGTTTGAGAGCAGTCCTGTGTTTTCTTCTGCGCAAATACTATGTATTTTTCAGCAGCCCTGCTCATCCATTGAAAGGATTTGTAAAAAAACATTTTTTGTGATGATTCAGGCATGTTTTTCCTATTTCTGATGGAAAAGTAAGATATTAAGGTAGGAATTATTTTTAACTTGCTGCCAGCAACATCTAGTGCTGCATCAGGCATGGGTGCAGCACATAAACATGCCAGCTGAAAAGCACCTGTTTTCCGGAGCGCTGGAGCAGGTTTTATCCAAGTAGGATTTGGTGAATATTAAGCTGTGGATGGGTGCATATTAACGACAAGATCCTGTATTGTGCACACGTGTGTGAGGGCTATTGGAAAGGCTTATTCTTTTAATCTGAAATGACTGCTATTTTTAAACTGACTAACTTGTTCCAATAGCTGTTACTCCCCTACAACATCAAAGTGGGGAACACAATAACTAACCTGCTGAGCATAAGTCGTTCCTCTGATTTACAAAACCCAAAGATAGCTAGAAGGTGTTTGAGAGGTGTTTTTAACATGCAGACCTGGGCAGATATGTTTCTCGTTCTGATTTACTGACTTTATGATAGATTAACTTACTCAGTATAGGAATGTAGTAACAGAAGAAGAATGTTTCTTCTGCTAGTCACAGAAGTTGAAATTTACCAGATGTTGTATTTTGGAGCCTAAATTCCCCTGGTATTAACTATGTGAAACTCTTAATATTGCTTTGTCCAACTTTTCAATCTGGCTCATTTGCTGTGGTACTCTAGGCAGCACTTTCTGTTTATTTTCTGTTTGTGTTACGCTGTTGGAGAGGGAAGATTCAGTAGAAATAGCACTGGGAGGGAAGACTGCACAGGAGAGCTACAGTGCCGGTGTTTCCAAAGTTAAGTATTCCTCTCCAGGCACATTTCAGGTAATAGACAATTAATTTCCTTTGGTATATGTATAAATATAATGCAGATACAGCTGGATGCTACTCTGTATTATTTAAGCCCTGTGATAAAACGAGAGAGTGCTGTTTAATGACATCAGAATTTTGCTGTCACTGCCTCGATGTGACTGCATGTGTCTGTATACACAAGAGCTCAGGGAATTGGTTGAAGGGGTTTTTGAGGATATAAAATTAAGTTTTTCTCTTGGCCTTATTTGTTAAAGTTGTACTGTGGGTTGCTGCTGATAGAAGGTGGCACCAAGCCAACTTCCTAGCAGAGCTGCAGGAGGGTCACAGCTTGTCGTGACCTGGGCACTATTACTTGAATGTTGTTATTATTGGGATGAAGTACCCTTAGGCTGTCATCCTTCCTGTAAATAGAAGAGGTTCTGATTCTCTGTGGCTTCCCAGTTTACCAACTTGCAGAACAGCTATTTTGTTGGCCATAGGTTTGATTGAATAATGAATTAGAAGATCTGCATTATTCAAAAGGATCTAATTCATCATCTTAGCGTGCCAGACTACAGCGAGTAATAATAAGGAAAAGCCAAACAAGAATGCATTTCCATGGAGTCTGTAAATTTCCAACCAATTAAAACATTCATTTGTATTAGTATATGGCAAACAAATTGCCAGGCTCTGCTCTCCATGAAGTAAGGGCAACATTTTTATCAAGCCGGGAGTGTTGCTGGTGCTGAGGGCCTGACAGGCTGCAGGAGGCCTGGGGAATGGAGCGGGGCTCATGGGGCAGTGAGAACAGCAACCCCTTGGTTCCTTAACTGAACAGCTTTGTCATTAGTATCTGACTGACTGTAATAATTAAACTGAACAATACCGGTCTGAATACAGATTTTGAAACATGCTGATCCTGATTTTGGTTTGTCAGGGTGCAGTCTAACTGTGTTGCTGTTATAACTGAAGTCACATCTACCCTAATGAATATTTCATTTCCCCAGTCACGCTATTAAAACCAGAATGTTTTTACCGTTTCGTTTCTGTTTTCTCTTCTCCAGTACCATCGTGATGGCTGCGTCCTGTTTACAAATTGCTGCTGGTCACATTTTCAGTAGTCCTAGTAGGTTTTGCTTTCCCCTGATGTGGGCAATTAGGAGGAAATATTTCTCACGAGCATGGATTTGCTCTTTTCTGTGTAATGACATAGTCCTGTAATCCAGGAAACAGTGCTGTATGGTATCCATGTCCATGATTTCCTGATGTGGGGAAAAAAGTGTGGAAAGCATCTGGAGAGGAGGAGACCCCTTTACCAGCTTGTTTCCTGTAAGCGAAATTGGAAGACCTTGTCTGTGCAAATAGATTTCAAAATAGAGTCTGCCCTTTGACTGTCTCCATAATTACACAGCTCTCTCTGTATTTTATTTGGCTGCCAGAGCAGTTAACCCCTGGAAGTAAGGGGCTGATGGTGGCGTGACCAGCACGGGTGTGCAGACATGACCATGTGAATACACTCTTGTTTAGAGAAGCCTGTCGTTAAGACCTCATTACGATATACTTTTACCAAATTTAACAGTTGTTACGTGTTGGATTGTGTTGATTAAGATATGTTATATCCTTAATGCTGAGAGGTATTAGTTGCGAAAAAGAGGAAAAAAAAAAAAAGAAAAAGAAGTTATTTTTTGGCTTTGATGTAATCAACATCTGTCAACAGAATGAATTTGCTTTTGTTTAATTTCAAGGGCTCTTGTCCTTCTGCTTTGCCCAATCAGTTTCAACTTGTGCCTGAGGCATTTCCCTATGTTGTTCTTTTTTTCTTCTTTCTTTCTTTTACTTTTTTTTTGTTAGCAAATGCGCAGGTTATTGCTTGTGGAAAGTGAGCAGCTCTTCTGTTACACAGGTTACACAGAATTGAAGAGAACCTTTAATCTATCTCAAATCTTATCTAGTTGCATTGGTTGGATTCCAGATGATTCAGCTATCACATTTTCTAACACTTGCTTCGAACTGTAAAGATTCAAAAAAAGAGGAAAACTTGCACAAGAAGCAAAGCAGTATGATTGACATAATAGTAAGATGTACTGACAAGCCAGATTAAAAATCTCTAGTATTTTATCCTCAAATATCAATATACTCAGAAAATGTGCATGGTTATTATAGTTCAGGTTTTTTTTTTTTTAAATGATAAAATAGATGAAATCATGTATTTAAAAATTTAAAAAATTGCCTGATGTTTGCCATGTTCATATACTCTAGGCAAAATTTGCTTTATCAAGAACAAACTGCTTTTATTTCCTAAATCAGTTTGGCATGAATTCTTGTAAATCTAAATGATTTCACTGCTGTGCTCCTGTAGCTATTAGGAGGGCCTTTATGATGGAAAATACTTAATATGGTCTAATTTCAGTTTGTTTCCCTTTCACAGTGTGCTCTTGTGTTTGTTGTAGCACAGAACCGTCATGAAGTTCAGCCTTTGGTAACATTTTTGCTAATGGTCGGGAAACATGAAGTCTTTCATAAATACCAAAAAATTGTTTGCTAACAGCCACACTTGATGACTCGTGGATGAACAGTTTTTTGCATGGCCACTCTGCACCTTGTTGAAAATGCAGCAGATGGGTTGCTGTAACAGTTGAAAAAGCATTAGCGAAGTGCTTAACCGTGAGTTCATTTCCAGCATCTCCCTTTAAAAATACTTCTTGACCAGAGGAAAATCACATTTAAATGACTAAAATCAACTTAATTAAGGGTCATTAATAGAGATACACATTAAAAAAAACTCTTTGCTCTGAGGGTGAAATGGGAGCATTTCATTATACAGCGTAGCAGATAACAATTAAAATAGACCTAGAGTAAAAGGCTAATAAATATAGGGCACATTTGTGCTGCGAAATCAGTCACTTCAAACGCTCCCACCCATCATCACACTTGAATTCTGTATTCAGCCCCTTTGGCTGACTCATTTAAAAGGAAAGGAAAATATGATTTCCACAAAAGAGAAATCCATCTGGTAATTCACAAAAGCTCGCAGCACATATTTATATGATTAATACAAATTAAAGTCTGAGGTGTGCAGAGGAATCCAGCAGCAGGCACACACACAGCCTGCACAGTGGGATTCACCACAGAGTTGGGGGAGCAGTTGTCTGTAATTTTCTGTGCGCAGAGCATCGTCTCTGCTGATGTGATTTCAGGAACACCAATAATAATTCTCATTATTGCAGTTGATAGTAAATATATTCTGTTGTTCGTGGCAAGTGATGCAACCTTGCTGCTGGAGGAGAAAAGGCAGGCAGAGATGGCAGCATCCCGCCCGGTGCTGTTGTGTTCCAGGCTGCCCGGCTCTCTGATGCCTGCAGTTCTGCTGGAAGCCGCCTAAATCCTGCCTTTATGAACCATCTCACAGCAATTAATGCACGCAGAATGCTTCACAAAAAGGATGTGCTCAGGCATCAGTTCAGGAGAAGTCCATCAGAGGCTGCCAGGAGCTGCTCAGGGTGGGGGGGCCGGCAGCAGCACAGCGATTGAGGCGATGCGGAGCATACGGCCAGTTGCGCTGTCTCAGTGATTGATGGTGTTGCTATATCAAATTAGCTGTGAATATGGGAGCTTGAAAATAAAAGGAGCTGTGGAGACATGAGGAAGGCCTTCTTATGGAAGGAAGTGGGCACAGTCCAGATTTTCATTATGAAACAGTAACGTCGTTATACTTTAATGCCATTTTATTTTTCCTTCGAAGGAGAATGTTTTCTCTTATAATTTTGTATTGTTCCAAACAAAGGTTTAGTTATTGTGTGTTTGTAACTCTTGTGATGTGCTTTAGGAGACAGATCATACTGTGGTGATATTTATTTGGTCGTCGCATTTCACCTGTTTGAGCGGTGGGTATTTTTGTGCACGTCTGGTTTATAATGAGCAGTTAGTGGGATAACAACAGACCGCAGTACCTCATTATCCTGTTACTTGTGACAAGACTCACGGTGTGGCTTTGGGGGAACAGAAGGAAAAAATTTATTCCCGATAAGAAGGTATCCCTTCTGAACGTGGGATGGCTGATCAGGCATGAACCCACTGGTCTGAATTGGTTTGATGCATTGATTTGGGACATTCGGAGCTCTGCTGACAAATAACTGGCAGAGACTTGCATCTTTATTTTGCCAGTGAGCAATGTGCCCAGCTGGACAGATGCCCAGCGGTGCACCATTGAAATGGCAGCACTGAAAATATGACCTAGGTTATTGGTGACCATGTGGACTTCAGCTGCTCGTGGCATTGTGTGGTTTCAGTGCCTTTAGCACATGGGTGCAGAGCTGTGGGGCAGTGCCATCAGCTGTGGTGAGAGCAAGGTTCTCCTGCTGTGCTTTGTAAGGTGCTGCTTCTGAAGACCCAAAAGTTGCCGCCTCTGCAGATTCTGTGTTTCCAGCTTCTGAAAATGTGTGCAAACTGTTCAAGTTGTAGGATGCTTCAGGCTCTTTGGATGAGCTTCTGCACTCTGCAGGGTTTTGTTTCTCATTTGGCAAGATTTTTTCCTTGTGAAGGATATACTAGGAAAGTAGTAAGAGATGAAACTAGTGATGAGATGATAACTCACAGAACGCCAGTCCAAGCCACTTCCACATAGTGGAATAATGGGGCAGCTCCACTTCCACAGAGGCACTCTCTTCCCACAGGAAGCAGGGGACTGTCACTGGTACCCAGGTTAGGCTGGCAGCGGGATCTGAGCCTCACCCTCCAACTCTGCCTCATTACTTAGGAACAGTTTAAAACAGCGAAAATCTTGCATTGAGTAACATTCTCTACAGCTTTTCAGGTGTTACACAAATTCAGA
Organism: Lagopus leucura; assembly: GCF_019238085.1. Lineage (NCBI taxonomy): Eukaryota > Metazoa > Chordata > Aves > Galliformes > Phasianidae > Lagopus > Lagopus leucura. The sequence goes on from NW_024962267.1 coordinate 4,141,908, forward strand.
TATTGTTAACTAAGCTTAGCACTGCCCAGTGTACAGAGACACTCAGGAATGAGTCTAAAGCAAACCTTGTTCAGCAATCTCGTTCATTTTTTGGGGGCCCAGGAAGTTTGTAGTTCGACTCTTCTGTGTATTGTGGGGTGATGTAAAAGGGCTCTCTGTAAAGCCAAGCGTGCATGGGAAGAGATACTGTGACATCTGGACAAGATAAGTGTAGGAAGGAATATACAGTAAATAAAAATAGACAAAATACAGAAAAACTCCTAAAAAGAAAATAATTTTTACATAGTTAAAAATACGCAGCAGACAAATTTCTTTATTTCTGTGATGTAAAGATGTCTAGGTAACCTCTTCTTAAACAAAACCACTTTCTTTTTACTGAGTATTAATTATTTATACCAGTTACTTGCCACAGAAGGTTGCTCTTGTATTTATACACATGACTTCTTTCAAAGGCAATTTAACTATTACTTGAACCTTATTCCTTATTCAAAAAATAAAGAAACTGCAGTTTAGATTATAGACTTTTTTAGCAAAGGAAATAAACACAATATTTTATAGTGTTTAATTTGACAGTGTACATAATCATCTCAAATGTAGTGTACTTTGCTGTCTTGATGCTAGTGTCATCTTTTGTAATGTTTTACTGTGTTTCTGTTGTCTTTCTGACAACAGTTGGGCTTCTATGCCCATTTTTCTTGGCAAAATGCATCATTGCCTAGAAAGTAAGTGAGGGCAATGATTACTCAGGAACTGCCCTCTCAACTTCCCATGTAAATTAGGGGAAATCTGATTCAAATACTCCAAGGCAATTACAGACTTCAGTGGCCTCAATTGCCCTTGACCAAGACTAAAAATCACTCGTGTTGTTTGTTCTCTTCCTGCTAAGGCAGGAGATGGCTACAGACTGAACCTGAATTTTGAATCTTGATGCAAATGATGAGAGCTCAAATGTGTGATGAATTCATTGAGAATTTTTGGATGAAAATGTAGGAAATCAACATGGAATTTGTTTTTTCTCTCTTAATTTCTGGCAGTTTACCCTTTTCCCAAACCTTGTGCAGTGCAGCTTCTAGCCATGTAAGCTGCTACAAACAGATTGGGCATCAGTCCTGCTGAGGTTTGGGGAATTTCCCCATGCTACATTTTTATGCATTAAACCAAGATAGATATAATATTTTATAAAGCTTTGATGTAATGCTTTGTGATTTTATTTTGTTGTTGTTGTTGTTGTTCTCTGTGTTTCTTGGTGTTAATACTGTAATGGTACAAGATCTTAATTTCTTGGCTACTGCACAAGTTCTGCAATTGATTTTACATGGTGCCTTTCTCTTTTCATATTTTACAATTGTAACATGGTAGTAGAAGAAAAGTTAACCATTTCAAATTTATGTTACCAGGTTCTGTGACTGGCTGCCTCAGAATTTTTTCTTCATGCAATCGTGTCTACCTGCACAGGCAATCAAGTAATCAACAACAGAGATGCTTCTTTACTCAGGGACAAAGAAATGCTGTTTATAGCGTAGTTTGGCCAGCAGTGGTTTCTCCAGCTCATCCAGTTCCCGAGGTACTGCAATTGTTATTATCTAATCTGTTTTTCAGTCAGTGTAGGAGTTGACTGCACAGCTGATCAAGTGCATTCAATGGTTTGGATACAGTCCTATGATGCGGTCTGGCATTTGAAATAACAGTGCTAGTGAGAGAAGTTTTCAGCTCCCCACCACATTAAACAGTGATGTATCTGGTTATTAGAGAGTTTAAACCTGAGGCTCGTTAAGTTACTTTCATATAAACATGGAATGTTATAATCATCTGTCAGCACTTAATGCTTCTAGTCCAGGTTCTCCTTTTGGACGACTATAGACAGTCCTACTAGAAATCATTAGGAATCATTCATGAATATCTAAGTCCTTTTCTGTATACATCTCTAGCAAGCTAATTATAAAAATGTTTATATCTACCTGAACGTTTTGTTAATTGCTGAGTCGCGTTCAGGATGAGAGCACACATTACCTGCTAGTAGCTGCCCTACAGCCCCACTGTTCCTTCCAAACTAATCTTAACTGTCTCTTTCTTCCAACATGTAATTTTCTCTTTATTTATTTTGGGGCCAAAGGAGGTTTTCTCATGTAATTTTAACATATGTTCCACTTCTGGTTTCCTTTTTTTTTTTTTTTTTTTTTAAATTACAGCACACAGTTCAACTGTATCTTTCATTCAAAGCATCTTTCATTCAGCCAAAAAATTGCCCTTCCTAAGCAGTGCTTTTCTGGATGAGCATTAGTACTTTCCACATGATTATAGATTTCTTGTGCAAAGTGCAAAATATTTCCATGGGCCAAAAATACAAAAAAAAAAAGTTATTTACAAAAGCAGATGGGAGTGCTGAATGTAGGGCTCTGACTCCTAAGGAGTTATGGGAGCTCTGAGTGCAGGGAAAGCACGTGGTTTTGTGCTTTATGAGTTTTCAAAGGTTGAAGAACTGTATCACTTGCTTCTTTTAGGATAAAGAAGAAGAAATATATTGTCATACTAAGAAGTATTCTTCACAGATCACTGCGCTTACACTGTCTGAAATTAGTCTAAATTTTTCAACTCTGAAAACTTGAGGATATAGTTATCACTTGCTACAGAGTATGCCAGAAACCAGATTGAGATGATGTATTTTGGTGTGAAATTGTAGATGTTTATACACATGCTGCTTTGGATTTTTCCCTTAACAGATTTCACAGGTCAACAGGTTCTGGTCTCAATAGTTAGAAAATCAGTGCCTTCCAAGGAGATGGTGGAGGTGCTGTAGTGTATGCAGTGGGTAATCCAGCAAATGTAATTTTTCCTTCTAAATGAAGTCTCATGGTATATATTTCAACAGGGTGCTGTACAGGCTGATATGCCGTTTCTCTTAAATGAAATTCACATTTGAAATTCTGTTGATGTGAATTCGGTAAAGATACAGTTACACTCAGACAGAGTAGAAATGATGAAATACCAGTAAGAACAACAATGGCCTTCTTATTTGAAGTCCTGCAGGAGTTAATAGGTTACACCACTCTTCTTTACCCCCACACTGGGATGCTGTGTGGTCTTGTACACAGCTGAAGTGGCCGCTTTGCCTCCTGCCCTGCCAGCTTGATTCTGTTTTGTGAACTGATGCAGAGCCCTTCTCTGGTGGGTGAAGATGTTCTGCTACCCCACTGGTGAGATCACCAGCACCTGTGGAAACCAAGTGCATTTTTCTCACTGTGTGATGTTATTTTGCTGCGAAATTACTGTGGATTCAAAAAAATAAAACAGAAGTTAAATTTAACATCCACGTGACTACTGAGAGCTTTCTGTGAAAACAGAAAAAGTTTATTACAATTTCTGCAACACAGAAATTGGGAAATCCTCACATAGTATTGTAGATGGACAAGTTTGCATGTAATTTGAGAACTAGATTAACAAGTGAAAACTCTAAATTAAAATAAATCCTAGAGTTCTTAGTTCATAAAAAAAAAAACAAAAAAAAAACTGTCTCATGAAAATTAGCACAAGTGTTGTGTGAGCAAGAGACTAAGGACCTAATCGCGTTGTCCAGGTCATTGTATTGTTCAGATGCTTTTCCTATATGATGTGCCACTCAGCAGAAGAAAATAAAAAGGTTCTAAGTCTTTCTCTCGCAGTTTTAAAACTTGAGACTGTGCTAAAAGTGTACTGCAGTCCTCAGGATTTCAGCACAGGGAGGTTAACAGACTGCACAAGTCAGTAGTACCAGGCAATGTTAAGTTCAAAAGGGCAGTGGAAGCAATACTGAGGCACCCTTGAGGGTTTGCCCTGATGGCTTAGGAAGGTCGATACTACGACAGAAAGGGCAAGCTGCCATGAAGCAGGAGGCAGTATCTGAGAAAATGATCCCATTGTCATGCTCAGTTTTCTGATCTTCATTTTCAATCCTTTTTCTCCAAGCACATAAAGAAGCCAGACTATGTGACGACAGGCATTGTACCAGACTGGGGAGACAACATAGAAATTAAGAATGAAGATCAGATTCAAGGCCTTCGTCAGGCTTGTCAATTGGCCCGTCATGTCCTGCTTCTGGCTGGAAGGAGCTTAAAGGTAATGATTACGTAAGTCCCCAAACAGCTTGAAAGTCTTTTATGCTTTCACTTAGTTTTTTTCCTTTTTTCTTTTGCTATCCTTATTGTGCATCCAACTGTAACATAGACATTAAAAAAGGACTTGTTAACTTCTGATTCATTTCCTGATATACCTACTAAACTATTTCTGTATTTTAAATCTGTGCAGTCTGAGCTGCTGGCTCGGGTGCAGTCTCCATAATCTTCCCTCTGTTTGGATTATGCCAAATCAAATGAGCTTCTCAGAAGGCCCATGGTACTTTTTTATTTTTTCCTGTAATGTTATGGCCAATCTTCCTCATATATTCTGCTTTTTGACTCTGCATGTGTGCAAGGCCAAGGGGCCAGGCAGCTACCTCTCTTCCCCTTCGTCCTTCAACTCCTGCTGTCCCACAGGGTTGGCACAGCACAAGTCTTTGAACTGCTGTTGGAAAAAAACAGCTGCCAAGCTCCACACTATTTTCCAGAGTGCATTGGTAATAAAGCCTCAGGGTTTCCAGTAATGTTTCTACAGTATGCTTTTTGGGATACCTCTCAAGAATAAATATGCTGGGAGGAGCCTACTACAAGTTTTTGCAGATGGAGTGATTTTTCATGTTACCTTGATATTTCATTTAATAGCATACTGAATAGGGTAAAATGGGCTGAGTAGCTATGAGATGCAGAGATAGATGGAGACTGTAAGTCAATGTCATTTACTTAAAAAGGGAAAAACATATCAGTTTACCATGCATTTTTCTTTCTATTCTCATCGCACTGTCCCAGAGATTTAATTCTGGAGCTGGGGTGGCCAGTAACAAAATGCCTGAGGCTTTAATTTTACAAATATGCAGGTTTAACATTTTACGTGCAATTATTTCCTGGTACAGTAAAACTTGCTTCTGTATAGGGACATGTGTGTGTATCTGAAGAATCAGGACTCTACCTCAAGAGTGCAACATGGGGATTATGAACGAGAGTAGATTTTCAGTAATGCTGTGTTATCATACATGCTTTTTATTGCGCATAAAATGCATTTATACGGAGCACAATATAGTTTAGGACAAAGTTGATACTGCAAACAGTACATTATAGCAAGAAGCTTCTAGATACGCATAACAATTCTAGGAGAGAAGGAGAGTGTTTGAAAGGAATGATGATGAGGAGCTGGCATAGGCTGGGAGGGAGGGAAGTGGCACACAGAGCAGGGATGCTGCCCAGGCCAGCTCCACTTTGTGCTACAAGTGTTTCTTCAAGGCTGCTCTGAATGGAAGCATGTCCCAGGGCCTCCCTTCATCAGCGGGGAGCATCTTTGTGCAACCAGTTTGTACCCACCTGTTCTCATGCCCGCCCTGCTCTTTAATTTAAGCTGCTTCCTGTGTTTCCTTGAGTCCGTTTCCTTCACGCAGTGATTAGAATTCCTATAGCTTTCAGGGTGCTGGAGAAAGCAAACTAAGCTCTTTTAGGCTGGCCTTGTGAAGGATACTCTGAATTCCAGTTTTATCTGAAGAGCCCCATCTCTCCACCTGTTTCTGCTCTCCTGCTGAGCCTGCCTTGCACCCAGCCCTCCACACAAGCTTGTGTTGACACTGTGATCTGCCAGCAGTAATGTCCCTAGTATGACAACAGTGGTGTCACAACATTTGGATACAGAGGCACCATGGACTGAGCATGTGTTTTTGCTGTTGCCATTTACTTCCCATTGGATTTCAAAATAGCATATGGTGTTATATATGATAGCACTTCCTAGGTTTGGGGAAGAGATTTTGGAATAGAACAGCACTTTCTATGACATGGTAATAGTTGGGTTTGTTTTTTTGTTGTTGTTTTTTTGTTTTTTGTAATACAGTCACATTGCCTAGCAAATTGTAAGGGATGTAGTGCACGATAGGTGCAAGTAAACCAGGTAATGCTAAAAGCAGAACATTTCATGGCACCTATGTCTCCCACACGAGCAGCACAGACTTGTCCACCAGAGGTCCAAAAGCTGCCCTGAATTCCTTGGGCAGGGGCAGCCCCCAGTGTGGTGCACTGTGCTTCCATCTGCCTGTTTGCAGCAGGTGGTATATGGGTGAGCAAAGGCAGAGCAACCTGCATGGAGCCAGAACTGCTGGCTGCAGCATTGGGCACAGATGGTATGCAGAAGCTGCAGCCATCACAGCTGCTGCAGAGCAGGGCAGCTGCACAGGAACCCCAAATTGCATATTGGGTGTTGCTGTCACTCTTCATCTGCCCAGCCATGCTTCTATGCTGTGCAAGATGCAAGCTGAGCAAATAAACCCAGCTTTATCCTCAGCACAGGACACAAGTGCGCTCCGTTGTATTCTCTGTACGTGATTGCTGAATATTTCAGCATACAGTTATGTATGCCTTCTACGCACCGCAGCCTACCTGCGTTCCACGTGTTAGTGAAATGCCCTCAGAAATCATAGCTGCGGTAATGTGTGTGTATGAAGTATGATTTTCAAAGGCTCAAAACTCATTCAAATCAAAATCAATTTGCACAGGAACCCTCGAAGGCACTTTTTCCCAATGAGGGAGGTTTCACTACCAAATCTCAAATTTCAGCTCTAACCATTTCAAGACAGACTTGATCCCAAAGAAAAGCTAGAACAGTATTTTAAGCGTGATTGTTTTCCATCCCACAGATTCTCAGAAAATGGCTGAATGATTTATGAGTTTTTTTTTAGTATGTAAAACCATGAGAAGAAGATGAATCTAGAAAGCATCAGGCATAAAAGTGTACGTTCCAAAAAATGATGGATAAGTGTGTGTAGATTCACTGTGGTCATGCAACCTATGGCAACTTGAAGTAAAATATCTTCAAGATATGAACTCAAATATTTAGATCTTTTACAACGCAAAGGAGTACTCAGAGAGCTATTTCATTAAATGTGCAAGTGCATAATGATATATGGACTGGGCATTAATATCCTTTATCTACAAATAAAAGAGGAAAGTAGTACGTTTCAAATGACTGGAAGCATGAAAACCATTTCTATAGCAGCTACTGAAACAAGAGCCATGGAAAATCAGTGTCTCTGAGAGCAAATGTGGAAAAAAAAAAAAAAGTGGCAGGAAGTAGAGCATATTTTAGGTTTTTTTTAGGAACCTTTGAGTGCTTGTTTCTACTGCATCCTTGGTTTAAAACATTGTTCTCTTTAAAAAAGTCCAACATATCAATAAAGCATATCAGACAGCTTCATGTGTTGTATCAAAGCAGTGAATTTGAAACACCCAAGATTTCACTGAAACGTTTGGCTGCAATCACATTCGGTAAATATGAGAAACTAGCTTTGCTTTCTTAACAGAATGTTATTTTTGATATTTCAGGTTGGCATGACAACTGAAGAAATAGATTCCTTTGTTCATCATGAAATAATCAGGCAGAACGCCTATCCTTCACCTCTGGGCTATGGAGGTTTTCCAAAATCTGTTTGTACTTCTGTAAACAACGTGGTATGTCATGGTATTCCTGACAGGTATTTCCCTAGTAATTTACATTTTAACACCAGGAATGAAGACGTTGAACTGAAATTAATAAACTGTGTTTAATATTGAACATGTTTCAGCTTAACTATATGTCACATGTAGATGTATTACAGATGCATATCATGTTACCATACAATGCTGATAGATGCTATAGAAGTGTATTTGAAGTAGAGAAGCAATAATATTGTCCTGTTTGTCCAGATACTGGGGGAAAAAAACAGCATAATGCCTTTAGAGTTTAGTGCATGGAAAATAAATAATAATTTTTAAAAAAAAACAGAATAATTCTGATTTTTTTTTCTCCAGTGAAATAAGTATAGGGTAAGGAATAAATATGTTTGATTTTTTTTATCATCATTTGCAACACATTCAGCTACTTACAAAGTAAAATAAAAATCCTAGTGAGAGAAAAAGAATAAACATAATAGTGGATTTTTCAGATGTTGATATATTTTCCCACTAGTTGTTTCTCGTTATTTTATATTCAGCCATACTTGTTCTCAAAGTAGTCAGAGCTGAACATTAAAAATGGTTATTCTGTTTTCCTCTGCCTTCCTCCATCACAAAATATCTACCCTCTGATTTTTATGTATGTGTCATTAGGTGTTTATTCTTGTGTTCCCTTTGTTGGGAACCGTCTGTCACCATTATTTTTCTCCTTTCTGTTTTTGTTTCAGTCGACCTCTTCAGGATGGAGATATTATCAACATTGATGTCACGGTGAGTAATTCATACAAAAAATAGTCTTTGATCAACTTTAGCCTTCCTGGTAGCAACAGGAAGAACAGTGGATGGGAGATGGGGAGCGCACAGATGGATGTGCTGTTTACTTCTAAGGCAAGGCACAAGCAGCTGGTTTCCTTTTTTGTTTTTAACTGTGTGTTTATTCCAGCTAGACCCAGGCCTGACTTGAATTTAGGACTGGAATCAGATGCACTGAGATCAATGTTGGCCTAAGTGAAATGTCAACCCAATCCTGCTATGTGTCATGTTTCTGAGAAGGTGTAATTGTTATTGATCCACTGTGTAGTTAATGCAGAGCACCGCAGTACTGGGCAGCAGCTGAAGATAGATATGTATGAGATGAGCTAACATGAAGAAAGCCAGCATTTTTCCTTCACTCTGCCAAGATTGATCTTCCTCTTCCTGCTGATTTTGAGTGGGGCCTGTCATTATCTTACTCTGTCATTAGAGGCTACATTGGCCTGTGTATGTCAGTCTATTTGGACAGCAACTCTTTTGCTAGCAGTGTTCCCTACATTTATTAAAATCCCCGAAGGTAGTGTTGTGTTCCATTTCTCGTATAACAGCCCTGAACCTTTTGCACAGAAACAGAAATAGTGTGATATAACTGTGACTTAATATTTCCAGAGAATGGTCAATTACAGCTGCTTAAATAAACACCGGCTGGATTTTTGCAGGAGCAGGAAAATACAGAAACTGGGAACTTAATTCTTGTTTCATATAGGCAGCACAATGCATTTGTGTCTTGCTGAAGCTTTTTGTCTTTTCACTGCACATGCTTTTATTTTCCCAAAGTGGTGTTTATTTTTAATACAGACACAGATGTCTTTTGAATTTTGCCTTTGTTTTCCAATTTTTGACATACAAAGGAGTACCATAGGGATGAGATTTTTTAATCATTAAAAAACTCTTGATAACTTAATACTGTTTTTCTTGGGCCCAAATTTCATACTAGTAGAAGTGAAGAAATCTCAGTTGGACTTACCTCCGAGCATGAGATTCCAGCATTTAAATCACTTTTCCTATGAACGTTAGGGTCACTGACCTTTTCCCATGGTATATGTCTGATCCAGAACTGCATTGTTCTGGGGATCTTTTTCCTTGTCATTTATTCCCCATCTCCATACTTTCTAATTGTAGAATTCTGACTGCCAGCTTCAGTGATCGTTTGGTGTGATCTTTCTTTTTTGCAGTATATTTTTGGCCTAATTTTCTACTGTGGGGAACTGATGTAGCTTTGCTCATTTTACTAAACCAAATCAGCTTGCAACAGCCAAGGATTTAACATCTCATTTCTCTGTAACTCATTAAGGCTCATTTGTTGGTTTTTTGTTGTTGTTGTTGTTGCTGATATTTCATCTGTCAATATAGTATTAACAACTCCTTAGATTTAGAAAAAAACACAACTGTTCAGATTCATATCACAGATCCTTTCCACAACATACTAACCCAGATATTTTTGTATTAACATGGAGTATGCATCTTTTCCACCCCGCTTTATAAAAAGATGTACAACCAAATATTAGTGGTCTTTTGGAAAATATATTCTTACTGTGTTCTGTTTACCCTCAAAAAACAAAATAAATCTCAAAGTTCCCATGAATGTGAAAATTCCTGCAAGGGTAGGAATTGCTAATTGTCTTTGAAAACATTTTATGTTGTATGAAACCGAACTATGCTGTGTTTGAGAACAGTTCAGTTTCAAACAATTTAAGGAAGAAATATTACTTTGCAGCGTTGCTAATTGATCTTTTAATTTATTTTTAATGAGCAGAATTGGGATGTTTCACAGGGGAACGGTGTAAAAATCAAAGTAAATATGCCACAACAAATTGTTTATAATTGCATACAGGTTCTATAAAATGATTAAATAATATTCTGGTTATTAACTATAAACACTTTGAACAACATACAAATTGTTTGAAGAAAAAATCTATTTTTGCGCAATTCAGATGGTAGAGTTTCATAGGTGAAATACAAATTTTATTGGCTTCATCGTGTAGCTTTTAGAATGTATTTAAGTGTAGAAAGAGAAGCATTATGCATCAGTGAACTGTCAGCATTGCACAATTTCCAGCCAGCTATTGGCAGGTAAAGCTTCTTGCAACTCAAATCTTTCATTGACTTTTAAGGAATTAGTGTGTTACAGTTGCTGAGGTTGTAGTTTATTAATGTTAAAAATACATAATTGCAGTTGATGGCCAGCAGTAAATGCAATTATTTTTAAGCTCTGCTGTGTTTTAAATCTGTACTCATTTCTCCAGGATGATGAAGTGTAATGTTTTTGTTTGGCTTTTAAGTGCCGTACTTGCTAGAGCTACAACTGAACTCATTTGGCTTACATACGAACTAGCTGGAGTGAAACCTCTCCAGCAGGCATTAAATTGTAAAAGCAGATCTAGCAGCAGCTCCAGCTGGCAGAGGGAGGTGTGAGCCGGGAGGACTGCAAAGTTGGATCCTCGCTGCCATTCACTGTCCTGTGCAGTGCTGTGCACCAGCAGCTGCCTGCATTTTCTTTAAATCTCCCCCCCAACACAAACCTGGCCCTGAGATAAACCGTCTGTAGCCAATTTATTTTTTTTCCATTTGCAATTGACCAAAAGGAATGCGAGTCTGCGTCTTTCACAAATAGCTTGCGAGTGGCAAAAGTTCAGTGCTTCAGACTTGGTGAGTCATTAGTCCCAGGAGGATAGTTGCCCACTGTTTGTGGAAAAAAATGTTTTAGAAGATCAAAACTGTGCCCCATTACAATTTGTCTTCTGATAGGGAAATTTGGCTTGCTCCTACAGTTGTGTCCCTCCTGCGGTACTGCAGAGCTGCAAAACCCCTTTCCACGTGGTGCTGCAGAGCTCTGCCCGAGAGGGAACTTCAGGAGAGCTGAGGCTTTGAGCCTATGAAATGACAAACAAACAGAAAGTCAGTAGGTCATTAGTACAACAGGTCGCTGCGCCTTCTGCCTGAGCTGCCATGGGGACGTTCCCTGTGGAGGGATCGTTCTCCCAACCCCTGCTGATGGGCTGGCAGCTCTCCCCATCCCAGCCCAGGGACCCCCTTGGCGCTGAGTGTGCGCATGGCCCCCTCGTAGCTTCTGGCATGCTCCTGTCCCCTGTCTGAGCAGCGTCACCCTTGTCTCCTCCTGTGCTCTGCTGGGTGGCCGTACACAACTTCTGCGTTTAGTGGAGTTTTTAATTGGCAACCCTTATACACCTTGCAGTCTTCTGTGCTTTTTTTTTTTTTTCCCTCCCTCCGGTGTTTGCTTTTCCAGTCTCATTCTCTCATGTGCAGCCTACCAGTGACCTATCTGTTGCAATATATAGCTCATTCCTAGAAAGAATGGATTTCATTTAGATGATCTGTTTCTGGATGCAAAACAAGAAACTGTCTTTACATTTCTGCATGTGTTTAGGTGTATTACAATGGCTACCATGGTGACACTTCTGAAACCTTTTTGGTGGGCAGTGTGGACAAATCTGGTCAAAAGTTAGTGGAGGTTGCCAGGAAATGTAGAGATGAAGCAATTGCAGCTTGCAGACCAGGGGCTCCCTTCTCTGTAATTGGAAACACAATCAGGTAAGCCTTATATTGACAAGTAAAGGGAGGGCTGGCAAGTGGGACAAAGGTTATTGGGGGTTTGGTATAAAGCTGATGACATGTTTTATGATTCAAAACCATCATTTCAGTCTGATATCAGTATGTGAACTGCCAAGCTATAATGTTGTTCCTTGGGTAAGAGGGATTTTTTTTTTTTTTTTTTTGAGTTACACCAGTCTTAGCAAAGATAACTGTGGAAAGAATCAAAGATATTCATAAGGTAGACTTATATTAACAGATGTAATCTGTGGTGGGTTTTTTGTTTTGTTTTTTAATTTGTTTGCGAAACTATACTTCGTCTGTCTAATGATGTAAGAAAGTTAAAAGCCATTGTTTTCATTGTATAGCAATAACGAATCTTAAAAAGGAGTTAATCAACATAAATAAGTCTCTTTGTTTAAAAAGTACAAAAATATTTAACTCGAGAGCTTCTTATCTTACAAAGAGCAGTGTGTACTAACGTCATGGGGAAGAAAGAGCTCACATTAAGAGGTTTTTCCCTGTTTTGCATCTGTTGTAGCCATCACTCATGGCTCTTCTGGCAGTTTGGAATAAAAATGTGCTTAATTTTTTTTAGGTGCCTATGGAACATTTAAAAATGTTTGCAAAAAAAAAAAATAAAATTAAAAAGACATATATTGCATACACTTCATTAAGCAGTACTTCATTGGACTGTTAATGGTCCCAGCATACTATTGAATAACGTTGCGATTACTTAAAAGCTGTAAGGCTTAGTCACCTTGAAAGGATGCTGCTTTTTTTCTTTGTAAATCTTCTGATACTTTAAGGAAAAAAGCAAACGGCAAAATATCAGTCAGATGTGTTTATAGCTTTAAAAATATTGTAACAGAGTCTGAATCAAACTTTAGTAAAACCTCTTTGGGTTATATCTGAGAAGCTTTTATTGAAGACTTTGTATAAAATTGTGTTTTTGACAGTTTTAAATTATAGGCTAACTAGCCTGGAGAAAAAGGATAGTGTCTTTCTGTTCTTTCATAGGAAATGTTGAATCAGACCCCTACTGGGAAAAGAAATTTAATGCATATCTCACTATCTTACTGTCCATGAATATAATAGAAGTGAATTCAAAATGTAGTTTTATTTTTGCAAATGGGATGAGTCGATAGATGCACCTCATATTTTTGAACACCTAGGGTTCAACAAATTTACTGGTGGTGCTCTTGCATTTTAACAAAATTTATTCTTGAGTAGAAGGGGGCACAGAACACTAGATTCTTATTCAAGCATTCTATCGAGCTCTGCATTCATGGCTGTGTCTAAAGGGCATGTCAGCCTTTGATTCTCTCTGAGAGGTAATTATCCTTTTCCTGTCACGGAACAACAAATGATAGCTAACTACAGAGGCACATTTGCAGTAGTCACATTCATCAACTGCAGAAAAAAAAATTCAATTTAATTGTGCAACACAGCTGCACATAGGCTTTTTGAGCATTTCTGTTGTTCTCCCTGTCTTGCTATTCCTCCCTCCAGATCTATTTTTTAAACTTTTTTTCTGGTTATTTTTTCCCCCTTTTTGTCTCTTCTTCCATTTTTACTCTCTGTACTTTCTTGTTAAAGTAATTTTCCTTTGTGGCTCTCATTCTTTTTTCCCCATTGAAGGCTATGAATGTAGAAAATTATCACAATTACTCATATAATTGAGCCTCTTTGTAGCAAGTGCAACTCCAGTAGCCTTTCTCCATCATGAAAATGGTTTCATTATAGGGTTTTTCATATTCTCTGACACCATCTACACAGAGGAACAGGCGTGCAGATGAGATGTACTAGGAACAGGGTAGATCAGTAAGGTCACAGTAGGAATAATTAGCTCTGCTATGGAAAGAGCATCTAGGCCTTTTACTGCTACATAAATGTACTGTCCATGGCTTTTAGTCACAAAAAAAACTTACTAACAAATGGAGCTCCCGCCTACTACTTTGAAAAAAAGATTTGTATCAACACTACAATTTTCCATCATTAAGACTAATAACACAGAGCCTAGTATACATCAAGGGGAATAAAAAGAAAAATCTCACATTCAAGTGGCGGCTGGGTGCTGACCTTTGTTCCCTTTTTTTGTGTTCAACTTAACTCTTTACAAAAAGGAGCCATACACCACACCAACATGCAGGTGAACTCCAGCTAGTGCGAGCAAAGCATGGCATTCAATTGGAAAATCTGATAAATCTCCATGCAGGATAATGCATTTCATTACAGATTCACTACATTAATTCTAGCTGTATTTATTAAAAAAAAAAAAAAAAAAAAAAAAAAAAATTGAATGTGACATTGAATTTTTACTGTGCTGTTATGGAGGGTCAGTTTACTTGCAGAGTGTAAATACATCGGCGGTGCTCCCTCTAAAAGCGGATGAATCAAAGCTAGTAGATGTCCAATCCTACATATAGAATAGTAGATCGTTAACTTTATTATTCAAGATTTTACTATGTAGATGGCTTAAATATCCCAGTTTGTTCAGAACTCCTTTAACAGTGCCTCTGCTGAAAGAGATGGGCTGAAGCTGTGTATTTCTGGTTGCTCAGCTTTCTGCGTTTGCATCCATCTATCGAATTCTTCTGTTTTGGGAGACTTTGGAGATTGTAAACAACTGAGAAGGTTTAGGCCCATTGGAATGGAGATGTGTCTACGTATCTTTCATCCATATTTTCTATAAAAGTGCTCAAGAATGTATCTTAGGCACCAAAAATCAGAATATTTGCTTCCTATAAATGATTTAGGAACAATTGTATTACAGAAATAAGCTTGCATCGTAACATATTTTTTGTTGCGGAAGCTCAGTAGCTGAAACATTGTTTCATGGGCAGCAGTTCTGTGTCACATCGCCTAGGAGTTGCAAAAGCGAGATTTTGTGGATTCGGGAGTTGCTCTGCCAGGAAGAATGGGAATCTTTGCTAACATGTTCCTATTGAAGATAGTGGCAAAATTGGCCCCAGTGGGAAAAGAATTGGGCCCTGTATTCCCATTTCCTTCTACTGCTGGTGGCATTTCTCTTTCAGACAGAAACAAACCTGGTTTGAAATCTACTTTTTAGCCACTGAGCTTAGATATGTGGAACTGTTGTGGGTGTATAGAGCTGGAAAACACAAATGTGGTATTGTTAAATGAACCAATTTTCAACTCCTAGGAAAAAATAGAAGTGAGGAAAGTATTAATAAATGGTTTAAAATGCTTAACTCCTAAGTATATGTTTTGATATTAATTTAGAACAATATAAAGCAGATTTTTAAAAATCTGTTTCTATCAGATTATGCACATTTAAACAATAAGTAGCTCAGGCAAAATAAGTCATTTTAATGTCATCTGTGATAGATTTTCCTTGACAGCTACAGTAAATTACAATTACACTGCTTCTCTCTGCACTTGAAAGTAAGCATTGCAATAAATTATCTTTTATTTCAATCCATCATGTCTGCTTTCAGAAACAGAGAACCTCAAATAAAAGTTCAACACTATTGTAAGAAAAATACAGTAATTTGTGTTCCAGTTTGAAACTAAAATGTACCTTTCTTTCAAGAAACAATTGTTAGCTTTCAAAAATATTACTAATTATACCTCAACATTTATTGTCATTATGGGGAATCCCTGAACTTGTGCATTCCCTCAGTCTAGGATTACTATAAGTGAAAAATACTGTAATATTTTC
Source organism: Lagopus leucura (assembly GCF_019238085.1). NCBI lineage: Eukaryota > Metazoa > Chordata > Aves > Galliformes > Phasianidae > Lagopus > Lagopus leucura. Next base: position 4,157,490 of record NW_024962267.1, read on the forward strand.
CCAGTCAGAATTTGTTATTTTCTCAAATTAGTTAATATGGTTCTATTGAAAGTAAATATTTTTTTACCACATGCAAATCTAATTTAGGCTGATACTGATTTCAAGAATTAAAAAAGGAAAGAAAGAAAGAAAGCAAACATGCCCACTGGTGGGCATTAAGAAAAGCCTGATTACTTTTAACTTCAAAAAAGATGCATGCATGCGTGTCCCTAAATAAGAAAGCAGTGCCCATGGATCTGCTATCTCCTGGTGTCTCCCAGGTGGGCTCACTGTGCCCTGCTGTGGGACGGGGCGCTCAGTGGGTAGGGCTGGCCGTGCTGCTCTGCGAGGCTGCAAGTGGTGAAGTTCTGGCTCCGGGGAGAGGTGCAGGCGCTGGGGGAAGTGCCCATAGCTGGGAATGGGTTCCCTGCGGTGCTCAGCCCAGGTTGCAGTGTGGGATGTTGGCCAGGCTCAAAGCAGGGTTTGGTTAGTTTTGTTTCCTTAGTGAGGGCTTATTGTACCAGACCAGACCTAGCTTGAGGAAAAAACAACAGAATTCAGTATAAAGAAAAGGCAGCGTAGGTTTGGGAAGTTTTGGTCCCAGAATGGGAGTCCCGGTCCTGAGAGAGTGTTCACTGTGGAGCTGGGACACCTATTTACTCCTGGATGCTCACTGGGGCTCTGTGGGAGGCTCAGGACCAGCCCTATGAGGAAGTCCTGTCAACTTGCTTTTCAGCCTCTCAGGTGGAGAGATTTGTACCATACACACAAAAACTCCTTCTAGGGAGGGGCAGAGCACTGGGGAGAGCTCGCAAAAATGTGGCTGTGCCTGTTGCTGCACTGTTGCAGTTTGTTGGGCTGCAACACTTCTCCACACTCATCCCTCCTCTGGCAGGGGTTAGATAGATGCCATCTGGTAGAGAAGGAGCTAGCGCCCAGCTCTGCCATCCCCTCAGGAGCACGATGGCAGCACACGGGGGCTGTGCCCATGAGCTGCCCTCACTGACAGCTCGGCTGCTGCTGTTCCATCCCGGCGTGGGCACTTTGCCACCTGCTGCAGAGGAGCAGCCCTGCAGGTACTCAACTGCAGCCGCTGGGCTGTATTGCTCGGCAGCAAAACATGAAATCAAGTACTGGGCTCATTAAATGATTATGCTTTTAATCCTGACCAATTCACCTCTGCCCAAGCGTGCTACGTGGCTCCAACAATAAAATGCATAATGGCGAATGTTATCAATGGATATTTTTAACAATGGTTGTGGTAAAGAATCCCTATGGTTTTTTTTGTGCTGCCAACGCAGCGTGTCTATGCTGTCTGTGGGTGCCAGTGGGACTGGGCCATGCCCCGGCTGAGTGGAGGCAGCCCCGTCCCTCAGCCCCATGCTGCTGCTCTCCTTCCCTGCAGCCCTGCCTCTCTCCCGCCCTTCTGTACCATCTGCAGCCGGCGCCACTCCAGGTGTCTACACATAGCGGAGCCTGTAATCCTCTGGGGCTGCCCTCCAGGGAGAGCTGGAGAGAAAGGCCGTTGCTGGCAGATCCTGAGTGAGGCAGCCAGGCCAAAACGCTGAGCTTCTGTCAGCCGGAAATGGCAAAGGTGGGCAGGATGCCCCGTTTTGTGCTATCCAGGTTTCTTAGCCAGGTCCTGCAGCCCTGGATGCTGGTGGGCAGAGGCATGGCCGAGGCCAGCAGCTCACCCAGCACTCCCTGTGCAAGCAGCACACTGTGCAGGCAGAACGGCCCTAGCAGGCTGCAGCAGGGCTGGCAGCTGCCTTTGTGATGGGAGCAGGGTTTTCACAGTGCCCTTGTGGGTGTGACAGCTCACTGGGTTTTCTCAGTACTCTGAAGTGAAGCCGGTAGTTGTGGAGTGCTTTGAAATTCCCCATACAGTGCTTCTGAAGCACGATGTTAAAACCAGACTGAATGTGACCAAGCTGTGTACCTGCGGCTTATTTTCTTCTCAGATTTTCTGCATGTCACGACAATTTCATTGGTCACGCTGCATTTTTTAGGAAAAGAACACCGAGTCAGCTTGTAGACAAGTTCCAGTGGGAAGGCAGGGGAGCGCAGGCACCTGTCAGTGTGGGTGTCACAGCTCATGAACTCCACATCTCCTGTCTTGGTTCCAGCATCCCCTGTTTTGGTCCCAATCACCTAAGTGCTGATGTTTTTGATCTCTTGGGCAAGGAAGTGGCAGAATTCACCACTGCCATGTACAAGAACCACTTCTTTCAGGGCAAGAGGAGGGAACACTGTCACACCAGTGCCCCAGGTGCTCTTGCTCAGCTGGGCATGGGGCACAGCCTCAAAGCAGCTGGTGGGGTCATTTGCTCTCTCACAGAAAGCCCTGTGAAGGAGAAGGGACAGCTCACCATGTGGTGCATGTCGGGCCTCCCATCTCTCTTCAGGGAATCGCTTCCCCCGTCTGGGAACCATTATCTGCATTGCTGTAGGCTGGGTCACCGGAGACCTTCCATTTCATTTTGTGTATGTTTCTGAGTAATTTGACTTTGTGATTCCTCTCTGATCTTCTTTGGCCTTCAGCAGTGTCACAGCCAGCCCCAGCGGTGACCCATGCTGGCTGGCATGGTGGGGAGCATGGACTTCCCTCACTGCTGGGACCTCTTGCTGCATAAACCATTGTGGGTTTTTTTTCCACATAAACTGTATATAGCATCAAGCTGTGGACCTTGAGTTTGAAAATTGAAGCCCAATTTCTAGCTATATTAATATTCCTCTTTGCCAGAAATTAGGAATTTGGGGACGGCTAAACATGAAGTTTCCAGTCTTCTCCAAATAGAAATGTGATGGCTCTCTGTATTGAGGCAGCAGGCACGTTTGTTCAGCTGTCAATACAAGCAAACCTGAAGTGTGAAGGGCTCACCGTGATCTTAAGTGAACAAATGAATCTTTTAGGTTCGTAGACAAAATCTTTTCAGACAGACTGCTTCCTGTCCTGCTTCCATGCTCCTGTTTACTCTGGGCACAGTGTGGGGTTGATACTCAGGAGCAGTTCCCCTGTCACTTGCACTTCACCTCAGGTGCCCCAGATTTCTATTTGGGATGGGGCTGGCTATGCTGGCTGAGCTGCCCTGGTCGGTGCTGTGGAGTGGCCTGCTGGCAGAGCCTGGCAGGTACTCCCAGTCCTCTGGGTCCCCAGCTTTGGGCACCGGGATGGGATTTTGCTTTCCTGACATGGAAGAGGCCTGGGGACAGGCTCTGTTCCTGCAGACAGGACATCTGTCTCTCTGGAAGATGCTCTTTTGGAGAGGCTGTGAAGGACTGGACAGATCTTCCCAGCAGAACTGAAGTGCCGTAATTATGATGATTTGGTTTGGGGACTGTGCTGATGGGTTCAGTAGAAATACATTGTTCATTATAGCATGAACGGATTTTCTGGAGTTGCAATACATTTTGGCACTGGATATTTGTAGTATTTCAGAAGGGAACAGCTTGGTGTTTCCCTCCGCATTGGCACAGGCCACAGGTGCACGCAGCGGGGCACTGCAGGCAGTAAGGGCTGCACTGCTCTGTGCTCTGCCCTGGCAGGCCCATTCACTCTGAAACCTAATGATGGTTTACATGATGGCTGTTTTCTTTCAGAGCTGGCAGGAGCCCCGTGCTGGGTGCTGCTGATGGTACGGATGTGTGGCAGGGTCAGGCCGTGCTTGCTAACTGTGTCCTCTTTGCCCTGCAGCTCTGTGGCACAGCGGGGCGGCTTCCAGGTGTGCCCCTTCTTCGTCGGCCACGGCATCGGGTCCTACTTCCACGGGCACCCCGAGGTGTGGCACCACGGTAAGCGGCTCCCGACCAGAGCACCGTCTCCTCCCGCTGAGAGGGCACTGGCGGCAGAAGTGCGATCCGAAACGGTGTGGCAGCCCCAAACCCGCGGGGGAATCTCTGCGGGCGATCTCTGCGGGCGATCCTCCCAGACGTGTCCCGGGATCTGAGGAGCCGTTTGGTCTGAAGCTGGGGAGGCGGGAGTGGGAAAGCCCCGGTGGAGCTGTAGGGTGGTGGGATGGGCAGCGGAGACAATGAGAATGGGCGCTTGGATCCGGACTTGGGTTGGGGCCGGTGTGCACGGCACCTGTGAGCCGGAACGAGTTCTGAAACCCAGTGCTGGGTGCTGTTACCAAAAAAAAAAAAAAAAAAGGTGAAACGAGACAACAACTATAAAAGCGTTTTTATTTTCTTTTCTAGCCAATGACAGTGATTTGTTAATGGAGGAGGGAATGGCATTCACAATAGGTTAGTAAATGTATTCTATGTTTGTCTTTAAAAAAGCACACACACAACAACCCAGCTCCGTGCCGTTTCTTTGAGCAGAGAAGCGTCCCTTCAGAAACGGTGACGGCAGTGACACTGGCCCCTGGGAAAGAGATTCAAATGTTATTCTAAAAAATGCACTGAGGGATCAGTTGGGCGACACAGCTCCTGAGTGACACGAATTTGGGAAGGAAAAATCTGATCGCAAATCTTATTAAGCGGCAGACCTGACGCGTCGTTTTGGCAGTGCGGCTGTGGCGGTGTGCAGACTCCAGAGCGCGGCTGTGCCCCGCTGCCGCCAGAGCTGCGCCGGGCCGGGCCGGCCGCGCGGAGTTCATGAGAGCCGCCCCACAGCGCGAGTGCCGGTGCCCGGGGGTGGAAGCCCATTCCTCCCGACGCGGCAGTTAGCCGAATCAGAAAATTGTTGTTTTGCTGATTTAATTGAACATTTTAAGTCTGTTTAACAAAAAAAAAAAAAAAAAAAAATCGGGTATGTTGAACTGTCCGCGTTTGGTGTTCTGATTGTTACCACGGAGTCTTAACGAAAGCTGGAATAAATTTCCCTGCTGTTACGAAAGCGGAGCGCACCTTACCCGCACCGCAGCGCTGCGTCCCCCCCCCGGTGCGGCCCCGGCGGGGCAGCGCGATGCGAAGCGCGGGTGGGAGCTGCCGCCGGGCCTCCCCTGCCCACAGCAGCGCCGCTCACTTCGGGCGTTTTTTTCTTATTCCAGAGCCAATAATAATGGAGGGTTCTCCCGAATTTAAGATTCTGAAGGACAAATGGACCGCAATTTCGGTAGACAATAAAAGGTGCCCGGTTTTGTTGTTTCCCGAGCGGCGGAGCTGAGCGCTGGCAGCCGGTGAGTCTTACGGGCGTGCTGGGGCGCGCTGCCCCCCGCTAACTGCTCGCTGTGCGTTGCAGATCAGCGCAGTTCGAGCACACCGTCGTCATTACCTCGGAGGGAGCAGAAATCCTCTCTAAGGTGCCGGGAGAAGCCTAAGGACGCAGCGGGAAGTGGAGGGCTCGGTGTGTTTTGGGCGTCCTCGGCCCCGCAGGGACAGCGCTGAGCTCCGGTGGTTCTGGGGGGACTGAGGGGACACGGGACGCGGTTCGGGGGCTCGCTCCGGGCGCGGTGCTCTGCGCGGTACCCGGTGAGTGTTGAATAAAAGCCTCTTGGTTTGCGGCAGCAGCGGCTGAGCCTCAGCCCGCCGGGAGAAGGGTCCGGCCGTGGGGGAGCGGAGCAGATTGCCGTGCGGGATCCGCGGCGGAGCAGAGTGGGGATCCGCTCGCAGGGAAAGTGCGGCCGCTCTGTCATCAGCGCCACTGAACGGGGCTGGAACTTATGCCGGGACGGAAAGAAAAGTTTGCGGGCGTGGCGGAGGGAGCGCAGGCTGCGGCCCCTTTCCCTAAGTTGTAACAGCAGCTCTCCCTTCCCTGCCCCGGCCCGTTTCTCTCTACGCCGCACAAGAAAGGATTAAAAACGAGACGCAGAGCGCGCTGTTCCGGAGACGGATAACCGCGCCGCGCACGGTGCGTAACGGGGCACTCCGCGCCGGGAGCGCTCGCAGAGACGGAGGGGTTCTGCCCTGGGGGAGGGTTTGCTCTGCGTCCCTCGGAATTGGCCCGACGGAGTGGCCGTGCGGCGGGGGGTGTCCCGGGCGGAGCTGCTGGGCCGCTGTTGGGGCAGGCCGGGCTGGTACAGGCCGGGTGGGACGGCCGCTGGTTCCCTGAACCGTTTGTTTTCACTAGAGCACAGCGAGCTGTCAGCTCTAATCGTTTCTAACAGCATCTTTTTAAGAAGCAGGACCAGTCCCCAGCCCGTTCCCAATACCACGGGGCAGCCTTTCAGCTCGATTGCCTCTTAGATTAATTTGGTAGACCTTAAAACCTGTACAAATAAACGATGCATCCAACACGTTTCACAGTCGCACCGAGTTTCCGCCGCTTGCTCTCTGCCCGGGAAGGCGAGGGCCGCCGTGCCCGCCTCTCCCTGGCCGCCGCTGCACCGTCCCGTCCGTCACGTCTGTCCCGTCCCAGTCCGTTCCCAACCCTCCTCCCCCGCAGCGCGGAGCCGCGGCCCCGGCCCGGGCGGTCACTTACATGGCCGGGGGGGTCCGCGTGGGGCCGCGCCGCTGCCCCTGGGCACCGGTCCTCAGTGAGGTGGTGGGAATGAACCGTACGCATTGCATACAAAACAAAACAAAACAAAAAAAAAAAAAAAATAAAAATGGGGGGGGGGGGGGGCGTTAACGCGGCGTTTGTAAATGGGCAATTAAAACCCGCAAGGCCGCCTAATGGGGCAAACAAAAAAAAAAAAAAAAAAAAAAAAAAAAACCGGAGCAGAGATTGGGGCACGTTCGTGTCAGCTCTGCGAAGCCAGCACCAGCAGAGCCGGGGCTGTGCCACGGGACCCGCTCCCGCCCAGCCCCGCCGCCGGGCTCCGCGGTCTCGGCGCGACCGTGTGCGCTGGGAACGGAGCGTTCCTCGGGGCCTCCCTCTGCCCGGCTGGGTCTGACCGCGGGGACCCGGGCCCCGCTCGCTGCGCGCCCCGACGGCCTCGGTGCGCAGGGAGGTTCAGCCAGGCCGGCTCACAGCCCGGTGCTCAGCGCCGGGAGGCCGCGTGTTGCTATTAGCGTTCAATATACGGCTAATTATGCGTATGAAAATTAAACATCAGTGTTATGCTAATGGGGCCGCCTTCAGCTGGGAGCCGAGCACTTGAGACTAGCATTTAATCAAATGAGTCGGTAACGAATACATCTGCACGTGTGAACTTTCGCGGGATCATTTTCCTGTTACAGTCACACCGCTGAATTATGAAAGAAATAATTACCGACACTTTCTAATTATCCAACAAAGTAATTTGGGATTCATCGCGGGCTTTCTGGGGAGGATCTCCCAAGTCCCACCTCGCTCCCTGCTCACGCACGCGGAAGTTTGCGTGCTCAGCTCAATCGCGCGTCGGGCCGAGCGGGGCGAGCCGCGATCCCCCGCGCTGGACTCCCATCTCCCCATCCTCCCCCGCGTGAAGAGCGGTGCCCGGGCGGGCGCGGCCCGAGGACGGGCGGGACCCCGGCGGGGAGCGGGGAGCGGGCACCGCGCGGCGGGCGCGGCTGTGTCCGCGGCCGGAGTGGCTCCGGAGCGCCTCGGGGCCGTCCCCGCGCTCCCATCCGCGCCGGGGGCGATGCCTTCCGGTCCCGGCCCCGGCCGCGACGGCTCCCGGCCGTCCAGCGGTGCCGTCGGGGCGTGCGGCCGGGAGGCGCGGCGCTGCCGGCGCGGCTCTCCGCGCTCACCGGGGTCCGGGCGAGCCCCGAGCGGCTCGGACCAATCCAAAGCGATTATGCAAGACGGGGAACCAATCAGCTCCGCCGGCTCATGAATATTCATCGGCTCGGATGAGTCAAAGCTTTTAGGCGAGTTTGTGTAGATGAGCGGCATCACGCTCAGACTTTTCAAAGAGACAAACTCCATTTTCTTATGAATGGAAAGTGAAAACCCTGTTCCGCTTAAATTGGGTTCTTTCCCGTCCTGAGAAACACAACAGACCCCCAAAAGGCACGCTGAAGAGAGAGCACACACACAGACCCAGCGGCGAGAAATGACCATGACTACCATGCCTGAGAGTCTAAACAGCCCCGTCTCGGGGAAGGCCGTCTTTATGGAGTTCGGGCCGCCCGGCCAGCAAATGTCTCCTTCTCCCATGTCCCACGGACACTATTCCATGCACTGTTTACACTCCGCGGGCCACTCGCAGCCCGACAGCGCGTACAGCACAGCTTCGTCCTTCTCCCGACCGCTGGGCTACCCCTATGTGAACTCGGTGAGCAGCCACTCCGGCAACCCCTACATCAGTTCAGTGCAGCCCTACCCCAACAGCTCCGGCCTGGCCCAGCCCCGGCTGGAGGAGACAGGTAGGTGCCGGGGGCGGGGGGCGCGGAGCGAAGCAGATCCGCCGGGGGGGGGAGCGAGGCGGCATCGCGGAGTGTGTGAGCCGGGCGGGGCCGGGGCCGCGGGGAGCGGGCGCCGAGCGGAGCGGACCCAGCCCAGCTGCGCGCGGAGCGGTCCCCGTCATTATTTATTGCGTAGCGCTATAAACAATGTGCGCAATTAAGGGTAATTAAACCTCGACTGCAGCCGGTAAAAATAGCAAACTTTGTTGGGATGGAGCCGGGGCTGCCACCGCCGCGCGGAGCCTTTGTTGGCTCTGCGGCGCTCCGCCGCCCCGTCGCCGTGAGCGCTGCGCTGTTACCGTCGCCGTCGCCGTTACTGCTGTTCTCTCGCTGCTATCACTGTTATTTACTGTGCACCGTTTGTGGTTGTAGGGGCCGAATCGGAGAAAAGCACTGTGGTAGAAGGAGGGGAAGTTCGCTTTAATGGGAAAGGGAAAAAAATCCGCAAACCCAGGACTATTTATTCCAGTTTGCAGCTGCAGGCTCTGAACAGGAGGTTCCAGCAAACCCAGTACCTGGCCCTGCCCGAGAGAGCCGAGCTCGCGGCCTCTCTGGGACTCACTCAGACTCAGGTACGGCCCCTCCGCGCCCCGCCGCCCCGGGCCCGGCCCGGCGGGGTCGCTCGTACTGAAGCCGCGCGCCCGTCCCGTCCGCGGGGCCGATCCCGGCCGGGCTGCGGGAGGCGGGGGGGCGAGGTCGGAGGGAGCGGGACACGGCGCGGGGGCGGCCGGGGCGCGGGGGCACCGCGGGGCGACGGCGGGCGGGGGCCGTCGGGGCGGGCAGGGCGAGTGTGAGGGCCCGGCCGGGCTGCGCTGAGCCGTGCCGCGCTGCCGTTGCAGGTGAAGATCTGGTTCCAGAATAAGCGCTCCAAATTCAAGAAGCTGATGAAGCAGGGAGGGGCGGCCCTGGAGAGCAGCGCTCTGAGCAACGGCCGGGCCCTGTCCGGCGGCTCTCCCCCGGTGCCCGCCGTGTGGAACACCTCCTCCGCCTCCGGGAAGGCGTCCTCGGGCAGCGCTGGCACCTACATCCCCAGCTACACGTCGTGGTACCCCTCGGCCCACCAAGAAGCTATGCAGCAGCCGCAGCTTATGTGAGCCCGAGCACGTTTTTCCCTGCCGCGAGCCGAAAAAAAAAATTCACATTATCACGGACAAAAAAAAAAAAAAAAAAAAAAAAAAAAAAAAAAAAAAAAAAAAAAAAAAAAGAGTAAAATGAAAAACAAAACAAAACGGAGAGGATGAGGAAGGAGAAGAGGACAAAGGCGCGCCAGCAGCCGGCCGGGCCCTCCCGCTCCGGGCACAGATGCGACGCGGCGCGTCCCCGCCGGCGGCAGCTGACGGAGCGCGGCCGGGGGACAATCGGGGCCGCCCCTCTGTCTGTGCTGTGTGGGATCTGGGTCACGGATGCGGCCCGGCAGTGCGGGGCAGCGGCCGTACCGCGTCCTGAGCGTGTTCCCCTCTGCGTTTCCTGTCTCTTTCCCCGTCCATCTGTATATTTTTTGTTCTTGTCTAAGGGGAAGAAAGGGATTTTATTTATTGACCGAATTACCGCTGAGGAGCTCCGGGCGCAGCCGGGCGCGGAGCGCGCGGCTCCGGCAAAAGCGCCCGGTGCCGTTTCCCCGTCCAAAAAAACACACAAAACAAAACAAAACAAAACAAAACCGAAACGCCGCACGGAAGGACGCGCTTTGTAACTTTTCCCATCGCTTTTCTACTTCGCTGCTGCGGAGATCCCCGGCCCCAACGCCGCGCACCGCCCCGCGCCGAACAAAGGACGGCCGCGCGCCGCCCCCCGCCCTGGAGCGGCTTTGCGGAGCGCTGTGCGGACGCGGCATGGAGGCGGCGGGGGGACCGCGTACCCCTCGCTCCGCAGTGCGGGGCCCGTCCCGGAGCGCGGGAGCTCCCGCTGTACATATTTGATTCTTAATCCTTATTGTTCTGTAAACATGTTGCACAAATTTAGCTTTTTTCTTTCTTTCTTTCTTTCTTTTTTTTTTTTTTCCTTTTTTCTCTTTTTAATTCTGATTTCCGTTTCGTGTGGCTGTACGACATGACGCTTTGTGTACGGAGATTTGCCATTTTCTTGTGACCCTCGGAAGATGTGATACCTGAGCTCAGCTGTGTTTCGTGTCTATATGTCAAAGTTTAGTTTTATATTGAGAATGTTAACTTATTGCTTTGTATTTGGGGAAGGAAAAGAAAAAAACAAAACAAAAACAAAAACAAAAAAAAAAAAACAAACACAAACCTTTGTACATAAGTTATAAAGTTTCTTTGAGACAGTAAAACTATGGTTTGGAAAAAGAGCTCCGCGTGGTCCATGTCTCGCTGGGCGGCCTGAAAGGGCTCCGTGCGGGCACCGTGGGTCCGATGGGTACCCACACAGCGCCCCACGGGCAGATCCGGACTTCGGGACTTCGGGGCTTCGGTCTCGTGCCCACTCACAGAGCGCACACGCAAGGAGAACCCTTCCCCGGAGCTCCGCGCATCGGGACCGGGAGCTGCGGCCAAAGCCAGCGGCCGCGCATTGCCCGCGGACTCGCGCCGGTCCCCGCGGAGCTCTCTGAGCGGGGCCGGGACGGCGCTCAGGGTCGGCCGGGTGACGGACCAACGTCGAGCTTACGGTACGAGCACAGAAATGGGGAGCTCTGCCCCAGCGAGGGGTCCCGAGCAGGGAGTCTGTTCTCACCGTTCGCTGAGACGCGACTCTCAAGCCGGGCCTCGTTAATTCTGCCTCGTCGCTGACGAGGGGTTCGTCACGTATCTGATTCGGAGATATTCGTAATGAGGATATTAATTAAACTCGGAATAATCCGAAGGTGCTTCTATTGAGACAATACCTCATTACGATGATTAAGCCCTGGTTTCCAACATTGTCCATTGTCCCTTTAACAGCCGTCGCCCCGCGCGCACAGACCCCGCGGATGGGACAGCGAGTGGCGAAGCGTAATTTGGAGATCTATTCGGAGATCTATTTTTTCCCTCGTCGGGGAAAAAAAAAAAAAAAAAAAAAAAAAAAAAAAAAAAAACTCCCCTCATTTTCAAACACTTCGGAAATAGGTTACACACAGCTTAATGATGATCAAAATGACTCTTTTCTGCGAAAAAAGACCCCAAAGTGCGCGTACAGCTGCAAACCCAAGAGGGTCAGCATCATTTCACTGTATTCTCTTCTTGATTACAAGCCGAGCCCATCAAACACAACATAATTACAGTAATTTCAGGTTTATTTATTCTAATGCAGTTTCCCCATCTCTCTGGTAATTATGAGCAATTTTTTCGCCCAGGGAATCTTTTTGCATTAACAAAAGAGATAACGCACTGAAAGCCAAATTTGCTGCGCATTGAGAAAAGCGAAGGAAAAAAAAAAAAAAAAAAAAGCGGTAGGTGCGAGCTGCCATCCCGCAATTCGGCGCTGCAAATTGCTTGCAGGTGTATGGAGCAGCGCTGTCAATGGGAAGGGGCTTCCAAATTAGCAAATGCACGATGTTGAAGTAATAAAGACGGACTGAGCGGCACTGCCAAACAACGGATACCTCTTTCACATCTTCCACCCGAAAAGAAAAAATAATAATAATAAAAAAAATCCCCTCGGAGCGTCCCCGCGAAGCCCCGCGAGTGCCTGCGGTGTCAATCCGACGGCAAAGCGCAGAGCGGCCCTGAAACCGCAAACAGTCGGAGAGTCCGAGCCCCGCACCCCTCCGCCGAACAGGGGGGGAAGCTGCCCCGCGCTCTCCCCTCGACTCCCGTGGGGAGCAGCTCGGCGTCTGCCACCCTCCTTCCCCCCGATCTCCCCGCGGCACCGCCCAGGCGCTCCGCGGCCACGCGTCCCCCGAGCGCGGCGGGGATCGCGGCCCCGTACCCGCATCGGATCCCCGCTCGGCCCCGGCTCCTCCGCGGCGGTGTCCCTGCGCCTCGCGGCGCGCACTCACCTGGCCCCGGGGCGGCGGCGGCGGCGGCTCTCCGGGCTCCGGGCGCGGCGCTCCGCGGTAGCGGCGGGCGCCGAGCGCGGGTCGGGCTGCGGGGTGCGGAGCGGAGAGCCGGGTGGTAGGGCTGAGGAGGGAGAGGAGAGGGGAAAAGGAGCGGCCGAGCGCGGGGATCGCGTCCTGGGAGCACGGCGTGGGCTGAGATCCGCGGAGCGGAACGCGCTCCGGGCGCGGAGCCTTTTCGCGGCTCCGCTCTCGCAGAATATGACTGAAATTTTCTGCTATATAGCCTCTGTCTTTATAGCTGATGAAAAAAATTGCAGATTATTAGCATAAATGTTTACTCTTCATTACGCTGATGACATTGTGCACTCGAGATCTTGGTAATCTTTGGGAAAATTATGAGTAATTTTTAAAAATTTTAAAGCAGCGGCAGTTACCATGCAATTCAGGCTAATTCTGCGTAGGCTCCGAACGGATATAATTATCGAGGAGTCAAGATGTTATGCTAAAAACTATGCATTGATATTCCCATTTATTATGTACATACAACTTTGACAATGTTGATGCTTGAAATAGCAGGAAATTGTCTTGCGCAAAAATTACAGTCCATATTAGGACATGTGAAATTGCGAAGAATTATATAGTAATTGCAGGCTTTCAGATGGGAGAGCCAGAATGCTCAAACTGGTGCAAATGTGGATAAAATTACAGATCAGAGCAAAAATTAGGGAAAAAAGGGGTCTGGGATTTTTCAAGTTGGCTATAGGATTCCGGAAGTGCCTAATGCCACATGATTGCTGCGGCTTTAGGGGAGACATTCATGCCTCAAATAACTCCTTTCGCCAGAGCCGCTCTAATCGAATTTCTCGGGCTCTGCTCTTCACCGGGGCACACGAGCGCGGCGCCCACCCGCCGAGCGCCGCCGACACCCGCAGCCCCTCGACGGGGACAGACGGGAGGGGGTGGAAAGCGGTGGGGGGGCGGTGCCGAGAAGAGCCCCACGGACCTTCCAAGGGCGGCGCGGCGGGACCGCACGGGGCGCTTCGTCCCGTTCTCGACGGCCCCGCTTCTCGACGCAGCCCGTCCCGTGCCCCCGGGCCGGAGGACGCGGGTGCGAGGAGCACCGCCGGCCCGTGCGGGCCCCGAGCCGGGTGCCGGGGTTGCTCGGGGGGATGCTCGATAAAGGGCGAAGCGGTGGAGCGAGGACAGGGAGAAGGGACGCGCAGAGGACGGAGGGAGGAGCGCGGGATGCCTCGCTCTCGCGGAGCGCTGCGCGGCTCCCGGCCCCCGACGGCGGCCCCGGCCCCGGGCGGAGCGGGCCGCCGAGAACGGGACTGAAGAGCGCGGGGCAGGGAGGCGGTCCCGGCAGCTCTGCCGGACCCACGCCGCCCTCCCACCGCGCGCTGTGACACCGCCCGTCACCGGGGTGCTCCCCGCCACGCGGGTCCGTGTCCCGGTGGGTCCCTCCGCCCGGCTCCCCGCCGCTTCCCTCCCTGCGCGCTGTCACCCGCGTCCCCGCGGGAGCGTCCCCGGGTAGCGGCCCCTTTGTTTCTCCCGCTCTCCCCTCCCTCGCAGCCGTCCCTCTCCCCCTCCTTTCTCCTGTTCCTCCGCCCCTCTGGGCCCACACCCCTAAAGACCCTCCCCGAGGCTCCCGGCAGCGCACCGCACGGCCGGGGACGTTCCGAGCGCGGTGTGCGCCCAGCGAGTGGCGGGGCTTCGCGCTGCCGGAGGCGCGAGGAATGACTCAGAGCCGCCCCGCGGGGCTGCGCGGGCGGGAGCGGGGTACGGGACGGGGCGGCACCCCGAGCCCGCTCGTGTGGCGTCGATAGGATGTCGAAGGGGGGCTGCTTCGCCCCAGGTCAGCATCGGGCCAGGACCGACGCCCCCGACCACCCCCGTCCCCAAAGAAACGGAGAGCTGGCACCGTGGAAACAATAATTTATTTAAATAATCTCTGCTTGCTGTAAAAGAAACACGAAAGAGCGCTGAAGTTTTCCATAATAAATAACCAAAATACCCTTTGTTTGTTTATGTCGTGTCACGGCTCTCAGCGCTACGCTGACAGCCGCGTGCCGAGGGGGCTCCGTCGGGGCCCGATCCCTCCCGGGGGCACCGGAGAGGGACTCCCGTGCACGGCCTTGGGGGGCGACGGGACGCTCCGGCTTTAAACCTACATATAAAACATATTTATCTTTTTTTTTTTCTTTTAATCGTTTTATTTTTATTTGTTTGTTTGTTTGTTTGTTCAGTCCCCAACATCAGAATGAGGTCTTCCGCAAAGGCACCTATCGACTTAAAAAAAATAAAAAGGGAAATGACCCGCGGTCCCTAGAAGACGCCGCCGCCGCTTCCGCCGTGGTGCTGAGGGAGGGAGGCGGCGGACGGCGCGGGGCCGGGCGGGTACCACGCGTAGCTGCCGAGAAAGGCCGCAGCGGGGCCGGGGGAGCCACTCCCCGCGCGTGGGTGCGGGGCGAAGTCCCACGCGGGCGGCGAGGCAGGGGGCGGCGGCGAGGCGCTGCGGCGCGGGGGCGGCTCGGCGGGCAGCTCGCCGCACTTCCACATCTTCTTGAACTTGGAGCGGCGGTTCTGGAACCAGATCTTCACCTGCGGGAGAGCGGAGAGAGGCGTCAGCGCCTCGCGGCTGCCCCGTCGGGCCGAGCGGCGCCGGGCAAACCCTACCTGGGTCTGAGTGAGGCCGAGGGAGGCGGCCAGCTCGGCGCGCTCGGGCAGCGCCAGGTACTGTGTCTTCTGGAAGCGGCGCTGCAGGGCCGCCAGCTGGAAGCTGGAGTAGATGGTGCGCGGCTTGCGGACCTTCTTGGGCTTCCCGTTGACGATCCGCACCTCGGGCTCGCACTCTTCCTTCTCTGCTCGGCGGAAACGGCGCCGTGAGGAGCCGTGGCCGTGGCCGCGGCCGCGCCCCGCCCGCCCCGACGGCCGCCCCGCTCCCCCCGGCCCCGGGCCGCGACGTACCGGAGTCGTTGGCGGCCGGCGAGGCCCCGGCGCCGTAGGGCCCATAGGAGCCGTAGGCGGCCGCGTAACCCGGGTCGTAGCCCGGCTTGGCGGGGAAGGGGGCGGTGCCGGGCGCGTAGGGGCAGGGCACCGGCTGGCCGTAGGGCTGCCGGTTGGCGTAGTAGCTGCTGTCGGTGGCGGTGGAGACGGGCAGCGTGGGGGACTCCTGCGGCTTGTGCAGGCCGTGCTGCTGATAGCCGCCGGCCGAGAGCTGGCTGGCGTGCATGTCCGGCGCCGGGCTCGGCAGGACGCCGGTCATCCCGCAGCCCCCGCCCGCCCGGGGCACACCGCCCAGCGCCGTTCCCGCCGGCTGCGGCGCTCAGGGCCGCGGCGCCATCCTGCCGCCCCTCGCACTGCGCTGCACCGCCGGGCCAGGCGGGCACCGCGCTCCCGCCGCCGCCAGCGGGACGGGTGTGCGGCGCCGCGCGCCGCCGGGGCGGCATTTAACTCCGGTCACGTGGGCGCGGCGCACGTCACCTAGCAACTGCCAATGGGGCGCCCGCGCGCGCCGCATCTCCGGGGCCCAGCGGGGCGCGAGTCGGGAGAGACGCGGGGGCTGATCCGGCCGCCCCGTCGGAGCCCGGAACCCTGCCCTGCCCTGCCCTACTCTACCCTATTCTACCCTATCGTCACGTTGCCGGCGAGCACCGACGGGGCGGTCCCAGAGTACAGCATCGCGTCGATGCGGCTCCCCTGGGACGCCCGCGCGCACGCGCCGGTGGCTGACGGCCCCCCCAGGCCGTGCCCCCCTCGGCGGCGGCGGTCCCGGCGCCGTTGCGCTGCCCGACCGTCGGGGCGAGAGGCCCGGCTCCGGCCTCGGACGCCCCCTGTTGCCGCGCGCGGCGCTTCGCTCCCTCCGTGCGCGCGCCGCTCGCGCAGCGCCGCGCTCCCCCTTCCCTCGCGCGCTCCTTCCCGCTCCCGCCGCGCACCCCAACGGTCGCCGCTCGCGCTCCCCACACGGGGCGGGCGGCTGCCCGGGGCCGCTCCTCTACGGGACCCGGCCGCGGCGCGCCCGACGGTCGGAGGTGAGCGGGACCGGCGGGCGGCCGGGAGCGGGGCGGGAAGACGGCGGCCGTCGCGAGGATGCGGCGGGGTGCTGGGAGAAGAAAGGCGTGTTGCGCGGCTGTGGGAGCGGGACCGGCGGGGCCGCGGCTCCGGGAGGGCCTCCCGCGCGCTCCGCTTCCCTCAGAGAAACTCGCCGCGGGGCCGCCCGAGGCGGGGCAGCTGCCGCCCGTCCCCACCAGCACCCGCGCGGGGCGGCAGCCACACGGGAGCGACCGCCGGGTGCCGCTTCTGCAGGTGTCCGCACGGCCCGGCCCGCGGAGCCGCTCTCGCTGCCTCTCGGTTGCTCGCCGCCGTCGATTCAGACGGTTTGTTTGGCCGTGCCGGCGCCGGGCCGTCGGGCGGCGGGGGGGAGGCGGGGTGAGGGATGTGCAGCGCACGGCCCGCTGCCTCGGCGCTGCCAGGGTTGCGTGCAGGGAAGGGAAGCGTTCGAAGCTTTGGTTGCATCGAGTTTGCACCGGCGTGCGTCTCTCATCGCCTGAGGCTGCCGAACACGTGGGCTGCCTTCGTTGGCGTTGGCTTCCCTGGTTTGGAAGTGTCCTCCTGTAGAAGACAGCGCCGCGGGCGCTGTTAGTCAGATACACCAAACACACTGCGTGCACCACGCTGGAGTTCCATTGCTCTTCAGAGTCGCCTCTCCAGATGAGCTGTATGTGTTCATTAATTTTTTTTTTTTAATTTTTCTTTTTTTGCAGGGCAATTTTATATGGCTCACAGAAATGTCTGCAGCAACTTCTGCCTGGTATGTTCTATTTTTATTAATTATTGCTGTTGTGGTTCTTTTGCTAAAGCAAATGTAATCTGAGAAAAAAAAAAAAAAAAAGTGAAAATGCTTAAAGCCTGCTGTTCTCGGTCTTTAAATATTTAGCCTGGTATCAAGAGGACAAGATGTCCTATGAGTGTTTTCTCTCGTGTCCGACTTGAAGGGAACCACGCTCAGCATTAGAAAAGAGATGAGTTTCTAATCGCCTGTAATTGTGATTATCATTTGATCCATTGTAATCCACATCTCCCTGAACAATTTATTTCACTGATTTAAGTATGAATGTGATGAATCTCAGGAAATGAGCCTGTTCTTTTTGACAATGCTAAACCTGAGTAATTGGACAGTAGCGTCAGCTACAATGGTACATCGGTGAGCGCAGGTTTCTTTTGTGGCTGTGTGAAATGCTTTCTGGTAGATTTATAGTAACACAATGCCTGGATAGTCCTGAGCAGGTGTCTTGGTAATAGAAAGGCCACTTACTTCTTGTGCCATGTGGAGCTGCGGATGGGGCTCTTGCTAGCATTGCATCTGTGAGATCTGGTGTTGCTCCCTAGTAATGGTAATGGTTAACAGGTAAAAATTCACATCTGAGGAATTAAGCTTATCAGCTTTCGGGAAATCGCGAGTCTTTTCAGTGCCCGTCCGGAAGCTTGCTACCCACTGTGCTTAGTTTCCGAATCCAGTGTTATCATTTTCCTCTCCAAAAACTGTTTATCATCTCATCCATCTGTGCATCAGATTACTTTATTCCAAAAATCACAGACTCTTCTGGGAAGGATATGACCTCTTGCTTGGCTCCCCAGGGTGCCAATTCTTTGTCCCTTGTTGTGAACAGCTTATACAAGCATGATAGCAGGCTTTGCATGATCCTTTCAGAGTTGTTTGTAAGACTGTCTTGTCTAAGTGGAGATTCGCTGGCTGCTCAAGTCTTTTTTCAACAGAAACCTTTGCAGTCTGAAGCACAACCTGTGATTTTAGTAGTTCATTAGCCAACTGTTATTTAGCACAGGTGATTGTTTTCTTGTGCCATGGTGGGGAGATGCACAGCCTACGTTGGGGTGAGCTGTAATCATCACATTCATTGGTCTACTTGCTTGTGCATACTGGGGGGAGACTGGAAAGTCTTTGTGTGTGGAACGTGAGGAGATCGGTGCAGTGATCCCCCACGTGCGGCGCACAGGTTAGGGAACAAGGCAAAGTGCTCCTGGGCAGTCCCTCCTGCCCTCTTTTATGGCTGTGAAATCCTTCCTGGTGCTGAAGTGTGGTGCTTCTGGCTGCTTGGACCAGTCCTCCCGTTTCCGTAAATTCTTTTCCATAGCAAACTGTATCACAAGTAATAGTACTGACTAAACAGTATGCTTTTCTCTGTAAGAAGGCAATAAAATGGTATTTTTTGGAGTGCTATACAGCAATGTTACCCAGGCTCTTCAGCCTGGAGCAGATGGATCTGAGCCCACTTTCTAGTGGATTTAAGCAAATTCGGGTTCAACTCATAGGTAAATCTTCGTTTAAAGTGTTTTATATGTGAATATTTAGATGACAAAAATCTTTAATAAGAGCATGCAGGAAAAACATTCTCAATGTGAATCACTTAGTAGTTGCTAACACTGCTGCAGATGACAAGTGTGAGGGACGATGAGAGGCGTGTTTTGGGGGAGCAGATGTAGGCTGTGTCGATCATTTGTGTTGCTGTGAGCTCCACTTGTCACAGGTAGTAGCAAAAAGATTTTTTTGCCTTCCTTGCAATTTCTGTACATCTTTTACCTGTGCAGTCTGAGCAGAGTTTGAGCAAAGCGTTCAACATGGAGAATAACCTAGGCTGCTTTGGTTTTACTCTGTGATTATTTTAAGGCTCAATTTAGTGGGCAATGCTATTTGGAGCTGAGAAATGCTCTCTTGCCTTGGTGTGCTTGGGTGAGTCCTGATCTGTAGTGCCAGCGGACTGTTTGAGATGTGGAGTGCAGTTTCTGCTGCAGCCCATTTCTTGAGCTGATGATGCCTCTGACCGGCAAATAACAAGGTCTGTCCCTGCTGGAAAACGTGACTATCTTGCCTGGAAGAACAGAACGTTCGCTGTTCTTTAAGGAAGATCTTTTCAGCAGTTCCTCCTGAGTGGATCAGACACACCTGAGGCAAATACTGCTTTCCATTTGGAGTGACACTGAATGGACTCAAACTGTGGGCAAACTGTAGAAGTCCTTGTGGGAACACTTGAGCACGTGCTCTGGGATTTAGCACTGTCTGTCCCAGTTTCCTTAAGCAGTTTAGGTACAGCCGGTGAATGGCTCAAAGATGTAAACTTAAAGCATTTTTCTTTCCTGTGGTGAGAAAATATATACATACAAACTACAAAAAACAATTGCCCTTAGAATCAAATAGATTTTCTTTTTTTGTTTGTTTTAAAAAGTGATTGAGTCAACATGGTCAGGAGTAAGTCGAAGTGGTCTTGGCTTACAGAGCCATGGCTGTCCGTGAGCTGGCTGCGGACCCTTTCCTCAAAGCATGAAGAGAGAGGGGGGTTTAGTCTGCTAATTGTCCACGAAGAGCACTCAACCTCCTATTCTGCACACACATCTATCCTGAAATTGTTTCTCCCTTGAAGGGAAGGGGTGAAAGGAGCACTGCTCAGATTCACAAGCCTTCCTGGCTTTTCACTTCTTGTGGTTGCTTACCTTACTCCACTGACTGGTGCTTTACATGTGCATTTCATCCATATTTCACCTGATAGTATTTTTCCCATTGGTAGAACGCCAATATCTCGGAATGACATACCTATTATGGACACTGCTATAAATCTAAGTAAATGAGATTAGAATGTTGTTTTTCACTTTTATGCATGGCTTGTGTGTAGCCTACCTCAAGCTCCCTAAATGTTCTTTTTTTTCCCCCCATTATTATCCTTCTTGTTTTTTTTTTTTAACTGACTTGGAAGCATATAGCCCAGAATGAGAAAGCAAACTGAAAGCACTGACTGCAGAAGTAGAGCACAGCAACAGCTAATAAGCGATTACATGGGCTGGTAGGTGGGAAGCTGGCTAAGAAAATACAATTGCCATCAGGCTTTCTTACATTATTAAGCAACTTTGCATCTAATTCTCAGAACTGGTTGAAAAATCGATTAAAAATAGTAATGGGAACATTTAACTGTAAATAAAGTAAGTGGCCACATGATGTCCCCACTGTTCCATGCTAATGCATGTGATGGGGCATTTATAGCTTCCTACAAAGCTGACACTTAAGTAACAAGTTTAGCATCCATTTTTATGTTCCCAGTTCTTATTGATAAATCAACCAACACCTGGTTTAATAGCTAGAGAAAGTAAAAGGGGAATGCATTGGTTACCTCACTTGCTTTTTGTCTGAGTTCTTTAAATCCCAAAGACTGGGAACAAACAAGACTTGATTTTTTTTGAGGCAACATGTATTCATTCCACAGGAATGCAGTTTGGTCACTCCTATCAGAAGGAGAAATTCATTTAGAAAGGTAATTTTCTGCTTTTATAAAAGCTATTACAGTTGATTTATATGTTGACTAGGGAAGTGAGGGGCTGTGGTTTTCTAATAACTTTTTTAGACAAGGCAGGTAACTAGGAACAAACTGCAATACGAAAATAAAAGTAATGGTTTGGGGGAGTTAAGGCAACTTACTGTGGAAGGAGTTTGCTTTAAGCAGAAGGAAGACATTTTGCAAAATTAATGTGTCCACGCAGGAAACTTATGCATAGGATAGCTACAATGAAAACATATGCATCCTGGCTTCCAGATAACAGATGTGCCCTGAAATGCTGTATGCACCATGTGTGAATGACCAGATGGTGGTTGATGCTGCACAGGTATAGGGCATAGTGAGCTCATCATTAGGGTGAAAACACTCCCAAGTCCAAGACCACACCGTTATATGCAGGGGGGTAGTGATGTTTTCCTTAGGAATTTTTATAGCTACAGCAAATATATCCATCCAATTGCTTTGGTTTTTCAGTATCTCTGAAAATCACAGCCAGATTGTTGAAGTCCTATAGTATTTGGTCTGAAGAACAACATTTTGGGTAGCCTGTTGTGCCTGAAAACTCATGCAGTGGAGATATGTATGCCTGGTATAGATAGACATCACCAAGTATGTCCATGTTCATACTTTCTGTACATGCATTTTGGTTCTTCAGCTTGTAGAGGATCTGCCTCTTCCCTGAGAGACTCGATGGGTTCAGTTGTCACTTCTCTGGTGCAGGAGCTGTGAATTATACTTTTGTATTTATGGTACACATGCCTTTTGTTACTGAATTGATTGGTGCAATACTTGCAGCATCCTGTGGTCTCGTTTACCTGGCAGCTTCCAGAGTTGGATTTTTATCCTGTTTTATGTATCTCTGTGGCCAGACCTGTCTAAATAACTACAGAGATTATACTGCAGGTTATACAGCAGGTGACTGGCACTTCATTTAGAAGTGATTCCCTGGGAGTTGGTGAAAGTGAATGTACTTTCTTAAGAGAGACATTAAGAGGGACTGCTCAACCAGTAAGCTCAGAGTGCAGCATTGAGTTAACATACAAACTGTCTTTGTCTGTGCAGACATGCTGCCCAAATCTTTACAGATGTTACTGGAAGGGCTTGGAAAGGGATGAGTGTTTTCCAAAAAGCTGTGTCTGCTTGGTGTTTAGTGTGGAAATTATGTGCCTTTTTGTGTCTATGATTTTCATGACTGGTGTGAAAAGTTTTTTTATAAAGATGGCATATGCTGTCAGCTACTACAGTACACACCAGATTCCCACTGGACCGGATTCATGCTGCTGCTGCTGCTGCTCAGACAGCTGGCTCATTGACATCAGAGGTGGCCTTGCATGAAATACTAAACTCTGGTGGAGTTGTAAACAATGGGGCTCTTATGTGCCCAGAGTCTGCAAATCTGGACTCAGACCTACACACAGCCTGATGTGATCTGGCTGAAAGCTGACTACCAAGTAGAGAAGCCTTTACAGTGCTTCTGGAGCTGAAAGACCTGAAATGCAGTGCAGCATGCACAAGTTCCCTGCATGCTGGCAAAGTGGCTCATGGGAGCAGTCTGTGTTTGCAAGGGACCTGCACTGCTGCTAATTGAGAACCCTGCTGTATGGATTTTAGATATGAAAGAGTAATTGCTTTACTAAGTACAAAGGGAAAGGGCATTTTTGTGCACTAATTAAACTGTGAACAGTTGCTCTTGAGCTATGTGAGACAGCATATATAAGGGACAGTTGCTCTTCGGACGTAAACTATAGAGTATATGGGTCACATGCATGTTTCATAATACGTTTTACGTCCTGTTGGCTGCTGCCTTCCTTTTTGCTTCCTTTTCTAGAGTGGGGACTAATTAGTGCAGCCTTTCAATGAGGGGCCAGCTGCCCTGGGGTTATGAATTCTCTTTTCTTGGTTCCCAGAGGGAATGAAGCAGGAGATGGTGTTCCCGCCTGGGAGGCTCCAGATCACTTACCACATCCTGTACTGCATGCCTGGCTGTGTAAATGCTTAAGGCAGTGTAGTAGCAAGAGGAAACATGCTTTCAAGCCCTCTATCTACCACACAGCTTCTCTGTCCAAGCACACTTGGCTGTGTTTGTGTGTCTGTGTCGAGCAGGAGCTCAGTGCTGCCATGGCTCAGTGTAGCTGCTCCCTGCTTGCTGCAGGAGTAGTGATTTGGATGTTACTGCCTCTGTGCCTAAGAGAAGTGTGCCATGTTATCATCCAGTTTGACTCACAAATAATAACGCTGGGGAACACTGCTCTGACCAGGTTGTTGGCCCCTGTGTGTGCTGGCCCTGTCTTGATGTCCCAGAGCCAGGACAGAAAGGAAGGTGTGTTCACAGCTATATTGTCAACTTCTTCCCATGAGCTGGCACTTTTCAGCCACATCTGTGCACAGGGAAGCACCAGCCCCTTGGCTGAGAAGAAAATGCAGTTTCGTCTTTCAGCAATGAAGCCAGGCTTTCTCTGGACAAATTCTAGAAAAGTGAAATAGGAAGCATTAATCCCGCTGGTAAAGTATCTGCAGCTGCCAGTTGGTCCTCATCTAGCACACTTACAAATCTTAAATTCTGTTCTTACCTCGGTAGCAGAGAAGCTGGGAGTGCCCTGAGAATACTGTTTGAAACTTGCCTGGCTCTGTAGGGGAAGCAGGAAGGAGAAAACAACCGTCACTGAGTGGTGGTGGGAAGGGGCAGGAAACTGTGTTCTGCAGTCCAGATATTTGCTTTTAATGATTAAAAAAAAAAAACTTGAAGCAAAAACCAGAACTTGCTTTACTGTTGTGGAACTTCATTTTTTGTAAATAATGTTTTTGAATGCTAACTCTGAAAAAGCATCCTTGCTGTTTTGTGGAGAGAAGCGTGGAGATCATTTAGCAGTCTGTTGGAGTCTTTAAGATGAAAGTGCGTTTTCGCTGATCCCTGGCTTGCATGTCCTTAAGTTTCTTGGAGCACTGCGGGGTCTTAATAATAACCTTGTGTTGTAATTAGCAGTTCTTCAAAGAAACGCCAAGCTTCAACCAATATACTACCAAGGCTTAATGAACTGATAGCAGAAGGTAAATAAGTAAGCTGCTGAACCAGCTGCTGTCCTGTATGCCTGATACGTTGCCCAGCAGTTGTTTGAGCATTTTGAAGGGGCCTTCATGTGACATGTGTGAGAGCAAGCTGTTTTCTTGCTGCCTCTCAGGCATTTTCTTCCATTTTTTATTGATAGCAGCTCACCTGGCAGAGTTGATATGGCCCTGTGTCCTTAACACAAGACCAGTGTAAGTCAGTCATATACAATCTCTTGAAATCCTGTTAATATTAAATTTTCATTGCTGTGTCCATTTGTTCTCGTACTGTTAGTTTTTAACTGAAGGATGGGCTGCACACACATGGGGGTCGTTAAGGAAACAGTTAAATATAGCTTTACTTTTTAAAACAAATACATTGTATACATTGCTTCATTGAATGATGCTATCTAGCAATACTTGGTTCATTCACATTCACAAATGTGTGGATCGCTATGCCAGTTTTAATAGGACGTTCTGGAAAGCTGGGCTTTCTCCCTGGTGATGGCAATTGAAGGTGAAAGCAGAGCTGTATACTCCTGAAAGCAGGGAGAAAAACATATTTTGCCATAACAGTGGTTATACTCCTGTGTTTGTACTCCTTCTCATATACACCACTGAAAATGGATGGCTGAAATTGGAGTCTGTGTAAAGCACACCAGTCTTCATGAAAAATCAGAAGAGTAGTTTGAACAATCTTGCCAGGCAGTGAAGATGTCAGTCTTTCCAGGCAGTGAAGATGTTCTCCACTCTTGTGGAGAACATGCAGCAGGAATAGTGGGCACGTTGCAGACTAACACTGTTATGAAGGTTGCCTGAAGGCAGTTATGGGCTTTGTCTGCATCCAACATTCGTGAGTATTTACTGAAGAGGAACATCCTTCTGTAAATGCCTATGTGCATCAATGCATTCTTCTTACAAGAAGAGCAATGCCTGAGCTTTCTTTTGTGTGAAACTGAAATGTCAAAATATGTCTGCTGTGTTTGTATTTTCTCTCTGCTGGAGCATGGCATCTTCCCTTGCACAAACAATGCTATTGTGGCAATCTGACTAATGAGTAAGTACTTTCAAAAGTGTCCACTTGGCTGCACTGTAGATTTATAAATGTTACCTTAAAAATCTGCTCCTGGTTCTTGTTTCTGGAAATAGTACTCAACCTGAACTTGAAAAACTTTTTATTTCTTGGGACGTTTCTGGTGTTCTGGCATCAGTTCTTTTGTGAGAACAAAACTTTGGAATGTTTTGATGTTCCATCTGTGCCATATTCAGCCTAGGTTTTGGGCAAAAGCATTTTTTGGTGCTAACCCAGCTCCGAAGTTAGCATGAGCTGTGTGAACTGGGCACAGCTAAAGGCTTGTCACCTATCCTGCTGGACAGGAGCCAGGGAGAGCAGCAGCACAGAGCCATGCTCCGTGCCCACTGTGTCCCAGCAGCCCTGGCTGTGCCTGTGTTGGTGCCGGTAGAGCACTGGGCTTTTGGGGCAAGTGGGGAAAGGCAACATGACTCATGCAGCCTGAATGGGGGCATTAAAGGGTGGGTTAAAGCAAGCGAGGAAATATCTTGAGAAGGTTACTCAGGCTTTCCCTGCTCTCCACGCTTTTCTTCCCCCTTGGAGGTTTCCTGCAAAATCTGGGATGTGGCCAATCTTGCAAGGCCTTGTAACAATACTGCTGCCTCCTCTGACCTATGGGAAATGTAAATCAGGAGCTATGCACCTTCACTGATCTCCCGTATGATCCCTGCTGGTGGCTTCCCAGGCAGAGAGATCTGAACCCTATCTGATTTGAAAATTGTTTTGATTTGATATATGCAAACAGTTTACTTGTTCCATATCTCTAGCATTGCATATTGTGAACTGGGAATTATATTTCAGCTAGCAGAACATAGTTTAAAATGTATAGGTTACTTCATTCAAACATTGCTTGTTATGTTCCATATTGCTTCATCAAACACTGCATTAGCTTTGACAATCACACACAGAAGAACAGTGTTCAGCGTTAACAAACAGCATTACTTGGCAGCCTGACCACCCAGCTTAGAAAAAGGCTTTGGCTTTCACATCAGTGGGATCTTTGTATTGCTGCCAGCATGTTTTCCACAACACTGCTTCATGGTTGTGTAAAACTTCTGAGAGGGGAAGACTTATAGAAATAACAGGCTACACTATTGTGCAGCAAGATTATACGCTGCTTATCATAGATGAAGTGCTAAGTGCTGGCTGAGTCATCAAAGAGACTGAGATTGATGTGTGTGAGAGCAGATAGCTGCGTGTTTGTCTTCTTCCTTGTCTTCCTTGGTGTAATATTGTGTTAGCTGTTCAGCCTGAGTACTTTCACCAATACTTGCTCTGTTAGCTACTGCCAATTTTGACTAAGCGTGGTCACAACAAAGAGCAGCAAATTTCTAAACTTGTTCTTCCCTAGCTAGATGGGGTGCATCTGCCAAACTCCTTGATGGAAGTCTTACAGATAGTGTGCATGGATTACCTGGATTTACACTTTCAAAATGTGCTCGATCATGATATGAGAATGACAGCTTTTAGAGATATTTTAATCAAGAAACATTCCTCTTACAAAATTGAATGTCTTACTGTCTATTATGTGGACTAATAGCATTTCCCCCTTTTGATATTCTTGTGAATATCGGTGACATTTACTTCAAATACAAAATTGAGCCAGCACGTGTGTTTACTTCTGTGCAAAACAGTGGCTTGACTTAAAGCCAATGGTAAAATAATAACTTCAACTGTAAAACTTAAACAGTAATGTTTCAAAAACAGCTTATTTGATCAGCAAAAAGCAGGAATATTTTACAAAATGCAGTACAGAATTCAGGAAGCTTGCAGGTGAAGTCATCTAAACACTTCAGTTCATCGAGAGCAAGTAGCGCCTATGACAGCGTAACATTAACACCTTAATGCTGCAAGGAAAGCTTTGCAGCAAAAAATAATAGCTTGCTATTTCCTGAACAGCTTAAAAACAGACAGTGGAAGCATATATGTGCAGTTATGTGCTATGGGAGCGCTTCAGTTGTTACTGGAGAATCTTGCTTTTTCTTCTTCCTTTTCATCTTCCTTTTTCTTCTCTTTCTCTTTTTTTTTCTTTTTTTCTCTTTTTTTCCTCCCCCCCCCCCCTTCTTTTATTTTTATCTTCTTTTCTTTTCATTTTTTTTTTCCTTTTTCTTTTTCTTTTTCTTTTTCTTTTTCCACTTGAAAGAAATAAAGGAATCTGGGCATCTGCCACAAAAATGTGGGCTGCCAGCTGAGAAGAAATACGTATGCAGCAGTAATCCAAAAACAGCAGCAAGGTTACAAAGACTTCTCCTCCAGGGTTAGGGAGTTTGCTGACTTTTAGACCTCTGCCTATTAGGCTATTAGTGCCTGCCTTCAACCTTTGATCTTTCTGCAATTCTGGAAGCTCTCTTCATTTTTTTGCAACACAAGGCCAAAGCTGTGTCATCACAATGAGGCCATTGTTCTAATCGTCCCACATATGGATGCAGCGCAGAAGAGTCAGAGAAGTGGCTTATGTTGCAAGAATGCAACAGTCTGCATTGTACAATGTATATTAATCAAAACAGCCATTATTGGGTGAATAAGGCCTGATTGTTTTTACTTAAACAGAGCTATTTATTTATTTATTTATTTATTTTCAGAAGAGCAGATGCACCTCAAGACAAGATAAGTGAGGAACACATTAAGCGGGGGGGGCGGGCAGGGGGGGAAGGGTAGCTTGTCAAGGCAGAATTGTTAGAGAGCAAATCTGGGAGAGACTGAGGAGCATCAACATGACAGTACAAAAACTCTGGGCACACAGGGTTGATCTGTGTTACAATTTTAATGAAACTTGGACACTTTTGCTGCAACACCCAGTAATGGTCTGCCTGGAAGAGCTCTGGAGTTGATGTGTTCTGCATACGGCATTAGTGGGACACTCAACTAACTTGAAATTACTAGTATGTCAGAGAGAAGTGTAACTTCTTGTCAAGCCAAAAGATGCTGGATGTATTTTTTAAGAAGAATTCCCTTATTTGGTTTTTAGGAAACATTTCCTTTCTCCCTTGGTATTTGGACAAATAATGCAATAGTGTCCTTAGTGTTTGTTAGTGACTGCTGAGTATGACTGCCTTCCCTGCTGATCTTGTGGGCCAGACCCTTGGCTGTTT
The DNA here is from genome assembly GCF_019238085.1 of Lagopus leucura. Taxonomy (NCBI): domain Eukaryota; kingdom Metazoa; phylum Chordata; class Aves; order Galliformes; family Phasianidae; genus Lagopus; species Lagopus leucura. The sequence goes on from NW_024962267.1 coordinate 4,185,162, forward strand.
AGGGTATCAGTGTCCATTTGGGAGCATCACTGTACAGACTGGAAATAGCACAGCGTCTTTGGACTTGTTCTGGTTGGTGGAGTGGGGCCAGACAGTCAGCTCTGATCTCTTTCCCTAGGCTGTGAAAGAAAAGACCATGGAAATGGCTCTATTCCCTGGTTACTCACAGCTTCTATGCTGTGCATTTGCTAATGTGTCACCTCCTTCCTAGCTCTAAGGAAATGCCTGACTTTTCTCAGCTTTGCTTTTATTGTACTCCACTACCTCTGACAGATTTAGACTATGAATCATAGAATAGCTTGAGTCAGAAGGGACCTCAGGAATCATCAAACCTGCAGCAGGCAGGATTGACAAGTGATAGATCAAGTACCAGGCTGCCCAGGGCCCCATCCAGCTTGGCCTTGAATACCCACAGGGACGAGGCATCCACAGCCTCTCTGGGCAGCCTGCTCCAGCATTTCACCACCCTCAGTGAAAAATTTCCCCCTACATCTAATCTAATTCTTCCCTCCCTTAGTTTAGAATCATTCCTCTTTGTCCTGTTGCTATCTACACATCTAAAAAAAAATGATTTCCTTCCTGTTTATGATTTGCTTTTATATATTGCAAGGCCACAATGAAGTCTCCCAACAGCCTTCTGTTTTCCATATTGAATAAGCCTAGCTCCTTCAGCTTGCCTTCATAGGAGAGGTGCGTCAGCCCTCTGATCATTTTTGAGACCTTTCTCTGGACCCTTTCCCAGAGCTCAACATCTTTCCTATATTAGGGGCTCCAGATCTGGATGCAGTACTCCAGATGGGGCCTCATGAGGGCAGAATAGAGAGGGACAATTTTGTCCCTGGCCACCCTTCTGATGCAGCCCAGGATACTACTGGCCTTCTGGGCTGCAAGTGCACACTGATGGCTCATGTTAAGTTTTTCATCTAGCAGGGCCCCTAAGTCCTATGATCTAGTAATCCAGTGGTTGCTTTCTTGTTTGTTACAGCAGAAGCCACTTGCCTTTAGTTACCAGTTAGCTGGTTAGTGCCTACCAACCAGTATTACATCCTAAGTGAGAGTTGTGACTGCGCTGGGTGCAGCCTTCACTCTCTGGAAAGAGTTGCTGACACCCTCCTGGTCTGTCTGCACTTTGGACAGGACCCTCAGTGCTGCACAGAGAGCCTCTTGCGGCAGTGGGCGAAGCACTGAGTCATTGGAATGGGAGCGGTGCATGGCACTGGAAGTGAGAGCGAGCTGGGGCTGACTCCAGGACTGACTGGCTTAGCCCCACTCCTGCCTCTCAGCCTCAAACTCTGGCAGGCTCTGTCTTGTCCCACCTCGCAGTGCTGGGACTTGCGTGGGCTACAAGGAAAGTCCCAGTGTACCTATGTGGTAAACAAAGGCGTAACTGTGCAGCCAGGGGCTGAAATCTTTCAAAAATCGCAGCGGCTGGAAGGGCTGTGCTGCGAAACGTGTTTGAGCCAGTTCAGTTCAGCGACCTTTCATCTTTTTTTTTTTTTTTCTCTTTTTTTTTTTTTGAAGATAAAAACCAAAGGGAACCATTAGATCATCTGCCTTGGTGACTATCTGATACTTAGCGCAGTTAACAATGTAGCAGACATAAGTGACAAATTGTGTAATACACTGTAATTAGAAGGAATTCTGAAATTAGTGTAAGCATTAATAACAATAGGAGAGTTAGATAAGCATATTGTAATGAGGAGATACTAAAATGCTACCATTTAAAAATATATATTAAAAAAAAAGAAAACTTTTTTCCTTTAAAATTACTGCCACAGATTTCTCTAATTAGAAATGATGTTCTTTCCCATTTTTAAAAAAGGAACATGACAGCATGGCTAGGTTTCCTGTTAAGATTTGGTATCTTTCTATGCTGTCAGTAGGCAGAGAATATTTACCAGGAAATGACTGAAAATCTTTCTGCGATCACTGTGTCCAGAGCCTGCTGCCTCTGACAGTCCTGACAGCGGCAGACCTTTAATAGATCCTAGTAATTGGGAATCTATTTCAGTTAGTAACAGTTCCCCTTTTGGACTGAAAGAGCTGGATCAGTAACACACTGCCATCAATTTTACATCGCACATCTTGCTGTGTTTTATCTGAAGAGTGAAGCTATTTGTTTCATGTCTAGTTGTTATTTAAGCACTGCCACTTACGTGGCACCTAACAGGATTTGACTGCATGGTATTAAAAAATGGAAATATTTTTATGCAGAACTCACAGCTCTGTGAATTTGGCTTGTCTCACTGCAGCATCTTTGTGCAGCTCTTATCTTTGGTGTGCAGGGTTTGGTCTGCACGAGTTTGCAGTAAGGAATGGTCGGCCCTGGGGGATCAAACTTTTGTAGAAACTGGCTGCTCTGTTGTAGTGGTAGCAAGAACAGGGGGAAGCGTGTAGAGCTGAGCACAGTACAGATTTGGTCTGTTTGCTGGTTGCAAATGGTTCTTCATGTTCGGATTGTTAAAAGGCGGTTGTACTATTTGTCAGAGCTCGACATGTAAAAGCCACAAGAAACACACCCTGTCTGTGCCACTCAGAAGAGGTAAAGCAGGATGGGATGCTGGCAACCAAGAGAGGGGAAAATGTTCCCTCTGCAGGAAGAAATGTGCCTGTTGCACTCAGCTGAGGAGCTCCGTTACTGCGCCCCACAAGTCTGCTGTGTGGGAGGGGACTTGTGGAGATGGAGACACTGCTTAGCAGTGCAAAGCACTTTCCCGTACCTTGAGCTGGCTGGGATCCCTGTGTTAAAAAAGGGAAACCTGGCCTAGCAACCATGAATTCATCTGGATTGCCTGATTCAGACATGAGCTGGCAGCATGACTGCACAGGGCGCGGTGAGGAGGCAAAGGTAGATGGGTGTGAGTAATGGCTCTGCACAGTGAGCAGCATGCTGAGCAGCTGCTCCCTGACACCACCGGCTCTGGGGACTGCTGAGAGCTTCAGCAAATCCCTAAAGGAAGTCAAGTCATGTGAGGGTGCTGGGTAATCCTGCTATATATGTTCCTGGACGGTCTGTCTTTGCAGGCTCACACTATGGCCTGGTGCTTGCTTCAGCTGGTGCTGCAGGTGAGAGGCAGTGTTGCTGATGTCCTTCTCTCGGGCCATTCTGACCCATGTGTGTGCTGGCACGAGCACGGCTGGTGAGCTGAGCCTCAGGTAGTGTGGCATAACGCTGTAGTGCAAAGACAGCCTGGCTGCCCTCAAGGAATACATTTTTGTGTGCAGTTGGCACGCATGGCCTTATGTAAACCACAAGGTGTGTCCAAGAAGCAGAGTGAAGCAACTGCGTGACCCCAGGCACAGGACTTTGAGAAACGTGTTGCAGAGTTTTTCGGCAGGAGGTGGGGAACAAGGAATAATGGGCATGTTTTCCCCTGCAATTTGTTTATGCAGGTTTCAGCTGTAAGGGCTGCTTTGAGAATTTCAACACAAGGCTAAATCCTGCTCTGCATGGCTGTGGAATGACAAACTAAGGATAATTTTTTGTTTTGGTAAGGCACATCCTCTTTAGAAAGAGGAAAAATGTTTTAAATCTCACAAATACGTTTTGCAAGTGAGCTTCTGCATCTCTATTCAGCCCTGGGCTACTTCCAGTGGCACGCAGAAAAGAAATACTTAACAGCATGGAGACTGTCCTGGGCTCGGGGAGGACTGGAAGCAAAACCAGACATGTAGCAATTTAAATTATCTCTTTCTTGTTCCTGCTTTCACTCTTTTTACAAGATGATCGCGAACAGTGTCTTGCTGGACTTCTATTTCAGTTGCATGTAGCATATTCTAGAGTAGCAAAAGACACAGCTGTTATACTGAGGGTGTAAATTAGCTTGTACTCAGGATCACTGCCAGGTGGGAGGGTGGTATGTAGGGCCTACCAAATGGTACAGCCATTGGGGATTAAATTAGCAGTTAGTATCATTAGCCTCAAGAACATCTCACTGCAGGGCTGCGTGCTCCCAGCAGCATGTGGCTGGAGCCTGGTGAGGCTGGGCAGGCACCAGGCAGCATGGACCATGTTAGTGCATGAAGTTGGGAGGTGGCTGCTGAGTGAAGCGTCCAGCTTGCCCATGGAAAGCTGCCTGGGGCGAATCTGGAGCTCAGCTGAGTGACAGAGTTCTGGTTTAAACATTCATTTCCAGCCCTGCACCAACATGAAAGGAGAGGCAAGATGTGCAGGTTGGGCATGCTTACATGTAGGAAGGAAAGCTGCTCTTCAACTGAATGCTGTCTTCGTCATATGCTAGACAGACAACCTGCAAGTTATTGAGGCAGTAATATAGCACCTCCAGACATGTAAGACCAGCAGCTAGTTGAACAAATCTGTATCGCACTGTCTAGGGGTGAGAGTTTTTACCAACACTCTCATTGTGCTGAATAAGAAAATGAGAAACAGAAGCAGCAGAATGCTGTGTCACACAGCAGTGTGGGAGCTGCAACTCAAACGAGTTGCAACTCATGTAGCTACAGTGCTGTCTGTGAGTAACTGGCAGATGAACTTCAGGTATTTCTAGGAAATCTGTGTTTTTTCTGTTTTGCAGACAGAAATACAAAATTTCTACATCAAGAAAAGCCTGCTTCCCTTTTATAGGATTTAGTTCTTAAAAATTGTATTACCCTAACATCTAGGAATCAGTTAGGGACTATAGCCCTGTTGTGTTTGGTGCCGAATAGGTGTAGGCTGTCAGTAAATAGTTGTTGATGAATACGGTTACTTTAACAGATTTGCAAAGCGGTGTTGCCTTTATAGTTTTTTGTTTGTTTGTTTCCTGTAAAAGTTCATCAGAGATTTCATACTAAATAGCTTTATCTATTTGGCTTTCAAAAGCTGCTTGGTACATCTTTGGTGCAGTCTGGTCTGATTTAGGACCTATGGCCACAGTAGCAATAAGGAGCCCTTAAGATGCTGGAGCTATATTAGCAAATTATTATCCTTGGGGCTGTTATGTGGGTTTTTAAGTATGCTTTGATCTCTTACTGCATCTTCCCTGAAAACTGGTTTTTAAGTAGCAAAGCCAATTAAAACTTTTTATTTTATTTTTTTTTTTTTAAAGCACTATACACATTCTTATCTCAACCAGTGTTCACATAAACTGTAACTGTTTGCTCTCATAGTTTAAAATACAGCCTTTGTGGTGGCAACTTGTTCCACAGCTTTCAGCTGTGACTGTTGCTAATTAATTCAGTTAATCATTAAAAGAACAGTACTGCTGACTGGTGACAAGGCAGCCTTTGGACCAAAATAAAATTACTGCACAGACTTAATGTGGGAACTGATGTAGGAATAATAGCAATAGACCACCAGCTGTGTAAGAGATGGCTTTTGTGCTTGTTTATTCTTGGAGAGAGTGGTTTGGAAAGAGGAAGAAAAGATACTTCCTAGATCTCTATATGTTATGAACTAAATGAAAACTATTTAGAATGATATCTAGCATAATCTATTTAATGTAATGCATTCCTATTTACCTGCACTTACTTAAAAATGAAAGTTTATAACACAAGCTCATTGTTTTGTCTTTTTGTATTATATTAACTGCATATCCCAGTATCCCGATTCTGAATCATAACTGAAAGATGTTTTATTTATAATGATTTCAAACATCTCTCTCTCTTTTTAATAACTAAAGATGCAAAATCCATGGCTTAGTTTAGTTAAGATAGCATAGGATTCATGCCACTGAACCGCAGTGAATGCTGTAAGAAACGTCCTTCATGCAGGAACTCCAGCTCTGCAGTTAAGGATTTGGGTAGATGAACTGTGAATCTTGCAGCTGAGTTAGACAACTATTTAGTATCATCCAAACAAAGACATTTCCTTTTTCCATGTCTCAGATCTCCAAAGCTCAATGTGACATATGGTTGCCTTTTCTTACACTTGACCATTTATATGTTCAGAGTGGAGCACTCCTATCTGGTATCAGCGGAATTATCGTCCTGTTCCATAGTGCAGCTGAGTTTGGCTTAATGAGGGGAATTAGAAACCATTTTGGCATGGACACTGAGGTCATTCAGATGCAGCTTATGCAATGCAACAGATGGACTTCTGCAGGCACTTATATCTGATGCCATCCAAAAGACAATGACTGGAGGAAAGCTGGATTGGACTGGCTTGAAGGGAGCCATCATTCATTCTCATTTCCCAGGAAGCTCAGCTTTCATTCTTGGCCCTCTATATTTGATGCAGTTTCCCCGATTAGTCAGCTCAGTACTGTGAGCCAGACTGATGTACATCGGCAGTCCTGCTTTCTGTGTCCACTCACTTGGGTCAGCTCCTGCTTTGCAGAAGTTAAAAGTACCTCATCCTGCACATGCTCTCTTCAGATCCTTTCTCTCTGGCTCATTTTGTCTTGCATGTTTTATACTGTGTGGCCTGGTGCCAGAGGTGAGCATTGTTGAGTGATACCTTGTCCAGAGGCCCAGGTGACGTGGCATGCCCAGAGTGCCAACAGCCAGTTCCGTTCCACAGCTCCACTGGGCTGGAGGCTGGCTCCCTTGTTCCCAACTGACATATGTCTCAAGCAAGCAGTGCTGAAAGAGAAGCTGAACAGTAATATGGAAATGGCCACAGGATGAAAAGACTTACGTAGGTTTTTTTTTCCCAGCAGTGGTCAGCAGAAGATATCAGGGAAGGAATGTAAATGCAAAACAAAAAAAACTACGTAGTTCTCCTTTTGTGTTCCCCAGCCTGAAGCAAACAGCAGCAGAAAGGGTTTGCAGGATGAGTGTGGCACATGGGCTGCTAAGTTTTACCCGCCACTGGTTGATTTGTACTCTAAGAATATGTCTAATCACTTTTTGAAACTGTTTATACAGTTGACACAGGATACTGTGGAAGCTTAAAAGCTTACAGATGTATAATGCTCTTTACATGAAAGATATTTTTGTTTGTTTAAAGTCTGCTGCCTGATCAAAAGTACCAGTAATGAATGAAACCGAATGATGTAAGAGACCAAGCAGTTATTTCCCATGCAGCTTCTCTTGTGCAGACTGCCATTATGTCCATTGTTTGCCTATGGAAGAAAAAAAGCAATTTTGTTGCTGGTACTGCAGGCACTGACTTGAGGAAAGATAGCCCTAAACTCCTTCTGTGTTAAAAACCCTCCAAACTTTCTGTTGGTGCATACCAACAATTTCACTTCGCTCCAAGAAAGTTCTCTGTATGCAAGGGATGCAAAGTCAAGGGGCAGCTGACACAAGGTAGCTATAGAACGGCTATTTATTGGTGAGCATAGGCATTGTTAGGGATAACCTATTCTGTGTTATAGGATATGCCCTGCATTATTGATGACTTATATTTTCTCAATCAAAAGAATGCCAGCTGCCAATGTCTCTGTTTACAGTCATAGACTGTGGTAAGGATCATAGTTAGGTTACTGGTAGGGTGAAACTGTAAGGGACCCACAGGATCTGCATCCTAACCATTATGATCCCTTCATTAATATAACTCCCACGAACAGAATATTCCCTCAGGTACCCACAGTTTGGGAACAAGAATGTTTGCATTTCCTTTGGATTATATTAACCAAGATTCTTCCCTCCAAAAAAACCAAAATAGCAAACTTCACTTTGGTACCATGAGCTCTCCGCAAGAGTTGCAGAAGGCCGCTCATTAAGAGATTTTTATTTCTTTTTTTAATAGTTTGAGCTTAAGTGAAATTTTCTTTTGGCCTTCTTTTGTGGTTCAGAGAAGGAAGTGGTGGTCGTATTCCAAGAGAAAGTCTTGACTGCATCATTTGCGTGAAGAGAACAGCACAATGCTTGCTGAGCAATGTTATTTCCAGAAAGCAACCTCTGCAGGCTGAAGTACAGGGTGCTTGATTAGCCGCAAGCTGTGCCTTGCAGCTTGATAGTTTATCAGTGGAAACCCTTCGTTAGTTAGTCAGTACAGTTATTAGTTAGTGAATGTCAGCTATGTCTTCCCCACAAGGAAGGGGAAAGTCATTTGGTAAGCTTTGCAGAGTAGGGAGCTGACTGCTGTTGCTTCCCAGTAAAGTGCCTTCAGGTGGAAGGGAGGAGTGGGCGCCTTTGTAGGGAAATCTGATGCTACTCCATAACTTAACCAGGCGTTAATATGTAGCTTTAACAATAGTTCTATAGGATAGTAGTAGATTCAAAGTAGTTGTTACAGCATGTCTTCCAAACATAGCTTTCTATTGGCAAGATTGGTGTAAGGAATCCTTTCTGTAAACTGCTTTTTTCCTCGTTTATGCTTAAGGCCCAGTCAAACTTCCCTATGGTTTTATTTAGCTTCTGAGTCATACTTCTTTCTTCTCTTTTTAAATAATGACCTTTTTAGTCCCCTAAGAATAGCAGTGTCACTATACCCCCTAGTTCCTCTTTCTGAAGGAGCTCTTGTCCCACGTCACATAGTACAGCTGACTTGTAGCAAGGTGCCTAAGTGCAGCCCATCAAGCAGTGGCCTGTTGTCACACCTGTCTGAACACAGCTGGTTCCTATCTGCTGTGGCAGCACCTCTAAACCCTGTATCACCTGTGGGTAGTTACTGAGGAAACTGATTGGAATACCCATCCAAACCTGTCTTATTTTAAGGGGGAAAAGAGGTGGTGGTGGTTATAAAGTACTTGTTGGTCTGGGTTGCTGCTCTGTACTGCTGTGAGTATAAGAGTTATACTTTTCTCTTATGTTTCCAGCTGTGGTGTGTTCAGGAAGTCTACAGCATTAGTGCTTTGGTCTGGGTATTAGGGTTCCCTCTTGTAATCATAGAATTGCAAAGATTCAGAAAGACCCCCTAAGATCAGTTAGTCCAGCCACGTGTAAAGTAAAGGGTTAAGAGGGTGTACAAAGGAGCAGTGCAAGATGAGATGCTGTAATGCTGTGTGAATACCATAGGAATTCAGGATAGTTGGGGACTGTTCTGGAGTCAGATGGGAACTTGATGTTTGCTGAAGATAATGCTGTACTCGTTTGCTGTATTTGTGTCTTCTGAAACCTGGGGAATAGGTAGCTGTTTAGCAACATTGAATTATGTTATTATTTTATGTGATAACTATATGACAACTGCAGCCTTATAACAGGATATAGTCTATGATAATGCTGAATTCCTTCTGTGGATGTGATTGTTATCGAATTTGTGTGGGCTTCAAGTTTGGCATCTTAATAGCTTGATTAATTGATAGGATGTTAGTTTATATTTCTTCTATCTTCAGATATCCAGAGTATGATGCTGTCTGTTTTATTTGAATGAATTTTGAAAATGTTTCAGTATGCCTTCTATAATGAGAGGTGTCTATAGCACTGCTTTCTTGAGACAGTTGTGGAAAGGCTGGGGTCACTGGGCCAAGCACAGTGACATGTGTTGGCTAACTAGCCAGCTTGCAGAAAAACTGCTTTGTTTGATGAGAAATATCATGGTAGTAGCTCTATTTTTGAGAAGGAAGACTCAGAACTGCTGAGCTTGTTTGGATCTCTTCCCTGCTTGGTTCTCTTTCTTTTTTTAAGAATAAAATATGTAATACTGACTTTGGGCTGAAGATGCTTACTTTACTCTTGGGCTAAGAATGCATTTCCTGTGCTGCCTGTGCATATTGTGAGCATGAGCCAGAGTCCAGCAGTGACTCAGAATTCTTTTGAACAGGCACCTGACTCACATGTACTGATGAACCAGCTTCCTGGGTACGGTGAGTGCTGTTCTGTGAAATAAGTGTTCTTTGGGCACAGTACACTGTATGAGCACATGTTCCTTGTCTTGTTGTGTGCAACCATCATTTTCGGTGATCATAAATCCATGCCTGAATTGCCTCACTGTGCAAACTAACGATTACAACAAACAGTATTTTGCTATTGGATCTATGTATTGAGTGAACAGGAAGACCTGAGTTGCTTTTATGGAGCCTCAGGGCTTCTTACTCTTGTGACAGGTTGCTACTGGACACCTGGGTGATATCTTTGTCCTTGCACCAGAGTACTGCTTCTAAATATGTCCTTTGTGGAGCTGGAGTCCTGCCACATAAAGAAGACTCACTCTCAAGTTTCATGTTCAGCTTGAATATAGTGAGGTGAAGGGGGAGAGTTTATCTTAAGAAAGCTGCCCGTGTTTTGGAGGGCTTCTTAAGATTAAGCAAACTTGACTGTTAAAATATTTTAATTAGCACTTAATTAACCTCACTGTATTTGGGAGTTTGAGAATGATTTGTCTTCTCCTCTGGCCCTGAGAAAATTTGTCTCTCTGTAGTGATTAGTAACACAAAGTAATGTCAAATGTTCATTTTTGTATCAAATACGTGGCAGAAACCACTTGTGAAAATGGCCATGGGCAGATGATTTCTTTGTGCAATTAAAACTAGGAATATTTGTTTGTTTGTGTGCAGCTGTATATTTTGAAGAGGATAAAGAATATCGTAGGGCATAATAACAGTAAAATATCTTAAAAAACAAACAAAACAATGGTGTTTTTAGTAAAGTAGAGCATGCTTACTTTTCTGATCAAGAACAAGAGAATTTTAGGTGTCAGAAGAACTTTGTAGGTATGCGGTTTCTAACAGTGAATATGAGCACATATTTCCTAATGTTCTCTACTATCACAGAATCATAGAACAGCTTGGGTTGGGAGGGACCTTGAAGACCATCTAGTTCCAACTTGTGGTGAGGGCAGTGTTGCCAACTGCGTGTTTTCATCTTGAGTGCTTAATTTCAGTCACTTTTTTTTTTTCCAAAGTTGAAGCATGAGAACTGCATTACTAATTGTGATGATTTGCAAAATAGAAAGGTATTTATGCAATTATGTGTCTAACACAATCATCTATCTACAACTGACACCTAAATTCAATGAATGTTGTCTAGTACTTGTGAAAGATCACTTCTTCAGATGCTTACAGCTTTGCCAAATTTTGGCATTTTAGGCTGATATTTTAATATTTGAGGGTGAAAATATGTCTGTGAACTTTAGGAAAATTATTTTTGTGATCATGATTCATATGTAATGATATTTAGAATTCTTTTTTCCCATGCCTGTCAATATTAAGAAAAAACATCTAAAGAAGTTACCCTAAGAGCGTACGTTAAATGCAGGGTGGAAGATGAAGCTTAGTAAATAAGAGTTAGATTTCCCTGTGTAACCTGAGTCCAGTACTTTGGGTGGAGGGAGTGGCAGAGGCATCATTCACGTACTTACTGTAGAGGATAAAAATAAATTCTGAATGCTTGAAATACTGATGGAAGGAGGAGTGCTGTGGAGGAAACATTGTTCCAGTAGTTTGAGTCTTGGTGTAGTGAGTGCACAGCTTTTCTTTAGACGTGACCTAATTAGTCCAATAATTTTTGTCAACGAGTCACTTTACTAGATGTAATAAAACCTAGATTGACATAATTACTCTCTGGTTTGTCTTTTTGGAGTACTATAGAAATAATAACAAGAAATAACTTGCAATGTCACTTTGTAATGTACAATCTGACATAGGTGCTATGCTTATATCTAGATACTCCTGCAGCAATAGTTCAGAAAAGTCTAGCTTTGCAGGCTGATGTGCATCAGCCAGCTGGAGGCAGTGGGTGGCAGAGGAGGCTGCTGTGGGATCTGCCTGCTACAGGTCTGGCTGCGCCGGTGGAGCGATGGAAACAGCTTTACTGCTGCTTTGTCCTTTTTCAAGCCTGCTGTTTTTACAGGAGAGCCAGGATGCGAGAATGTTCAAACTTCAGGTCAGCTTGTAGGTCCTCTATGTTATTTCTTTTTTAAATCTTGGTTTATTTTAATTGTGAATAAAGAAAAAAGCACTGCTTGTAATTATCTATAGTTGCACTTGCTTGCATAGAAGAATCTGTCCATAAGTAAAGTCTGTCTCCCAACAAGCAAGTAAGATGGAGTCCACACTGGCTTCTGCTCAAAGTGGGAGCAGCTTCAGTGACTGTCAGGTGCTGAAGTTCATTAAATAGATTTTGTTTGTGCCTCTGAGAGGAGTGGGGATGAAGGGAGGGGTGTCTGATCCCCACCAGCTAAAACATCTCTCTAGCACATTGCACTTGTAGAAGTAAAACATAACTGAAGTAAATACTTGAGAAGTCTGGAATAATAGTTCTGAGATGCTTCTGTGGTCTCTCTGCAGCACTTTTTTTTTTTAATAGTGAAACGCAGTGGGAAGAGGAGCACGAGGTGATTTACATTGTTTATAAATCATGTCCTACTTGAAACAGGAGGGGTAGGAGTGGTGTACAGAGTACCATCCATAGGATAGGCAACCCTCAGTTCAAACCTGGCAGCTAATTGAGGAATGCTTCTAGGGCTGATTGGTGGTGGAGGCAGCACAGCGCTAATGGCTTTGTGGCCATCCAGGACACCTTTGCCAGCTCTCAAATTTAGCCACCTCTGAACAGATGGCTAACAAATCTTCTGGCAGCGTGGCTGTTGGCTGTCACAGGGTTGCTGAGCATGTTGCTAAAGTGCGTGAGGGAAGTCCATCACGGAGCTCTGTTAAAATATTTTATTAAGAAGTATTGTGCATGGTGTGCATCATTGTCCCATCAGTGTGAAATAGCTAATTTGGTGGTTAAAAGAGTATTGGCTTGTTTTTGCATTCCTTCAGTTGCTCTGAACACAAGCTTATCTTCTTTGGTCTTGAACAAACATTTGAGGCTTGACAGCCTTCCATGGTAGTTGTGCAGAAACAAGGAAAAGAAATATGGGCAATGTGTAAAGCAACAGTGCTTGGCTCTGGCAATTAGGGTGGGTAGGATCTGTTTCTATATCATGTAGCAATTTCTGCCATACGACTGTTGCTTTTTGCCAGGAAATCGGTTTTTCAGGCCTGGTCTATTTCTTGCTTTGGCTGCAAAACCAGTGGGTTGTCCTCTAGTTGTCCTCTAATGTCCTGTGTGCTTAGGAGGTGGTGCAGTCTGACAATGGGCGGTGAAATGAGAGGTGATTGCAGCAGGCTGTGGGACCTGTGAAGACTGGTCCCCACAGTGCTGCCCAGTAGAGTGCAACAATACTAGCAAGAGGAAAAGCAGGTGCTTATCTTATAGCTGGTGTGCAGTACTTGCTGTGTTAGAAATGCTTCAGGAAAAATCCTTTTATTGTGGATTTAGGAGGTACTAAGAACAACGCAAGCCAAAGAAAGCTTTCTTTCCTTTTTTTTTTCCTTTTTTTTTTTTTTTCCTCCTGCCAATGTGAACTTGCACTTTATCTGCAGTGGAGTCTGAAATCCAACATCCTACTGTATTGTGTTGACCTACAGTCAAACAACTTCCTTACTGGTCTTGATAAGAATGAAATAACCTCCTGTATTCAAAAAGCAATACAACTGGCTTCTAATTTCAAGCCAATAATCTTATTTCCTAAGAAAGCTATCATGCTGTATCAGCTGAAATTATTATTGTAAGACAAAGCAGTAATTTGCTTCTACTGAGTATGGAGAATGGGAATATATTTAAGTTCCTACAAATTTCATGGAAAAATCAGCAGCTGGGTAGGAGAAAAGTGCCCAGTTAGTGCTTCCCACTGAAGAAGGGCAACTATGTGTGGGCTCCAGTCACTTCTGCCAGGCATCAGCCACCTGGTCAGTGAGCTGGTCATGTCTTGCACCCTCTGGTCAGCCCTGTGAAAAAGAATCGTTGCCCAGATGTTGCTTGTCTGGCTTCACAGAGTAGTGGAAGTGCTAGGAGATAAGTGGGCTAAGAAGCCCAGGACATGTCTGTAGGGAAAGAGGCTTCAGGAAACATAGTTTTGAGAATGTTGTAGAGAAATTCCATATGATGTTATGGGAGAGGCTGCTAGAAAGGTACTGTTGGAGCTTCTGTTCTGCTTTGAAAAAGTGGTCAGTATGCCTTAATTGCGGTGATGTCAGCCAATTTGTGCCTGATGTAAGGCACAATTTCCTTTTGTAAAGGAAAATGTTTATCTAGAGGTGAAGTGATAAGGAGACAATTGAAAATATTTAATCTACTTATGAAGAGTCTTCCAAAGGAAAGATGGGCAATTAAAGAAAAATGAAGCAAATATTGCCATTAGCACTTCTTGATTGAAAGTGTATTTTCTGTGAATGACTTTACTGTTTTTGTGATGATTGTTTTTCTTATTAAGATCTAAGTTTTCTAACAATTAACCTGTGCTAATTCTTTTTATTTCAATGGGGATCTGGGAAGGGGAAAAAATTCCATTGTAGTGGATAACATAATATCTAAGTGACCATCTAAATCTGTAGCCATTTATTTTGTTTCAGATTGCTTGGCCAAATGCTTGCTTCTTCATAGCCCTGAATTAGTGCTTTGCTATATTTGTAGTAACGTGAGTTAGGGCTAAAAGATGTGACTGTGGGCTGAAAAATGGAAGCATGCTATCTTATTAGCTAAAGCCTGAAATGGCTGCCAGCATTGAAAGCCCCTAGAATATGAGCTGGTGTTTATCCAGTAGGTAAACACTAACTTGCTGGATATATTCCTGTATTCTAGGATTTCAAAGTTGGGAAGGCTTAATTAGTTTGTTCTTCATCCATTTTGTATCATTTTGGGAATGATTAATGATTTTTCCTATTTGGTTTTACATCCCTTTTAAATCACTTTATGGCTGTCTAGCTCTGTGATAGACAGCTTTCTCATGGTAATAAAACTGGTGGAAAACATTAGACACGCATGCACAGTCCCTTCCTCCCCCTCAGACTGGTAAAACAAGGAGATAATCAATGCAGTGTCAGATCTTAGCTTTCAGGAGGCTGTGGAGTATTTTAGGGTTTGGTGAATTAAAAAAAAAAAAGTATTTTAATGTAACTCAAGGGCTCACAAGTGTATAGGTTGGATAGTGAATAACACCTTCATAAACGGATTTAAAAACAAGCAATTTGCTTTCGAAGTGAGCATCACAGTTGCATAATCAAAGACAGTTTTAGAGGCCCTTGTCTAGCAAGAATATCAAAGCAGTAAGAAATGTGGCTAGTGTTGTTTTGGAGAAAAACTGAAGAAAATTGATGTAACCTTTCCATGTGATTGCTCTTTGTGGCGTCACAGTACTCCCTTGTTTGGCTTATTTGGGTAAGCATGTCTTCATAGAATGGCTCACTGGTGATGGTGAGGTGGTTTTAATGAAGAGAACAGAGAGGGGAATAAAAAGCTCTAGTAAGTCCCTACATTCTTTCAAGAACTGAGGATTTCCAAAGCAATGGCAGTTGTCCCCACTGTTCTGATTGAGCAGCACATTCACTGCTCTGACACAGCGTGCAACTTTACTCTGTGATGTTCCTGTGCTTTGTGCCAAAATGCTGGCTGCTAGAACCAGTTTAGTATGGTCCTATCCCCTATGGCATGGAATGGGCTGGAAGCTGTTCTCCTGTGCTGGAGAGAGGGAGCCGAGACTGGGGGGTTGGTGCCGAGACTGGGGGACTCTTGGCCCATATAGGCCCATATGTGGATGGTGCTTGTCAGTCTGCTCTCCTGTGGGACTGTAATGACAGCACTGATGGTGGTGGTCCTTGTTGCTGCAGTCATGCTGGCAGTGAGATGATATATGAAGGGATGGCATTGATGGCAGCTTCAGGCCACCTGTGCAAGTACTTGTAAAGTTGTTCCCTTGAATAACTATAGAACAGGTGTGATTATGATCAAGAGATTATTCTGGCTTGCAGACTTACGCCTGGTGATTCCATTTAAATACGTATGTGCTTATGTTCATGAAATACGAATGCAATGGCTTTTATGAAAATTTATCTTATTTTTGAAGATGGAAGGTGTAGTTTATTTTAATTGCATACTGAAATGTGGGGAGACTAAACATAATTAAAATGCTTAACCCGGGTGAGAGTGGCTTTGTCTCATTCAGTGATCTATTTCAAACTACAAAGGACTTTAAACCTAAGAATATTGATTTCTTCAAAATGCTAACACCACTAGGAGACACTGGTTAATGATGGGGCTCACATATTTTTACAGTGGAATGACTTTCCTTGATACATGAGCGCTCTATAAACATGGCTGTAACATTCTCAGTTGGATTTTGAAGGGCATTTGCAAAATGCCATGTAATGGAGAAGTATGGTCTTAGAAGTGCTGTGCTTGCTTATGCTTGTTTTTCCCAGCAGAATAATGAATAAGCATGTAGCGAAGCAAGGAATCATGTGTCTAGCAGAATCTTTATTTTTCAAATTCACTTAGCAAAGAGATGAAATCAGTGAAAACTGATGAATTGTACTGGAGGAAAAGTGACCAGGAAATGCTCATCACTGAGTAATGAGAAGGCTGCTCTATCCTTATATCTACAGTGAGGGAATGTCTGCCTTTCCCTAAGGCAAGCGAACAAATCACATGCTGGACATATTATGTGTCTTCATCTCTGTGCTGCAGGAAGTTGTCCTGGAGACATAGTTTTACAAGCTAAGTCAAGGTGCTGAGGCATTGAAGTTGGTTTTTGGCTGAGATTAATAATGAGTCACAAGAAACTGTAACCTCAGATTTAAGGCAGAGCATCTAAGCGAGGGGCATTGCTAGGAAGGGATGTAAAATATTTTTCGTATCTCCTAGGCCAGCAGGGACAAGTTTAACCAAATGCAACAGAAAATCCATTCAAGACTGGGACATGTGATATTTGTGTTAAGATATTGGAAGATGGACTCAGCTCTGAAATGATGTTCCCTTTGCTCTCGCTCGCTTCGGTTTCTATTTACAGATTTGTCTTTTGTAAAGTAGTTTCTTTTTGCATAGTGGAGAATGGAGTGGAAATGTAAAGGCAGAGAAATCTCTAACAGTGGAGCAGAGCTTAACAAGATTATATACAAACTGTTTTAAAATCTGTGTCATTTTTAAAGAATTATGTTTTCTAAATAGCAAAGAACAAACACTTTGAATTAGAAATCAAACTGGTAATCAAGAGTGAAAACAGGAAAAACTGGTCCTAACTTTTGCAACCTTATTAAAAACAGCCAGGAGAAATGCTTTATTGACCTCTATTACTTTACTGGTGTAAGACCAGCAAGTACAAGAAAGCACATTGTTTCTAGGCTTTCTTGTGTGGAAGGCAGAGACCAGTCAATTGATGCTCTGTGAGATGATGTCCTGGGCTGTTATTTAGAAGCTTCCTTATGTAGGTTGTTGTGGGGGAGGGAGGAGGAGTGGAGAGGGGAGATAAATGGCAGGAACAAACAAACAAAAAGCTCAGAAAAACAAACAAAAAATCCCAAAACATCAGACCAAAAAACCATCTTAATCCAAACAATCTTTCTTTCAAAGGGGAAAGATGGGGGAACAAACTCAACCCTCTGTATCTTAAACATGTTTTATTCTGTTTTAAAGGAATCTTGTGAAGTAAAGTTGTGGCTGCTTTTCTTCCAGATTACTACTGACCTGGAAGAAATAAATATTAGTTAGGCAAATTTGATGAGACACTGCTCATGGAAAATTATATTGGTAATATCTTACCCTACATGAGAATGTAATTTCAGATGAACTGAAGGAATGATGCTCATCCTCTTATTAGCACAGTGTGCAAGACAGAATGTATACACTTAAAGGTTACTGTGAGGTCTTCTGCTATAATTAGCATTGACCAAAACAGACTTTTCATTTAATCGGCTCCCTCAGAAATGATGTTCCAAGGTTAAAGGCTCACCATTTTTCAAGAAAGATGTCAATAAGGAATGAAGACAGCCCGCGGTTTTTGCAGACTGCCTTATCTCTGCCATTCTTTAAAACTAGTGGGCTCAGACCCTTTAAGTTTGAAGAAGTCTGCATTCTTACTAAGACAAATCAACAGAAGCAGAATTTTAAAGATGGGAAATATTCTAATATGATCTAATGGGAAATGCTTTTGGGACTTAATTACGTTTTAGTGTTGTTTTCTTTGAAGGAAACAATGCTGGAGATTCTTCCACCTCTTCATAGCTTTCCCGTAGGCTCTGTGCGAATGAGATCTGAGTGCTTTTGTTAATGAACTGAAAAATTTTTAAGTGGCTAAGGATTTGCTTTGTGGCATGGCTTGGTTTGTGTAAAATGGATAAATGTAAACATCCAAAGTGAGACTCGTCTTCTCTCTGTGGGTTCTTGTTTGTTTTTGTAACCTGGGTTAAGGCGCATGATAGTTATCTGAGAATGGCAAACACAGTGAAGAGGGGGCGCATTACCACTGTGTGTGGGGAATACCCTTCCTGTAGGTCCCTAGGGAGCAGCCTTGGGATGCTGAGCAGAAGTCAATCCTGTGCTCCGGTGTCCCCAGCATTGTCCAGCAGGCAGGAGCCAGGCTTGCTGCAGCCACAATGCTGTGTTCCTCTTTGCTTGCCACTGGTCAGGAAGCTTGCATCTGCCCTTCCCTTGTTACCTGCTTCCTGTCCCCTCCTTTCATTTGCAAATGATATGACTTTGTCCACTTAAATAAGGGAATAACAGCTAGAGAGTGAGACCTGTGGGGCAGCAATTGGCCACTGTGCGACCAGTTGGTGTAGTAACTAGAGAACAAGGCCCACAGCCATCCTGATGAGCAAAGCCAGAGGAAGCTTTGCTATGGATCTCCAGAACCAAAAAGCACTGCCTTTGTGCTGCTCCCAAGAGTTCAGTGCAGCAGCTCTCAGGCTTGCATCTTTCCGTGTGAATGCTGAGTGCCGGCAGCCTTCCTGCAGAGCTCAAACAATAGCATTAGCACCTATGGGGCTGCTGCAAGGGGCTGAAACAGGAAAGCATGAGTACTGCTAATTATAAATCCACTGCGTGGAAAAAGCATGGTTCCTTGCACTTTCACCCTGACCATTTATATATAGACCATACCTAACTTGTCTCTGTCCAATCTGGAAGGTGTCTCAGTGATTCTTAAGTTACTGGCCTTTACTCCCATCTGATTTTCAAATTAACTGTGAGATTCAGGATGTGATAGGGAACGATCTGAAATGTTCACAATGAGCTCAGCTTTCCAACTTGCAGCAAGCTAGAAATACATATTAAGACAAAAGATGGAAATCCCACAAATGGTCCGTGAATGCCCGTGTTCTCCTCTTCAGGAAATGCACTTTGGCTTACGCAACCCCCTCTATGCAGAGTTCCCCAGCAGCCTTGCAGAACAGTTTGACGGTGATTACTTTAGTAACGCCACTTCCACGGCCTAGGCAGCTTTGGGCAGCTTATCTTAGTGTTGTCTTTGTGCTCAGTGCTCTTAGCAATTACAGTATAAGTCCCTAATTATCCTGCTTCACAACAACTTTCCTTCTCTTGCTGGAGTGATTGAAAGGGTGAAGTGAATAGAACAGAAACGTAAATCCTTGTTCTAAAGTTTGTTAAAAGTAAAGTCCTGGTGACAAACTAAAATGCATTACAGAAGAAAAGTATTTTGATTATCAGTTTCCTGTGGCTACATCCTCCTGTTTTACGCTAGTGCATGCACACGCTCTTCCTTTAAATCTCAGGTGGGAATATGACTGTGATGACAATTAAGGTTGCAGTGCTGAAACTGCTGTTTTGTGGATAAGTAGAAGCAAGGCAAAGTGGGCATCTAGTTTTATTTTCTCAGTTCCTCTCACTGTTTGATTTTATTTATTTTTTTTTTCAGTGTCCAAAACCTGTATGGAGGTCATAGAAATAGTACTGATTTTTCCAAAAGCCCAGTATTATTCTGCTGCGTCCTACTGAGGGTTAAGCTGTCCTGCCCATGTCATGGGAACTGCACTCCTTGTGAGTGCATTGCAGTGAGGCTGGCAAATACCAACCAGGATTATAAAGCCTCAGTTCTGAAAGGAAAATTGCAGAGATGAGGAAGTATAGGTTGAGCAACCATGAGCTCAAAGGCAGTAGGAGAATGCATTATGCTCCTCTCAGTGCTGTTTTCCCTTGTTTCAATTGACATCAGATTCTTCACTTGAATTTGAGACTCCTAATTGCTTTGCAGTTGAATTAAAGGACTTACTGTGTTAATAACAACAAACAAATGAAAAATAAATGCACAAAAGTAGATCTTGCAACTGGGGAAAGTGATTTTGTGCATTATAGATGCATTTTTAATGTTTTATCCCATTTAAGTGATTGTAGCAGAATGCAGACTTGTGTTTCTGGATGTACTGGAGATGCTCTGTGTAGAAGGAAAACAGAAATATGTTTCGTTAACAAATGATTGTACTGTTTAGGTAGGTAATCTCTAGTATTATGACAAAAAAAGATCTGTTAGTGTTTGTTAGGATAAAAAAGTACTTTTCCTTATGTAATTAGAAAGGCACATGTCCCTGTTAGGGAAACAAAGTGACTACGAAACGCTTATTCTGTTGTTGATGGAAATGTCATGTTCAGCTGTGATGTGTCAAGTATGAATGCAAAAGATCTGCCATTCCACAAGAGCTGTCTACAGTATCTCCCAATGACAGTGAAGCCAAACCTATCTGCTGTGTGTCAGTCAATATTTGCAATTGTTTAGATTTCTTGATGGACGTTTATATAAATAGTGGTTCATTGTCCCTTAAGTGGATGTCATCGTCTTGAGAGACACGATCTCCCAGGGGGGAAAAAACAATCGTGGCAAACCCGTCATCACTTCATATACTGAGGGGCTCTTGTTTTCTTTTTGTTTCTCTGTGAAACTGTGCATGACACTGCTTTTTTTTTTAATGTATTTTTTTTTTCTATTTTTTTCCTCAGTGAAGTTTAGGATGCTCTCATTTTTTACATCAAATCCTTTATAGAATGCAAAAAAATGGACATGTATAGAGTATCCCTTTCAGTGCATAGTTATTAATAGAAATGAACAGTTCTCTTCCCTCCCAGTAAAATTAAAATTTTAAAGTCAAAGCTATACAGCTGAAATGTGAAGATGCTAAACATTCCAGTGAAATTCAATAACTTATTTGGATTTGGACCCATTCTTAACTGTAGTTTGCAATTTGGATATAGTGTGAAAGGGCCACCAGTGCGTTCAGCTCATCTGTAGCAGCACCCCTGACTTCTGAGATCTTTTGACAAACACTTGTCATGACAGGAGCCAGCTGTGCTCTTTGTAGCCTCGGCAGCTGGGAATCACTAGGCTATTCAGTATTGAAATTTGCTTACGTAGCACAGCAATAGGTGATGTATATTTGTGTGCCAGCGTTTCTTTAGGAAAGAACAATGATTGATCAACAACAGTGTCTTATCAACAGTATCTTATGGTGCACTTCAGCAAATGTATCTTTACTTTGGTAGGTTACTGACAAGCCCTGTGCTAGAAATAAGTTGTGTGTTCTTACCCAAAAAAATGCTTTTGCTCCTCAGTGGCTTTGTAAGTCAAGTTTTACTTCTGTGTCTCGTAGTCTTAATTTTAAAATGGGTTGTATGAGGAAGCCTCTCAAAGGAGCATATATCTACACAAGTGAACTTTATTTATAGCGGAGTGGGGTAGGTCCATCAGCAGGAAGGATGCATTTCTTCTGTAAGAAACAAATAAGAAAATCAAAACAAGGAAAAGGTTTATTTTAGCTGTGCTTACTAATTAAAGGAGATTTAAAAGACAAAAGATGGGAAGAGGTTTGTTTAACTTCAGCTTGCAACTGTTTTTCTGGCTCAGTGCTAGGAAAATCTCTTCCTGTGCCTTTGCAGTCAAGAGAGCAGGATGGGGGGGGGGGAGGACGGGGGAGGTTGGGGTGGTAATTTTGGGGTCATTGAGGTCCTTGAAAACATTGGCATCAACCAGCAAAAAGCCAATTGCTCCCAGTGCGCAGGTGAGGAGTTGACCTTCCATTAGTCTGAAGAAGAGAGGGAAGAACAAGTATGGCAGTGAGGTGTTTTTAAATGTGTCCTGAAATAATGCTTTATATTTTTTGCAATGGGCAGTTCTGGATAGAAGAGAACGAATTGTGTACTGACAAGCTTGCCTGCTGCCCTGTGACACGCAGCACCCAATGCTGGGGCAGCAGCCCTCAGCCTTATGCTGCCCGTGCCGTGCTGCTGTGCCAGCCTCTTGCAGTGGGGAAGCTGGGCTGGCAGCTGGAAGTCTGTTGTTGTCCCATTTGACTTTCAGGACTTCAGATATGTTGGACAATTTCATGTGCAGGCTGTGTGAGGGGAGAAATATTTGTGCTCTCTTGTTTTTCAGGAAATTCAGTTCCGAAGTGGGTGTCTTCAGTGGCAGAGGAGTACAATTTCCTCTGTTCTGGCATTTCATTTGTTGGGAAACAAAAATTATGCTACCTAATAACTGAACAGACCTTTGGGGGACAAAAATAACTAACACTGTTTTCCTTGTGCATACGTATCTGTGGATATGTGAAACTTTTCTGTGTTTAAAACTGGTTAGGAACCAATTATTAAAGAAAATTTAAAACAAAACATGTTTGTACCTTGTTTACGTACAAAAGCCTCTGCAAAACAGTAGAAACTAGCAGAATAAATGGATAGAAATGAGACTAGTTGGTTAAATAGTTATAGTGATATTTGAAAGAAAGGCAGTTAGCAAATGACAGTGTGCACGCAAGACTGAGGCGTGCTGTGGTGATAGCATGACATCTGTACTGTCAGGCCAGCCATGTGATGCTGTCAGTATAGGGAAGAACACTAATGGATCCACACCATCACAGGCTGGGGATGTGCTGCCCTGGGCAGACAGCTGAGGGACAGGGGAATTAAGCTCATTCAAGGCTATCCAGGAAGTCTGGCTGTTAGTTCCAGTGCTTATGTTCCAATAATTCATCTCCTGTTGTGATGCTGCTAAATTCTTCTAAATGCTCAATGCCTAAACAGCTGATGTACAACTGAATAGCTTCACATGTTTCCAGTGTTCAGTGAGTCAAACAGCATATTTAGAATAACTCCTGAAGAGTTTTGTTTCCAGCCCACAGTAGCAGGTGGGGCGGGAAGAGGAATTATCTGTGATGCACAGCAGCCAGGCTCTGGTGTCTGGTTAATAGTTTCAGTGCATAAATGCCCATTTCATGTATCTGTTCCTGGCTCACCTGCAAGAAATTGTATTGCCTTGAGGACTGTGCTGCAGTATCAACAGTCTTTGCAGCTGTATACTAAGGCTGTGTGGGCCTCATTTCAGAAAGCTCTCTTGTATAGAAGGTAGAATGTTAATGTATTTGAAACAGCTATGATTCAATGAAGGTCATATTAAAATGCTTTGTAAACTACAGTAACAATTTAGATTTTCTCTTCCTATTCCATTTAGTTGAATTTCCTGTTAACAGTGAGGAATCTGCGTTGTAACGTGTTGGTATATGATAGGTAGGATGCACTGGCTGCTGGATCAGGACCCTACGTTAGCCAGAGACAGATCTCTCATAAGTGGCTTTTATTAATAAATGCACTCAATGGTAATATTCCTGCACCTCAGCAGTGCTTTTTCTGTTTATTTGTTGCCCCTTTTTGCCCCCCACCCCCTAATATTATAGGAGTTGTCCAAGATGAGTAATCTTGAGCAATACCCTTTGTTGGTGATGCTTGGATGTCAGTAGTATTTATCTGTGGTGCAGCCTCAGGGATTGCTGTATCCACCACCCAAGGGCTTGCAAGGAATACATTAGATAATGACAAACTGCAGTGCACTGTGCTCAGAGAGCTAATGAGGTGCTTTGTTCTTCAGCATTGTTGTCTTTCATACACATCTTTCATATACAGAAATGAGGAATTCTACTGACGTGTGCATTTAAAAGGATGTGAATTTCTGATGCAAGTGTAGGTACCAGTATCTGAACCATAATGATTTCATTATGTCCTCTAGTCTGAACATCAGACTGTCTTTGGGGGAAATGGCCATTCTGAATGTAATGAATGAAATTACTGGAGGGAATTGAGGATGCCTTTTTTTAAGGGAGTGTCGCAATGATTCTATGACTAGTCGAAGGAACAAAGGTGCTAAATTCATAAAAGCACATCTGAGAATGTGCTTCTGCTTGGTGCTGGGCACCTCTATTGAGTGCTAAGGCTGCATTTCTTCAAAGTGAATGTAACCATGTGGTAAATGCACAGGAAATATAATTATAATCTTGTCCTTCTTTTTCGTGCAGTAATGAAATCTCACTGTGCCACTTTAAAGGGCTGGTAATTTCAGACTACAGCTCTGGGAATGAATGGGGAAAATGTTCATTTAAGAAAATGATGCTTCTAATATTAATAAAATGTGATATCAGCTACTGGAAAGGTTGTATGTTGTTATCTGTGTTTAAGGGTGCTATAAAGTGCTATAAAATGCACTGACGTGACCAAATTGTCTCTGCTGTTGTATAGACTCTTACTTTATGTTCACTCTTGCTGTGTCTGATCATCTTGCAGTAGTAAACAAAGTGAAATGGAAAAGTGTCTGGCTGGTGTTCTACTTCTCTTCTCTTAAAAGAAGGTTTTTGTAGGTGTTACATTTGGGATTTTTTTTTAACTGTATATATATACAGACTTGCGTATGTTGCTATGCAGTTGTGCTGAGAGGTTAAGAGCTAAAAACTGGCATAGTTTGTGACATTTTGTGATCCAACTGATTCTCGAGATTACTTAGTGTTGTGCCCAGCTAAGCCTGATGCATCTTGTTGTTTTTGCCAGAAGAGCAACACTGTTTGTAGAGATCCTGAGCTTGGGAGAATTGCCAAGGACTACTTAATAACACAACCTGGGGTTAGTCTAACAATGATCTCCAACCCCAAAGAGAAGTCTCTATAATGTAAGACTTCCTTAATTCTTTGTGTGTCAGAGTCAAACTGGGGCTCTACTTCTTACCAGATTGCTATAGATGTTGTGGGTTTATTGATTTGAAGTAGTGTATGTCCTCACCAGCCTGTTCCTTCCCCACATGATGGAAATAAGTACTTATGCACTTCACACAGTAGAGGTGTGGTAAAAGAAGAACTGCGGGTTGTCCGATGCAACTGCAGGAAATATTTTGTTTCTTCCTACTCTGCTGTTGTGGTGACTTTGACAGCAGTCTTCTTCCAGAAGGTAACTTAAATGCAGCATTAATAACGCCAGCAGTACCAATGCTAGGATGAAAGGGTGGGAGATAAGGTAAAAGATGGAGAGCAGGGGGATCTCTGCTTCTGGTAAATCTCTGCTCTGAAAATGAGCTGCAGAAGTTTTTAAGTACTTCTGTTGCACAGATTACCACAAGTGTGTCTAGAAAGTATTCCTTCTGCAAAAAAACTCAATGTGGATGCAGTAACAGGGAAGTAGGAGGAACAAGACTTCAAATTACTTGTCCTGCTGAGCTGTGGTGGGCTTCCAGACCACAGACTGATTGCTGGTGTGAATGGTTACTTGAAGGTGTCAAATAGTACTATTTCTTTTTTCCCTGGTATTTGGAAACATAGCTATAAGATCTCTTGAGATAAGTATGGATTAGATTAGCCAAATTCAGAACTTCAATCTGTGTATGCACTCCTTCCACAGCTGTGTAAACTTTGAATGTGAGATACCTGACTTCTCTATGTCAAAAGAAGTGCTAGAGCACAGCAATCAGGGCATGCAGCAGTTAGGAATGCTAACGTGCTGAGTGCAGCTAACACAACCTACAGCCTGCAACTCCGAGCACAAAATAGGTCTGATCAGTCGCAGGTCTGTGCTAACATGCAAGTAGGTCTCTAAATGTTACAGCATAGCATTTTTCCAGCCGCTCTTTCTGACAATTTCTAATCTGCTGAACTTTTTGATGTTTTTTTTTTTTTTTACACTTGGGTGCCAGCTACACAGTATTAACCTACACTGATTTTTTTTTTTTTTTTTTTGCTTGTTTATTCATTTATGGCTAAATTGAATGTCCTCTTCAGAGTATGAGTTTAAATATCATCTTAATGCACAAAAGTGTCTACGTAATTTTCCCTCTATGTCTGTCTACTGCTACACTTGTCTGCTTTAGTTGTTCATATTCTTTGAGCAGGAAAGAAAGGGATGGATTAAGTCTTCATTTTGTGATAAGTCAGTCAACCAAAGCCACTTCAGTATTTGATCTTCATGTTTTTTTCAATACCAACTTAATCTGTAGAGATGATTTCCAAGAACTGCTTTACAGACATATCTGCATATTATTTAAAAGATTCATCCATCAATCTTAAGTGGTATTAATAATCTGAGACAGGAAACTATGTAACTAACTCCTGTGGTTCTAACATACAAATGTGATGTGTAACTGATAGTTTTAGCATAGTTTTTTTAAATTGTTTTTGTGAGGCTGTTTGTTTTAAAACCACTGATGAAGTTTATCAGAAAATGGATTAGCAGTTTCTAGGTAGCATACATAAATTTGGTTTTGCTGGCGTGATTAAGATGCTCTATCACCTCTAACTCTTCCACTTCTTTTGCTCCCAGATGTGAGTTCTTGTCATACCCTTTGTTTCTTCCATCCACTGCATTTAGCTCAGCTAAAATAAAGTTTCCAGGATCAACCATATTTTGTTTCATGATTGTTCTAAAGAAAAATGGGAGTCCCCTTCGTTGCATGTTTGGGCACCTCAAATAAATGGCAGGTCAAATTTCTGATCTATTAGCTCTTTGTCTGCTGTGGTATGCACAGTAATCATGAAATATTCATGCAATTCCAGAAAAAAAATGCTTGGGAAGGGTTGGGAAGAAGGCAGCTTCTGAAATGTGACTGCAGTATTGTAGGGTCATTCAGCTCGCTGCTCCTAGATTCAAATGCAGGGCAAGCCTTTCATCTAGAGATTTTGCACAAGAATTTACTTTCAGCTGTTGGACTCATTCAGTGATTACCTAAGCAAACAGTGTGCATTTTCTTTATTCTCCAGCAGATTTTCATAAATGACTTTTTCTGTAAAGGAGTACATTTTTGTGGTACGTGGTTCTCTATGTAAACTTTTCACGGAAGTCCTAATCCAGCTTTCAATTAAATTGATTGGCAACTCCTGTTGACTTCAGTCAGAACAGCATAGTGCCTGTCTTCCTACACTTGAGGAAAGTGCTTTCAGCTGGGGAGAGCACATTTAATGGCATGTAGTTATTGCAGGGATTAGAATAAGGCTAAGTTGTATATGAGTATAAATACAAAGCTAGATATATTCAAGTTGTGGTTCTACTCAAATTTCTCATCCGGCCCCAGAGAATGAACAAATGTGTGATAAAGGAGGAGATTATCTGAATTTTAAATGCCAGGAAAAATAAGAACCTGTAATAAACATATGTGAATATTCTATTTGTTAGTATAATATCAGAATACCTTCTGTGTGCTGGTGATGCTTTCTATTCTTGTGCTTCCTTTTTGGTGTGAGAAGTAAATAAAATCCTTTCACTCTTTGAGGGTGACTTTTTCACTTGAAGTGTATGTATGTATTAGGGAAGATGAGAAGTATCTACCTTGTAATCTGGAGCAGAAAGTATTCAGGTTTGCTCCTATTTTCGAAGGGAATTTGTTTCGCACATTCAGGCTGACGCTTGTGCAAGCTTGCATCTTTTTTCCATTATGTCAGGTGAGCAAAGTATTGTGTATCATCCTTACTTCAGCACCTCATTTGTCTCTGTTAATCTGGTTCAAGGTTTTGGAAACTTTGCAAGTAAACTCCTGAGACCTTCACACTTTGTGTTTTATTGAGCAGAGTGTTGAACTCTGAGGATACTTACTGCAGTGCTTTGCAGCTCTTGCAACTGTCTAAACACGTCTGGATCTTCAAGATCCAAGAAGAGAATGACTTTCTGATTCTGACTGGAGAATCAGACTAGTCAGAAACATTGATGATAAATAAAATAGTGGAGTCATAGTGTTCCAGTTTCTACTTGGAAAATTCCCCATGTAACACTTCTTGTTAGTACTGGAAGAGTTGAGCTCCATTGTCTTCGTAATTGCCCTTGAAATAAGTGTGTGCTGGTGTGTTAGATCCTCCTATATCCTCTAGCTAAGAAGCCTGCACTAAAAACGTTGGAATAAATATTTCATAAGCAGATTTAGCAGAAAATATATTCTATGGCATATGCCATATTTAACCATCACCAGTGGCTGCTGAAGCTGATGAGTCATGGTAGAATAGCAGCCTGATCCATAAAAAATGAAATTTCCATTGGCTGCTAGCCAGTGTTTTTCTTGAACAATTTAATGCTCCACCCTGTAGCAGGATACCCTGCCCAGCAGCAGAGTCGGGAAGTGATGCATGGATTTGTTTTTTGAGTAAGAGCCCTCATGGGCATGAAAAGAAAATGCATCTAAATCCAACCACCCTGGTTCATCCTTTAGCAGATCTGACACATTCCTAAGAGCTACGATTCTTTTTTTTGTTAATCAGCATGTGCAGTCCTTTAGTCCAACACGCTACCATTGGGATGGAGGAGTCACAGGGAAGTGCAGTTGGTCTTGGGTCTAGCTACGGCACACTAAGAAATCATATGAAGTTAGACACCTCCATTTACTTGTTAGATAGCACCTGCAATATTGCTGTAATAGTTGTAGAATCATAGAATTGCTTGAGTTGAAAGGGACCTTAAAGATCACCTGGTCCAACTACCCTGCAATGAGCAGGAACACCTGCAGCTTGATCAGGTTACTCAGAGCCCATCCAGTCTGACCTTGAATGTCGCCAAGGAAGAGATTTCCACTGCAGGTGTAGGCAACCTGTTCAAGTGCTTCACCATCCTTATGGCAAAGTATGAATTAGTCCATTAACATTTCTGTGACTGTCAAAAAAGACTTGCTGCATAACTGTAGTCAGCAGATGAGTGGCATTTTTGTCTGACTCTAAGTCCTGAAGAAGTAAATACGGTGAAGGTTCAGGTATTTTGTTACGTTTATCTCAAATTTCTGCATTGCACTGAAATACTAAAGAGAACTAAAGGCCATTTGCAATATGCACTGCTTTTAGGAAACCAGTGTTGGCTGAAGAAATGATTTGTGGGATGTTTAGATGTTGCTTTTTTCTTGGGAAGAGAACGACCCCTTTCTTATGCCATCCCAGTGACCGCGTCTTGCATTAAAGCTCTGAGAATTCTGTAATATGGAAGTTAGGATATGAATTGGAAATAACCTTTTCATTGCCTGGATGTGGAAAAAATACACAGTGGACCTTGAAAAGATGATTCCTCATGTAGTTATACAAAAAGGATTTCCTTAATGAAAAAGCAGATTCAGGAGATTGTAAAAGAGCCTCTTTCATGTCTGTGACTCATGAACTGAGGTGCCAACAATACCTGTATGTTGTTTCTCTGCACAGCCTTCTGCTATCAGTGCAAAATGGAGCTCAGGTGCTGTGCAGCCCGCTGAGGTTGAAGTGCCAAATGCTGTGCTCAGTGGCACAAGGCAGCGCTGGTGGGATGCTCACTGCATTGCAGCATAGGATGTGCTGGCACTCTGTGGTACAGAGCTGGATGCATCCTTGTGCAAAACTGTCACTGTCTAGAACGACTAGTCAATGCGGTTAGGTAATGCAGTGAGTGCTAAGAAAAGGCATTGTTTGACAAATGTATCCCACAAAACCAAAATGATGTGCAGCCTGCCTTCATGTGTTACAAGGAAGTGCTACACCTCTAGAAGGAGATGGGAACACAGTTACTGATTCTTCTCATTTGTGCTTAGAATATAGAAAGTGCACAACTTGTACACTGTAGAAGATGGATTGAATACTTCCTACATTTCCCTTCCTCATCTTAGACTTTTTTTTTCCTATATGTGACTTTAAGGGATGAGAATAGATAAAATAATAAAATTGGGAATGTAAACATTTGATATTATTACTAAGTACTTAAAATCAGGTATTTGAACTGTTTTTTCTGTTGTTCAGAAGTCGGGTTGGAAATCAAAACTCAGCCCTGGAATGGCAGAAAGATGAGTAGATTTCCCAGCTTTCCCAGTGATCTGCAAATGTTTGACACCATTGAGATCTTCTCAGTTTTGCCATTTCTAAGGAAAGAGCAATGACATTGATTTCCTTGGCAAGGTGTTGTAAGGATAATGAGTGGAAAGAGCTATTAAGAGCTGAGTTTTTATTTTCAGATAAATATCGCATTCAAGTGATTTTTTTTTTTTTTTTTTTTTTTTTTTTGTCATGAAATTATCATATTTTACTTAGGAAATTTTTTCTTTCTCCCCTGAAAGATTCCTTTTTCTCTGACAGTTTTAAAAGGTATTTAATTTCAGTCGCAAGAGTACCTCTTTGTTTTTGTTTTTTAATATTTTCCTGGTGAGTTCTAGTCAGTGCATGTTCTCCTGTGCTTATGTTTTTATTTAAGAAATAACAATGGAGACAGCAGGTGTGGTGATTGATTCTGGTGACTGACTGACTGAAGTGCTGATGCGTATAGGAGGAGTTGGGGCTGCTTTTGTGAAATTGAAAATGAAAGCAAATTATAAGGGAGTGGATTTTTGTTTAGTGATTAAGACAGCTTTCTCTATGTATTGTTAGAAAATGAATTTCCTGCATAGTAGCAATTAGATTTCTTGAATTATATTATCATTCCATTCAGTTTAACATTATAGCTGTCACTTACTTAATGAGCTTTCTGTATGCAGCTCTGATACACTGAGCCTTGCTATTTCACACTGGGAAGATGAAGGAAATAAGTATTTACGTCTGGCTTTCTCTGCATGTCCAATAGTCTACACAGTAAGTTTTCAGGCCCAACTGAAGAAAGAGGCATGATCTTTAAACAGCAAAGACATCCTTTCTGCTGGCTACCGTTCTCAGCAGACATGGCTTGAGTTTAGCTGCTTTGTTACTACTTAAATATTTCCATATCCACACTGATCTATACTGAGGAATCTTTATTTTTCTTCATATATGATCAGATATAGATATGCATTTGTGTTTAACTTTTTAATGTTATGGTACATAATATGTAACAGGACATCTAATATAAAGATGTATGGATGGAATAGGAGCACCAGTCTGTGAGGCACAGTATAACAACGTATATAGTAGGGGAGGGTAAGCAGCATCCTTTCAGTGGTATGCTACCTATGCTTTCTCTTAGAAAAATGTTTGGCTACTGCTCCATAGGAGAGGTCTCAGATTTGTTGCATCTGGAGTTGTGCAGCCTTCCAGGCTGTGCCATGCCATACTGAAGAGAGGTGGGCCAGTTCCTGTGGAGCTGGAGGGAAGAGGAAATGGTGAAGGCAAATGCCCACAGGTTCCAGCTCAAAGCTGGATGGAGCCGTGTGCCACAACATGTGGGTTTGCAAGACAGCTGGGATCAGGGAACCGATTCATTGCCAGGAGAGGAAACGCTTTTGTAAAGGCTTTTTTAGTATGGAGCATGTCCAGGTTGGATGAATGCTGGTGACACTTAGAAAATTATGAACAACTGGTCAGTTTAAATTGATTTGTTAATGGGACCAGTTCAAATTGGTACAGCTGCAGCTCCTAAACTGCAGCTCAGCATGGAGCACTGTCAGGGAAATGATTCCTAGCTCCATTCTCCAGCCTCAAAAATTCCTCACAAACATGAAAGCAAATCTTTGGTCATTTTGCAATGTAGTCATTTGACAGAGGGTCACAAAAGATGTAAATATTAAGCTGAAGTGTCATTCTGTGTGAATTAAGTTACAACACCTTCATCAAAATATACAAATCCCTCAGATTTAAAACAGGTGCATCTAGAGATGCATGTATTTATATGCATTTGTAAATGAATCTTACTGTTTCTATCCACTTCAGTGGAACAGCAGTGCATTGCAGGATTTGCACATTTAGGATTTTGACTTTCTGAGCTGCTTTCCTTGAAGAAAGCACCCGGTCTCTTTATTTTATTTTTTCTTAAGTTATTTTTGCTAAAACACCAGCTTGTTGAAGTTAGCTAGGAATATCAGAGCATTTCAGCTCTGAGCTCCCGACAATAGCTTATTTCCCAGCCAACTCCAGTTCAGGCAGGATTCCGGTGTGTTTCCGGCTGTAGCAATGCCTGGCTATTTCCTTTTTGTGCTTATTAGGTCTTGCATGCTTAATAAAATTGTGCTCATTAAAGGCTCCAGTATGCACATCATGTCTCCTTCTGGCATTTTTTGTATGATCCATGGAATTTCTCTTTAGTCTGTACTCAAAGCAGAGTTGTGCTGGTTCCTGCATGTGTCCAGTTGTGTGGGTGTCTGCAGGATGGGAGCAGCCTAAATGTGGGTAGGTTCCCTCCAGTACAGAGGTGGATGCAACAGGGCACAGCTGCAGTGGGAGAGATTTCAGGAAGATTAGGCACTAATTCAGAGGCTTGGCTTGGATGCTAAAAGCAGCAGTGTCCATGCTTGAGGAAATGTACTAGCTGGCTTCAAAGGCAGCTGTTTAGTCACATTATCTGCAAAATGTTTTCTGTGTGTGAATGGAGGGCACATGATTGTTTGAAAAAGGGGCAAGTAGGGATATTTTCAATGAAGAGGGAGCTGTCAAATAAATGAAAGGAATAATTGAGCAGTAACAAGGCTTCCCTGGCAAATCAAGTCAGACTTTACAGCTGTTGCCTGAGTTGTTGGTGTGTTATACATGTCTGATAGAGGGATGTCCTACTCCATAGAAATGAGGACTTGTGACCGCAGATCAAAACAAGAGGGAAATGCCCCTCTGTAAGTGGTGCAGGAGTGGTTTTCCAATCAAAAGACATTTTGTTAAATTAGCTAGTCTGCACTTCATGTTCCACAGTAACTCCTTGTTTAGCAGCAAATGTTCTTAATGGTGAAATTGTTGCTCATTCATGGCTCCTAGCCTCATATGAATAGATCCTTTCCATTTCACCTTCTTGCCTTGCAGCAAAATCACTTAGTTTCAGGCTTTTTACATAAATGTGGATTGGATCGAGTGCTTAATTAAATAATAAGGACTTCTGTTACTCAAGCTTCATTTGGCTTTAAAACACTTTTCAGGCAAAACATACCTATTTTCATAAAGGCGCCTGGTATTTCTGGATGCAATGTTCCCTGCTAACTCTATCTGCCAGTTTCTTTCGATGGAGTTTTTACTGTCTTTCTAGACTTGCTAAGCTACCTCCTTGCCTTGATTTACGTCAGTCATGAAAACCAGGGCTTTGGAACAAGGTGTAATCAATCATATTTTTTGCACATCCCCAAGTCTAGCTGTTGTCTGTATAAAATTTTTCTCATCATTTATTTTTGAAGGAGTAAATCTTTGAGGAATTCTTTTTGAGCAGATGTTGCTTTTTCAATTTTTATCCTTGTTAACTATTAATCCTTTTTTGCTGTTCTCTCTGTAGATAACAATGGGATACATGCCTTTCTCCAAGGAAGGCAAAAAATCTTCAAGTTTTGAAATATGTTGTATGCTCCACATTAGCTTGTTATAAATGAGTAATGTCTTCTCTTTGCATGTGAGGAGCAATACCAAATAAGATTAAAGTAACTTATTCTGTAGGTCATTGGTTAGTGATCTTTGCAAGCATAAGCGTATTTCTTTTGACAATAAGACCAGTTTCTTTTTTCCTTTGACTTTTTTTTTTTTTTAATTAAAATTGCAATGATGAATTGGTGTTGTATACAGGAAATCATGTGGTAGTAAATAGCATGAAACTCATTTCAATGTTTACTTTTTCTACATGCTTGTGAGCATGTAGAAAGTCTGCATTAATTATTCGAGATACTTCAAATCATTTGTGTTAAGAAAGCATAGAAGTGTTACAAAACTTGTGTTTGTTCAGTTGCCTGCACATGAAATGCTGCCAATTCCCGGCAAGTGTGTGAGTCAGGCTTTCAAATCACAAGGTCAGCTTTGAGAAAAAACAAACAAACAAACAAAAAAACCAAAAAACCTGTGTTTTATAGAGGTATTTCTTGGTCACAGCTCTCAAAGTATTTCTTGAGAGACCTATACCAGATCAGTGCATTGCTGGGTCTGTCTTAGGCTGCTAGGCTTTCAAGGGCTGCTGTTCCATTTCCCTTAAGGAACAGCCTTTCAAGGGAGCTTTCTGAATCCCGCTCCCCTATGTCACCGCTTACAGGAGTGATGGTCTAGATGCTGGTTACAATATCATCCCATGTCTTCCCCTTCTGCTCTGCCCTCAGTGTTCTGTGGCACCTTGTGCTCTTCCTCTCACAGAAGCTCTGCTTTACTGTACGCCCTCTGGGGACATGTGTTAGCTGAAGTGCTTAGCATCCAGCCTGAGACACCTGCAAAATCTGGTCTCCACAGTTACTACAAGAAACTGTGCTAGACAAAATCACTCATGCAGTTCTGTGTTCCTTTCTTCAGCACTCTTGAGCTTCCTCAGTGCTAAGATCAGTTTGCTCCTATGACTTGGATTCTTTCTCTTTTTCTCTTATGGGTGTATGAGTCATGACACAAATCCATGAAGCTTACTTTCTTGATTAGGCTTCCTCTAAATTAGCGTATGAAACCCTCTTAGTGTGAGAGCTAAGTGCCTGGCATGCTTATTAAATGGCTGAGATACTACTTCGGGACCCTGCTTGGCTATCTCTCACCTGGAATTCATGCCAGACAACTTCACTGGCCCTGGGTGTCAGGAGATTTACTAATGGGTGATTTGTATCAAGTGACAGGTGATTTTTGCAGTATACCTGAATAAACAACTTCAGGTAGGCTCAAGCCTGTGGTAGATCCTCTGTGCGTCATGCACCTATGTGCACCATTACTCCTGCATGCTGTATGTTAGATGTCAAATACAGGTAAGGAAATAAGTCTTTTCAAGCAGCTGGTAAATGTAGTGCCATCTGGGCTCATCCTTCTGACTTCTCACAGGAAGTGAGCAGAAGTGAACTTGTAGGAGGGTGCTGGAGCAGTGCTGGTGAGCTGCCAGTGCAGAGCGGGGAGGCTGGGGTCACATACATACCATGTGCATAATTTGGTGTGTTAATAGGTACATCAGTTGGGGTCAGAGGGCTGAATTGCCTAGCAGCGAAGCTGCAAATTCATGTTCAGCAAAATGATATTTTTCTAACAAGGAAAAAAACTCAGTGACGAGCATTTATGATAAATAACTTTATCTGTGCTTTGGCATTCTTCTTTCCTTCTTAGATGACTCATTGCTCAGCTGAGTCATCTTTCAACTCTGCTGATCATCAGCTTTCATCTCACATAGGACTGTAGCCCTGAATTACTTTACCAGCCACTTGTCTTGGCAGGCCAAATAAACTTCGAGTTTTTCTCTTGAACTGTATTTTGCCTATGTCTTGTCATTTGAAATCTTTTTCAAAGGGCACAATTTTTTTTGTAGCTGAAGCTGAAAACCAAGCTAGGGGGAAAGGTAGTAACGTATTTTTCTTACCCTTCCCCTACCTACTCTACCCTTCAATTGCAGAAATAGGGCAGGAGTGAAGAGGGCCAAATAATTTTCTAGATTTGATCAGTTAATGGACTATGACAATAGAATATTTCTGCTATGTCTGTCCTCCTTGTCCTGATCCACTAATGATGTTAGAATTTTTCAGTATCACAATGGGAAAGAACAGCCAGCTAAACGTGGACCAGACAGCTTGCTTGCTGAAATTCAGTACAGCCTTGAGAGAAATAGCGGGATGTAAAAGTTACTTCTGTTCTCAGTAAAGGTGAGTGGCAAGTGGCCTTGTTTAAAATGCCTAATGTTTTAAAACCTAACAGCAATTGATGAAGTGATCAGCAATTATGTGTATCTTTGAACTGAAATCTGAACTCAATTTCTTTTGAAACTGCCGCTTCAGTTTGTCAGAGAAGGAGGTGTTACACAAAAAAAAGCCTGGTAAAACAAACTCAGTGAAAATGTTGTGAAAGAAAACACAAATGCACAGCAGCAGTGTTGCCAAAGTGTTGATGTACATAGTGCGCTCAGGTTGGATGGGCTGGTAACTGAGAAAGGGAAACCATATCTAGCTGGAAAGGAAGAGATTGTTAACGCATGAAGAAATGAGAGCTGACTCCAGAAGTGGTGTAGCTGGAATCTAATTGAGGAGAGTAATAGATTTTATTTTCGTTAAAACGTGTTCCTCTGGCGTTAAAACAACAGTAAAACATACTTTTGATCTTGCCTCTTCTGGTTGGGCAGTGTTTCAAGATTGTGACATTGTAAATGCACATAAAGTGTTCACAGGGTAGCTGTTAAAGTGCTGTAACACAGCCTTTATATAAAAATAACCAGGAGTGAGGTTTTTTTTTGTTTGTTTTTCTGTTTTTTTTTTTTTTTTTTTTTGTTTTAACTAAATACAAGCTGCTAGTAGTTACAGGAAACAAAGGTCATGGTTCTTTAGAGTCTTGCTTGACTTTCAACAATTTTTTAAGTTGCCCCTTGTTTGAGAATGTCTCTTGTCACTTCCCATTTTCTGATATTACAGACTGGTGTGCTTGTCACAGATTGAACTGAAACTTTTTGTTTCTTATAGCAATGTATCTTTCTTGCAAGATAGCCTTGGTCTTGGTTTAATGTCAGAGTGAAAAACAGCCTGTGTAGCTGGGAATTCCTGCTAACGCTCAGTGCTAACATAGAACAACAGAAAACCAATATCCTGACACAACAGGGTGGATTCTTATTTTTTTAAATTTCAAATCAGTAGAAGTTTTCCTCCTTTCCACTTCTTCCCCAGAAATCCACCCATCTTTTACTGGTTAAGGTAGACTTCAGTGGTTTTGTACTGCATGTAAAACTAGCCGCATCTCTCGCTATTTGCGCTTTGGTTGATTCAGTTTGCTGCTTTTTAGTAAAGAGATCCTCACTTGATTGTCTCTTTACTTAAAATTTTTTTGGAGCTAATTACTTTCAGGTTTCTAACTTCAAGCTGCATATAGACATGGCAAAGGCAAATAGTTGTGATTTACTGATAGGGTAATTACTTTGAAATATTTTGGATCTGTGTTGACTGTCTTCCCTTTTGATGCAATTAAAAGGATCACAGTTCCCCATATGGCATGTTATTATCTAATAATTCTCATCTAGGTTCAGAGGGCAGAATAAGGATCCTTCTCTAACTGTTGAGTGGACTGTTTTCTTTCGAGCTTTTTTCTTCTACCTGTAGTGTGTTCATCCACCAGAAGATTGTTGAGCCAATTTAGAAAAAAAAACAAACAGAAGTAGAATTGTTCTGTAGAGAAACAGTAACATAGGTTTTTTTTTTTTCAGTTGCTGTAAGTAAAAGGTAGTTTAATTATTCGTCAATACAGCCTTTCATTGAACTCTAGATTCTGTTTTGTGGTGTGTAGGAGAAAGCATAAAGCATGATAAGGGGTGTATGTCTTTAGCTTTAATTCAACCAGGGCTGTGCAGAAATGAATGAGGTATTGGAAAACAGTGGAGAAATACAGTTCTTGCCCTGATAAATGTTTACAAAGAACACTTACAAAGCTGTGCTGGTTCCTGGGACACAAGTAACTTTGCATGTGTCTTCATCTCCAGGACCCGCATGGGTCAGTAAACACTTAAGAAATGTCACTTGCTGGTATCTCAGGCAACCACAAGGAGGAGGACCCTGTTGTCAGTTAACAGCTCTTCTGAACCCAGGGCAGTGCATGACTTTGCTATCAATGTGCTGCTCAATTAGGCTGTACACAAAACACTCAGCTAGACATGGATGTGCTGAGAGTAATGCCCTGCAGAGCTGGATGTCACAGAAGCTCTGGGGGTTGGCAGGGCTTCTGGTACCTGAACCTCTCATCTGACTGTTCCTAAATGCTTACATGTGTTGTTTATGGAACTGCTGCTGAAATGTCACAACAAAAGCCTCTTGGAAAGGCAGTGCTGCAATATGATCAAGGTAAGCCCCAGAACCCAAGTGCACAAATGTGTGCTATCTTTAAAGAAATAAATTTTAATGCCTGTAAAGTACTAAACCCCCTTTGAGCAGCCACTCCTCTCTTAGTGCATTGATTTTTTGATGCGATATATCCTGACAGCTCTTGCAGAGGCATTATAGCCTAATACAAAACCAAGTGCTTCTATTACAAAGACTCATGGCACTGAAAGACTTGTGAAGGCTTTCTATTAAATATGGTTGAGGCACATGTAGTTTAAAAATGCGACGCTTTCTTTGAAAATACTCTAATGCACATACATAAGATATTGTCTTAAATGTGATTTTAAATTGTTTTAAATGTGATTTTTATCCCAAGATATCCGGTCTGCATTCTGTAAAAAATGATGGTTGCTATGTAGACCCAGTATTCTCAAACTGTCTTTCAAGCTTTTAAAATTTTAAAGTATTCTCAGACGCTTTAGCATGCATTATTCTTGTTTTAAAGAGACAAAAGCTGAGATACAAACAGAATGATTTAAGATCACAGAATATGTCACTGGTAAATCCAAGAGAAAAGCAACTGCTTCAGAGCTTTGTTTCCTAGTGTTTAATGCACATTCTCCTGTGTTGCTATGTCTAGAGGTTGAAGTGTAGAAAATACTCGTTCAGTTCAGAGACACACAACTGCATGAGCAGAATTTCAAACCAGTGTTCATTTTCACTGTTCTGGTATCAAGCCAAGCTACTTGATTACTTCTGCGGGCCTGGGGGGGAGGGATGGAGAAGGAGGGGTTGAGTGTTGTTGAGGTCAGTGAGAAGAGACTTAAGCTGTTTGGATATAGTGAAAAGTTGGAACTACTAATCCTTGATTTGCAATGCTACATAAAAGCCGTGGTGAAGTGGAAAAGGACTGGGGGTGGGGGCTGGCAGGAAAGCAGCATTTCACAAAGCAGCTGTGCAGTAGTGTTTCTGCAGAGAAAGATTCTTGGGGGGCAGGAAACTGCTTGATAAGGCGTTCTTTCATTAGCACCATTAGCGTAAAACCAAGGTATTCCCATCTGTATCATCCCTGCTCCCTTTGGTCACCACTGTCTTTATGATGCTTTGTATGTGGCACTATGCAGTGGTTATATTTATCAGAATAAAATGCCTTCCAACAGTAAAGGTCACTTTCTATGCTTCGCTATAGGTCACCAGTTCTGGCAAACTTGGATGAGTTTTTGTAGTACAAAAAAATGTGTCCAGCTTGCTACCCAGGCAGGCTGCAGCAAGTTCACTGGAGGGCACCAAGCAGCCCTGCAGACCTGGGCATGGGCAGCAAAACATGAGGAAAGCGCAGGTCATTGGGTGGCGGTCCTGTGAGACACTGCAGCTGGAGCCAGCCCATGGCAGATGGAGCACTGATAGGTGCTTTTACACTTGTGTCAAGAAACTGAGATGCTTCTATTGCGTTTTACATACTTAGTAGTTAGTGTTCAGCACAGGATGCTGCTGCATTACTGTTCTGCTCAGACACATTACTTGGGTTTGCAGCAGTAAATCTCCTTGTGCGCATATGCTCCTCGATGCTGAGGTAAGCGCTACATGTGAGCATGGGGTTGCTATTCTCTTAATTTCCCAGTCTTTGTGTAATTAAATTATCGGCCCTGGTATTGCATTCACTGTAGCAGACAGGCAGA
This sequence comes from Lagopus leucura, assembly GCF_019238085.1. Classification (NCBI taxonomy): domain Eukaryota; kingdom Metazoa; phylum Chordata; class Aves; order Galliformes; family Phasianidae; genus Lagopus; species Lagopus leucura. The sequence continues at coordinate 4,224,270 of NW_024962267.1, forward strand.
GCCTGGAATGCGCAAGGATTTCTGGTCAGATCACTGCAAATGGCAGGATGCAGCCATCCTAGCAGCATGTGTCACCAGCATGTAGGAGTTGTTGAATCTGTGACTGCTGCATGTTAGCTTGGTGACACAAATTCAGCAGACTATTTCCAGAGGGCTTCCTGAACACATATCCAAAAGAATGTATGTTGTAGAAATGTTATTACCAATGCCAAGGCTATGAAGCTTGGGCTCCAGGAGATGGTTTCTGTTCTTTCGCTCCATTTCACTGGCGCTGGAACAGGCTGCCCAGAGAGGTTGTGGGTGCCCCATCCCCGCAGGTGTTCAAGGCTGGATTGTCTGGGGACCTGGGCAGCCTGGTCTAGTATTAAATGGGGAGGTAGGTAGTTCTGCATGTGGTGGTGGTGGGGAGGGGGGGTTGGAAATTCATGATCCTTGAGGTCCTTTCCAACCCAGGCCATTCTGTGATTCTGATTCTGTGATTGTGTATTTAGGTATAATGTTCTTTTAGGTCCTGACACGGAGGATAGGTTTCTGTTTTACTAAGCATACATGTAATGCATTGTGGCATAGCCCAGTGTGGATAGCTCCTGGCTATTTTAAAATAAATAAATAAATAAAAAACCACCACCACCAAAAACAAAAAACAAACAAACAAAAAAACCCAAAAAACAAAACACAACCCCAACAAAAGAATAAAATAGACTTGGAACATTTGTTTGGCTTTGGTTGTTATATGCAATAGCATTTTTGGTGCCTGTAGCCTGAAGGGACTTTCCTGCTTCATGCTGTCTGCTCTCTCTATTTGGAAGGAATAGAAACATCAACGTGCTTTCTAATTTCCTCTGCTGCTTTTTTTAATATAATTAGCTTGCTAAGCAGTAAAAGACAGTCAAGGTCATTAGCAGCAATGCCATTCTTTGTCTTGACATGTTACCTACCTACTTCTGTTTCAAAGTTCTCCTTAGAAATCCAAATACTTCTTAAAGCTTAACAACTGTAGGAGCGCGTTCAAATTTGTTTCTCTTCCTGGTTTTTGCTTAGGCGGCAACTGGTTCTGTGCATGGTGCTGTCTCTTACAGAGCCACGACACTGCCCTTGTGCTCAGAGATGGGGTAGGCTTTTGAAGAGGTCAGAAAAATAAGGGTGCTTGGCTCTAACTCTGACAGTGTCATTTAATGAGGTGAATAAGTAATTAGGTAACATGTGAAATACCTGGAAGTGAACACCTATGTGACTTGACCCTCTGTTTAGTCAGACAGAATTTGTGCTTTACTTGAAAATAAGCACAACTGTGGCTGGGGCTTGGCTATGTGCTGGTTTGATCGATGGACCAAATGGTTGCGTTTTTGTTTTGTTTTGTTTTTACTTCGGCTTGCTTTCCTCAGTAGGCCTTCCAAATTCAGGGGAATTTCATTTCCAAGTAGGTTTCTTTCTGAATATACTCTTCTTGCTTTTTTCTTTTGCAGGCAGAAAGTACTTGAAAAATTAGTGAGTACCAGTTAGGGCTTGTCAAATACCTCTTCCATTCTGTCAGATGTTTCATGAGCTGAGTTGAGTGAGCTATCTATGTAACTAAATTAATTTTCACTATAAACACAGCAGTTGTGTTTATCTGGGAAACACTGGTTAAAATTGACTCATGTATACCTTACAGAACTATTCCACAATAAACATTTATTTTATGTATAAGATAAATCCCAAAGGCAAGGTTTTTCAGCTTACTTCAGTGTCTGGCTAGAATTTCAGATACACTGTCTATTTCAAAATCAAAACAAAACCTTTTGAGGCCTCTACATTTTTGGAATGTTTCTTTCCTGATAACAACAACCTTATAACTAAGCACCTGGACTCTCTGTCCAGATCTGTTTTGTGTAAGGTAGAAATTAACAACTCAAAATACATTTACTTATTTTTTAAAACCAAATAACAGATGAAACGTTTGCATTTTTTAACTACATTATAAACATTTTGTGAAAGACTGCCATATTTATGTAATGATACTGAGGAGTTCCTTGGCACTTTTTATTATGGAGCCTCTCTCTCATTACTTTAAGGTACTCTGTCTGTTAGTGCTGTCTGTATGTTGTAAAGGGAAGTTTGCCTGCTTGTCCATTTTACAGAACTTAACTGCAAGTGTAGCACGTAATTCCTCAGGAAAATACACATAGAAGTCATTCTAAATTAGAACCTGGGTGTGTATCTACTTGATAGAGAAGTCTAAAGTCTGTATAGCTATTAGGGTCTGAGGCCTTCATCTGTTCTGTGGAAGCATGTGTTGTCTTGCACTGAAACCTACAGTGATTGTCATTAATTTGCTGCTCTAATTAGTGTTATATACTGATTTTACTATTAAGGGTCATTATATATAGGAAGTGCAACCAGACTTTTACTAAATATTATGAGGTACAGTTTTCTTTTCAAGTACAAATATAGTACAGATCTACCAGCCGTATTTTACCAACAGACAAATGCAAATATTTTCTCAGGAATTATCTTTTCCTGTCCTTGTGCTGCTGCCTCTCTTCTTTAATCTCTTTTGACAAATGAAGGTAACACTTGTGCTTCATTAGGCAAGTAATTTAATCTACAAACCTCCAGAGTTGGAACCACATGAAACTGCTGAACTTCTGCAGTACCTTTCAGTTTGAGCAAGGTCAAGGCTGGGATTTCTGCAGGAGCTTCAATATGATGCTTAGGATGGCTTTTTCAGACACCGTGTTAAGACTCTAAAACTTACAATGTGAGCAAGGAACAGGTAGTCTGGAAATACTGTAAGCGTGCATGTCTGTATGTCTGCTTACTTAGCTGATGGTCAAATGAAGACCACTGATACGAAATACTTGGAAGTCAAGTATGTACATGTAACTTGCTGTTGACGCTTAAGCCATTAATGCAGAAATGGTGATAGTAATAGAATATCTAATCATATTTTCATTAGTCTTCTTAAGTTTCTTTCTGTTTCTCGTAAGCTGAGCAGAGCAGTGCAGTTGGGAAGGAATGACAACAAGCTGAGGACTTGCACTGCGTGGTAAGGAGAGGCTGTCCTCTGCTTTGGGGATGGGCAGTTTCTGACCTCCGCAGCTCTGCCTTGATCAAGAGCAGTGCAGCTCTTCATTCCATGGGCCTAGACAAGATGTCAGTGAGTGTCCTGCAGGGAAAGGATGAGGAATGATGGACTACTCACCTCCTATGAGCTCCCAGATCCATGTGGTGTGCAGTAGCTCCTTGCTATTCTTACCATGTAGTGAGATGTAAGTAAGACTTACCTCTGTCATACCTCTCTTTTATTAGAGCAGCTTTCACATTTTAACTTTTTCTATTAAAAATAAATAAATACTTTACTGGACCATCTGGATAAAAAGGCTTCTGAGGCTCCTTACACGGCCTCTAATTTTGTTCCAGCAGAAGCAAGAGGAAGTATTTCCTTTCTTCACAGATTGGTGAGTACAAATTTCAGGCAGGTGTATGGTAATGAGTTTCAGTGGGCTGATTCCAACATTGCTGATAGTTTGGTACAATTAAGTCAGGCTTAATCTTAAAATAGGCCTAAATCCTGAATAAATATAGCATTAGTGTTTCAGCGAGTAATTCTTGCTTTTCAAAAACAGTAATTGAGTGCACAAATATTATAGGTAAACCACATGGGGGCCCAGTACATCAGATTTCTAATCTACTTAAGAGGATCATTTTATATGGATAGATTCAATTAAAAAGATAAATACATTCAGAATTCTCAGTGGAGAACATGTACATAGTTTATATTTAATCTAACCCATAGGATACAATTTAAATATTCACCGTGGCAGTGATTTAGATTTGATTTATTTTATTTTTTTATTTACCCTCCCCCAAAATGAAATTATTGCATTAATAAGGGTTCTGGAAGATCTGGTAAGTCTTGCTATGGCAGTTTGACATCTCTCTGTGGGTGCCTGCCCTCCTTTCTTTGCATTCTCTGGCAGGGCAGAAGGGGAGTATGTACTCCTTCCTGCCTCGCTCCTCCAGTCCTCAGGCTGTGCTATCCTGAGCTGTCAGTGGAGGAATGTGAAGGCAGGGTGGCCGATGGCTTCAAGTGCAGCTGCTGCAGGCTCCTTCTGAGCTTGTCTGTCAGTGTCCTCGGACTCTTCAGGAACACAGCCTGAATTGTGCTGTCTCTAAGAAATGGCACTTCAGTTAGAGCTGAGTAAAGGAGACGGTCGGAGGCTTCTAAAACATTTCTCATGAGGAGTTAGGCTGTGGGTTACTTGTTTGATCTGGGCTGGTGCTCTCCCTAAACTGGAACCTTGTAAACAAAGTTTCTGGAAGATTACCATTTGGCTATAACGTACTGGATGGAGTGAGACTATCATCCAGAACTGCAACTGCTAATGCAACAGGGAACTATTTCACATGACTGTATCACTGCACTGTAGCTGTTTGGAGCGTTTATTAGGATTGGATCAAAGGGTGCTATATTGCTCAAGTCAGAAGCTAGCTAACTGACTAAAGTTGTATAGCAAGATTATTTACCCAAGAAACTAACTTGTCTCGTATATTCCACACTGCTAGAAAATAGTAGTGTAAAAGCATTCTGTAAATCTCAGCTTAAATTTTGTGCATGATTTATAAAGGTCATTGTGCCCAAGGCTCCTTGTTTTCCACTTAATCAGCTACCGCTTCCGTGGCCCAGTTGCATTTCAGCGAACATCCCTTCAGTGTAATGTGACACACCCAGTGAATTTGCACAATGTGCATTTGAAGGAAGCCCTGATCTTTTTACATCTGGGGACAATGAATCAAGTGTTTAAAATTATCTGAATGTTCTGCATATCAATTCGGCATTGTTGTAATGCCTGGGTCTTTCTAAATGTGAAATTAGTAGATTTAGGACCCAAAGCTCCCCTGGAGTGTCCCCATAGATAGACTGTGGGTCACAATAACGTGAGACAGCCTAATTACCATAGCCATTGAAAGGAATGAATGCACAGTAGGCACTGGATTATGAATGCTCAGTTCCAAGGAATCCATTCCTTAAACTTGCTGCTGGGTCCTTCACAGGAATGTACAGTTTTTTTTATCTGTTTAGTCACAAATTTGTTCTACAAGCACTGTGACAGTATTACTAGTAAGAGTACTTACCAAGCTGTGAGATGCATCACCGAATACACAATGTACTGATGAAGTTGCCTACTTTTTGTTTTTTTTTTTAATGATGAATCTTTAAAAAAGGCAAAAAAACAAAAACAAACAAACAAAAAAAAACCCACAAAAAACCAACCAAACAAAACCTGCTGATTCTATTTGCAGTTGTCATATATATGACTGCTGTGTTCTTTTTATACTTGTTTCTTTTTCACATTGACATTTCACGTGTGACATTGCTTATGTGGAGAAGGTTCGAGTCAGTAGCACAACAAAACTTGAGAAGTTCAGAATTAACTTCATGGCTAAAGGTGGTCCTTGTTGTTTGTTTGTTTTCCTTTAGTAACACTAGTTCCAAAGTACTGTCTAATCTCTAAGAAAACAGATCTTGCTTCAATGGGGATGGGGGGGGAAGGGATGAAGGGGAAAACTTTTTTTTTTTTTTTTTTTTTTTCCTTTTAAAATTCTAACCACTAACAAAACAGACCTTCCTCCCTGGGGGGGGGGGGGGGAGGGGATGAAGGGGAAAACTTTTTTTTTTTTTTTTTGTTCTTGCTTTTAAAAATCTAGGCCACATATGTATGTAGTAATGCTGTAGAGGTAATGTGTCGTCAGTATATACAGATTCTGAAGATGTGAACAGGTACATAGTAGGTTTCACAAAGTGCCTGTGTGTTTGAGCCTCTAGCTTTGATTTTACGCTCAGCTTGCTAGAGTGTAATTGAGTGCTTTCCCTGTTCCCCTGCCCAAGAAAATCTCTGAAGAGTTTATCTGCCTGTTTAGACACTTAAGGATCCTTGAAAATACCTTTTGTCCTAAGAACCTATCTCTAAAAGGAAATGGAGTTATTGCTGATGGTATGTTTAACCGTGAGTCTCCTAGAAGTGATTTTTCAAATATAACTTTACTGGTTGTGGAAGGAGTACTGGGAATAATTTTGTTCTATTGCACAGCTACACTTGTCACATCTGTGACTCAATAACACAACCTAGGGCCTAGCTTTTAAATAACCATAAAACACTTCAGGTCTTAAAGAGGATTTATTTAATTCTGAGGTTGCAGAGCTACAATCCCTGTGTCTGGTCCACCAGGTCAGCAGGATCTATGTACAGGGAGTGGGACAGGAGTGCTTTGTCACAATGTCACTGCTCCGCGTCTTGCATGTGGGGTGGTCACTGATGCCCCCAGGCCAGTAGGTAAGGGGCCTGAGGAGCAGCTGAGCTGGATCCTGATGGGCTCTGAAATGAGACAAGGCTCAGCCCCAGCCCCTGGGACAAAGCTGTCACTATTTGATGGGGGTTTAATGGTGCATTATGAAATGGAAGTTGTACATTGCAAGGCAATGTGCATTGTGCAGGCAATGGAAGGCCTGCATGGCTACGGACTTCGCTTTTACTGCTGCTTGCCATAGGGTGAGTAATTGAATGTTCATTCACATGTAAGCATTCACGTTTCTGGCTGGTCACTATCAGTGTGCTGAAGTCGCCCAAGCACCCATCATGGTGCAGCCATCATGGTGCTGCCTGTGGCCACACAAGAAATGTGGCAGTCTTCATCCTTGTCCCAGAATGCCTGCCAGTATTTCCCAGTAGCTGTTGGAAAATATCACTTTATACAAGTTATACTTTCTGCGCTAGCAAAGCTGTGTGCTAGAATCCAAATTCTGCCAAGGTTTTTCTTTATGCTTGTATGGCCAAGTGGCTGTGTGATTTCAGATGCTGCAGCTCCAGTATTTTAAAATTTTACTGTAAATAAATAAAATTCTTAGTATGAGAGATGGGTGCAACTCGATGAGTGTTGCATATATGAGGCTGTAGAGAGAGCAGAGGAATAAAAAGCAGAGTACTTGAAAAGGTCTTAGGCCTGTGGAAAAGCAATGACTAGGGGCTTTGTGGTGTATTGTGGTACCAGTAGGTGCTGAAGCTGCTTTAGTTTTTCTGCTTTGACTCAATTTCTGCTACGTTTTCCTCAGAGTTTTCTCTGCTGCTCCAAGGCCTGTATCTGCTTTGCTCATGGTGCAGAGTTGTGTAGATGGACAAACAGAGCTGGAATTAGCTGTTAAATCTAGTAGTGAGGACAAAGTAATAAAGATGTGGTAAGGTTGCTGTGGGGGTAGGTTGTGTGTGAGATACCCTTGGGAGGTTAGGAAAACTTTGGCAGACATTTCCATCGTATTCTTGATTTCTGCAAAAAGCAGGTTGTGTCTCCTAAGACTCTGCTCTTGGAGATCTGGTGGTTTCTGAGAAGAGAGACCAGAGAAGTGGCTCAGCTTCTTTCAAATGCTTCTGGCTCACTGCCTCTGGATGTCATGTTGGACATCCCACCACATCATTCCTGCAACATATGTTTCCTGCCAGTGGTATTTCTGTCCTTGTAGACTAAGGCACTCCTCAGAGGCTATTCAGCTTGTGGAAGAGCCCATAAATATCCTGCTAATGCCATGGAAGGAGGAGGGAGTGACTTTATGGCCAGAACATGATTTTAGATTCAAGACATGTCCCTTTCTGCAGAGCAGGGGAGTGCTGGCTGCCAAAAGTGAATTCATCAGCATCAAAGGTGGATGAAAGGATGGAGAATGCTGACTTTTTTGCATCTTTATTTGGGGAGGAGGGAAAAACAAATGTTGACAACTGTTTCAGGCAGTTATCTTGAGTGAATGACGAAGCGTTTTGGTATGCAGGAAACAACTGCTTCCCATCTACAGTTTTTGGGCACTTGAAAGGAAACAAGGCAACTCCAAACTCTCTAAGCAGTTAAACAATTGCAAAGGGTCAGTGTTTTCTTTCTAATAGTTTTAAAGAGTTTCTCTTGTACTGAAAGATACAGTCCTTTGGTTTACGAGGTCCCATACATTAGCTGCATGTTTAGGGCATCTCTAGTATGCAGGTTCTTGTAGCTGAACTGCTGTGTCTATGCAAACCCCTGCTGACCTCAGAGGTGGTGTGGGTAAACTCAGACAGGAAGCTTGCTGTCCTGTGCTTTGTAAGTCAGCAGGCCAGGTACTCTTCCTGGAACAGAAAATGGTCAGCCGATATTGGCTATAAAGCCATATTTGTTCAGTTGGTTTGGCAGACAGGTGCAAAAAAAGAGGTGTTTTAGTGTGTCTGGTACTACTCGATAACTCCCTTTTTGAATTACGCGAATGCTTGAGCAGCAACCAAATTCACCCCATTAAATCCTCAGACTGCCTAACTCTGCACCTTGCTGTGGCTGTATGATCTAGTTGTTAAATCAATAGGAACTGTACGCCTAGATTGAGAGCTCCTATGCTGCCACTGGGGGCTGGGTGGGCAGCCAGATACAGCCTCCTGTTTGGACTTTCAGAGCAGCCCAAGCAGAGGCATTGGGTTTCACTCCTGTATGCATTAATTAATGGCCAGCTGGTGTTGCGCAGCCCTGCGTGCCTTTCCCACCTGTCAGCACAGCAGCTGTGGGATCTCGACGGCAGCAGCGGGTTCCTTCCCACTGCCCGGCTGCTGTAGCTTGGGGGGTCAGGAGCAGCTGTTTCTGTATGAAGACTGCCCTTGCTCCTTACCCACAGGCAGGGCCCCCAGCAGTGGGAAGGTGGGAACTGAGAAACAGCCTGTCTTAATTGAGCTTGATTTCTTAGGCCTCCAGGCTGCTGGGTCTGGGCTGGTCTGAACTGCTCTCCTTTCCTATAGCCCCCGCTCCCACGACGACTTTGCTGGCTGTGAAGTTGCTCTCTGGACTGGTTCCTGTCCTCCTGCTCCTATCCTGTCCTCTGTGCCTTACAAGGTTTGCAGCGAACAGCTGCAGTGCTGGCAGACCTGGAGGTGCCCCTCTCACATCTCACGCCGGGGCAAGAGCAGAATATTGATATTCTGGTTTTCCTGTGTGCTATTCTGTTTGGAGGAAGAGGCACATACTGGGTGTCTGAATCAAAGGCATAGGCTGGGTGAGGCCAGCAACATGCTGTTGGTATGTGCTAACAGTGCCAAGGTGAGGGCGGAGAGGAAAATGTGGGTGCTACTTGGGGGCTTCTGTACCTGCAGCCATGCGGAGCAGTCCCTACTCAGCTCCCTAGGTCTGGCCTGTCTATGGCAAGTTCTTGAGTGGCTGCAGGAGGGTCCCTGGCCTGACTCCGTTGTCCCCAGAGGCATAGGTGAGGGGAAAAAACTGAGTGAAAGAAGGAAAAACAAGAGCTGGAGGTCCCCTTTTGTAAGGAGTGTTTGTGCAGGAGGCTTCTCATGAGAGACAGGGCATGGCTTGGTGTAAGTGAGGTGAAAACACCTGGCAGCCCTGCTGTTTTCTCAATTTGCTGTGAAAAAGAGCGGTGTGGGAACCTCCTACTGACTGAGAGTAGGAGTGATGGCTGTAAGCCCGCTCTGACTGGAGGAGCATGGGAAAGGAGTGGCTGCATGTTATCTTCTGTGTTCTCTAAAGTGCCAGTTAGTGCCACGATGTTGTTCTTTATCTGTCCCACTTCAGTTTATTTCATGGGTTTTCTTAGCTATGCCTGAGGAGTGTTCCTTTTTCAAGCATATTTATGCACAGATCTGAGGCTGTCTGTGTGTTTTACATGGGCTGGTGGGGATTGGTGTATTTTGTTTACCTTGTCTTCAATTTTCAGAGTCTTAAATAAGTTTAAGGATAAACAGAACTGAGATCAACTACAGTGCATTAAAATTACTTTCTGGAGAGTGAAAAAAGATGTGTAACTTAAGCAATTTGTTGACCCAGCAAATATCTATGGATTTCTGAGAAACCCTTCGGTGGTGACCAAGAAATCTGGGACTGCTACTCTGATACTTCTAGGTCTAAAATGCAGAATGAAATAGAAACAAGTATTGCAAGCTTTTACAATATGTGCAAGGACAATTTTTAAAAGCCTTTTCATGCTGCTGTTTGAGATTGCCAGAAACAAAGTCCCTGTGTGCTGCCTTAAGAATGTCACAGTCCCACTTTGCTGGAGATGATCTTTGTTGGACACTTATAGGCAAATTTTTTTGTCACTTTCAATGGGTTTGTGATCATGAGTATCTCCTTGCATGCTGAAGGCTGTGACAAATTCTGTTGAATAATTTCAGTTTACTTTTCTTTGATTTTCTAGCACAGAATAGATATGTTCTCAAATGGTACTGTAGCATAGCAACTTCTCATTCAAACTGGGAATTACAGGGAAAGTGGGTTGAAAATTGTGCCATAATGGGTTTCTTCTCTTGGTAAACTATAGAGCTCTCCTTTTCACATTGTGCTTCAGTTAAATCTTCAGGGGTGCTGTTCTCTTGGTTTCATTTAGTGAGGTTTTTAAATTAGATCACTGAAATGCCATATCCTTCACAAGACTACTGCACATTCTCCACATATTTTCATTCAAAACTTGCCAATGTTCTCTAAGTCAGATGGGGGTGGGCTCATAATGATGAAACAAATCTTTCTTTCTGTTAATTCTTTTAATGGATCACATGATAGGGCTCAGAAATCAGACAAATCATGAGGTTATTTCTGCAATGCATGTGAAATTCAAAGCTTATGAAAGTGCCTAATAGCTAACATAGTAGAATAGAAATATTGTAGAACTAAAGCCACATGTATCGTTCTGAAACTATGGTTTCAGTCTCATTCCTTTATATAAAATTGCCTAAGGTTAAGTAGAAATTGAAAGCAATATTAGGCAGTAAATAAAGATGGTAAAGCTTGCAAAGTATCTGCAACTGCCACCTCAAAAGCTAAGTTACCAAAGCAGTGAGAAGTAAATCAGGGCAATATGCAGAAAAACACTTGTCCTCCCACGAAGAGTAAGACTGTAGATACAAAACTGTTTGTGCATTTTAACATGCCCATAAGCAAAGCTCTAGTATGTCAAATACATCAGGAAAAAAGGCTACTGCTGCTTGTCTTGAAGCTTGTTCTTTTGAGTAAATTCTTTCTGCGGATCACGATGGGGCATGTTATCTGGGGGGAAGAAAAGTCTTTTTCAGTGTATTGTAGTGTCCTCTGCAGAGGTGGAAGTTCCTAAGGTGCCACCAGCGTCACCAGGCATGCAAACCAGAAGCTTCTGCCTGCTGCAGCTCTTAGTTGAAGTGGACTTGGTTTAATGCATGTTATGGTGTGGTGCTGCAGAGAACGTGAATTGGCGCCACAGGAGTTAGGTGGAGACTGGCAGCAATTTCTTTGCTGGTGTCTAGGTCATCACCATGCTGAGGAAGGGTATTACATAGTATCTGGGATTATGGTTCACTGCTCTTGGTCTTTCTTCTAAGGTCTGGCTTCCCGGTGCAATCTTGCACTGGGCTGTAAAGACTTGAGCAGGCAAATGTCTGCCACTTTTTGTCACAGAAATATACAAGTATAGATAGGAGTTGTTCCAGTATGTCTAAAATACTGTCATCTCTTAGCACTAGCCAAATTTTTATTATTGTTATTCCTAAATTAAGGGGGTCATGCTTGATCTCTACAAGCTAAAATCGGTTTGAATTCACATTTTTACTATATCAGTACGTTTGTGTTTTTAAGAAGTTGTTAGGGTTAGTTAAGCAACGGTATAAGATTAATGCTGCATGATGGATTCCAAGGAGAAAATATGCCTTTAGGAAGCAAACTAAAGGGACTAGAAGGCTTTGGTCAAAGGGTCAGTTTTTGACTCTCAGTCCTGTGAGGGAAATCTTAATCTAACTTCAGATGCTTCTCTCTGAAGGTGAGGCACAACTGTATGTTTTCTTAGATTAGATTCCCGCTGAATTGCTTTTGTGCAATTGTGTAAATGTGCTTTTCTTCCCAACTATTCTCTCATTATTACAGCTAAATAGCGTGGATGAGTAGAAAACAATAGTCAAGGAGTAAAGTTATATAACAAGAGTCATGTAAGTTCCTGCTTTATACAGGAGGAAGAGGAAGGGAAGGAAAAGAAGGGGAGAGAAATCTACCAGCTGGTTCAAAAACAGTGCTGTCACTGTTGGTTTAATTCTTTCCAAATTAACCTCCTTCTGATAAATACAAAGTACCCTTATATTCTGTCCTAGCTCATCCTGTGATTAGTAGATCAGCAGTTAGTAAGACAGTGTTGCCTAGATAACAATGGACTGAAATGCTAATGGCTAAATGCCTTTTTGTGCAATGAAGTATTTGTCTAGTCTTAAACACAGCACAGGTGTAGAGCTCTACTTGTTCATATAGAGGTTAACAAGCCTGCATGAGAACCCTCTTGTGGTGACAGTGGTTGATCTATTGGAAGGTTAATGCTCAACCAGGAGCATCTGTAGCCATCTATGTAGTTCCTAAGTATGATAACAGGGAACTGCAGAGAATTTTATAGCTGTGAATGTGCATTCATATAAATAACACCTGAGGTTGTGTGTCTCTAATGAAGGCATGTAGAGACAAGGGCAGCACTTAGGTGTTGGCTTGCTGTAGTTGTGCAGCTTTCTAAACATATAAGATTCATATATCTTTTTCTTAAAATATCTTACAGCTGCTTTTCTTGAGGTGCTTTATGAATAAGGAAGAAACAAGTGCACAGCAATAGTCCAAATGCTCATGAAATAGCAGATGAGAAGTCGGTAACAATAAAACTGAACAATAAAATAATATTGAGGATTCAAAAACTGGTGTTGCTTCATGGTGATGTCATTGCTGGAAAATGAACAGGGGCCCAAGGAAATTAATGGGATAAAGGTTCCTGCTTTCAAAGAATTTTGATGGTGTCAGTCGAATTGTAAGAGCAAGGCAGTTGCCATCAGCACCCTGCTTCAAAAGAGAAGGTGCATTTGGCATTATTTATACTAAGAAGGCATACAGCCTGGCTGGTAATTTGAGGCATGATGTTACTGGGGAGAAGATATTAGCAACCTTCTGAAGGGCAGACGTGACTTCTAGGTTCATAATGTGTCTCTTCCTGAGGTCACAACTTGATAAGACTAAGGCTCAGGAAGGGATAGCAACTTGCAGCTCTTAGGCTCTGGCTTGGCAATTGTTTGTGTTCCAACAGTGCATAAGTGCGTAATTATGAGTATGAAAGTGTGGATTCTTGTGTCTGTGTTCTTCTTGTTTGCCCAGAGCATTGTAAGTTTGTACAATATTAGCTGGATTTACTATTCTTGAGAGAATGGAAGGAGTGCGTGCATGAAATTGCTGAGCTCCCTGAAGTGGAGTTTTAACTGTCACTTGTGTTATCATGGTACCAGAGGTATAAAAGTGCTCAAGTCTGGGAATGGTTTGAAATAGGTTGATCAGGTGAATTACAGAAATTAAGCTGGCTTCAAGGTCACAACAGGATAGGGTTAGCAATTAGATCAGTGTTGGGGAACACATGAAAAATACAGTGCTTGCTAAGGGCCATCGTACTGCTTGGAATCATTTCAAGCAGACAATAAGCCTGTAGGTTCAAAGATCAGTCAAGATCTTAGCCTTGCTATGGTGAGCTTGTTGTCATGTCAGTATTCAGCAGCAGTCACAAAGGGAATTCGAAAATGAGGAATTGTGAATGGAATACCATACTAAACTGAGCGCATGATTACTGCTATAAACCTCTTCTATGCTGCATCTTGGAAAGTGTGTGGTGTTCTGATGGTTCTGTCTCAGAAAGAAATAGAGTGAAATAATTGAAGCACAGAAAACGCCACAAGTGTTTGGGGGCATATAGTGATCTCTATTTGAGAAACTGATTTGACAAGAACCGTTCTGTGTGAAAACATTATTGAGAAGGCATGTGACAAAACTTTTAAAATCAGGAATAAGACCACTAGGGAATATTCATTCACTTGTGATCTTATAATATACTGGGCAGTATGTTATAAGAGAGAAGGAGAGATAATGAGAGGATGGTGCAACAAAGGTTGTAAAATAAATAAAATAAAAAAATCTCTCTTTCTCCTTCTCTCCTCACTGCTCCCTCTTTCTCCTCTCTCCACCTCTCCCTCTCTCTCCAATTTATTGTGGAGGATGTGTGTGGGCATGTATTCCAGTCTTGATCTACTAATCACAGGGAAAATCACACTGCACCTCTGTTGAGACTTGTCTCACAAGATACTAAAAGCTGCTGTTGACTAACTAATAATAATGAGAAGAACAAAAGCAGATTTGGCTAGTTGATAACCTCAAGCTAAGCAGGGCAAAAACACTCTTAGTGCTGAGAATGGGAAGTCTGATGTTTTATGACGCCAGAATAACAGAGGCTTGATAGCAAAATGTCGTGGAAAACATTTATTTTACTATTTCTATTAAAAACTATTAAGAAGAACTGAAATCTCTTTTGAAAGTGTCTTATGGCTGTTCTACAGTGGTGTCTTACTAGAGGTGTTTATTCCTGTTGAATATATTCCCTCTGTTTGTGTCCTGCTGATATACCTCTTAGCTTATGTTGATCTGACAGAATAATGTTTTCAGTCTGCAAGAGTTTCTGCTCCATTACCTCACTGTTGTTACAGCATTATAATATTATTGCAAACAGCTCTCCAGCAGCAATCCCATAACACCACTGGCATAGCCCAGTCTGGCTGCATTTTGGAGCTCAGGAGCTATGAGTCACAATGTTTAGACTTCTGGCTTTTGCAGTGTTTGAAAATATGTCTCTTGCAAGTGCTCCGCTGCAAGCACTTCAGTGTGGGTCTATGGGATGCTCAGGTGTACACAGTGTGCAGGAATTGAGATGTTCCTGAAAGGATGAGGAAGCTTTGGATATAGTAATAGGTCAGGAAAAAGGGCAGAGGCTGTGGCAGCTGTCTTGCTCTCATGCTGTCTGGGGCACACCAGCAACCTGCAGTTGCCTGTATGTTCCTGTGCTCCTTGTGCAAAAGCACCTTTGGCCAGTGGAATAGTGATTTCAGTGCTTTGTGTGATGTTATCCACAAAAGATGAAAGAGTTCGAATACTTTATAAATCAAGTGTATGTTAAGATAACTCTCCCAGTGGACTGTGGCATGCCACTTTTTCTGCTTTGTACTTCAAATAGCAACAGGCTACATGGAGACAGCGAGCAGGACCTGGTAGTTAAAGGTAGCAGATCACTTGATCATTTGTGTGCAACAGTAATTACAAAATGGAACGCATGTGCTGAAACATGAATACACAGCATTCCATATCATAAATAAAAAGATACCACAGAAATTGAAGTAAAGCACGAATGTCTTCTCTTACAATGGAAATGAAATAGGAAATGCACCTTCTACTCATGGAGGAGTTGCAGAACTGCTGCTAAGCAATGAGGCGACCTCATAAGGAAGGAAGACCGTGTAGTGGCACTAATTTCAAATGCATGTCAGCTTTTCACATCTACAGTAGAGTATTTTTATCTTCATATTTCACAATGTTTTGGCTTCCGTGTACAGCCAATATACCTACACATCTGCATTTCTTAACTGACTTAAATGTTAATTTCTGTTCTTATC
Organism: Lagopus leucura; assembly: GCF_019238085.1. NCBI lineage: Eukaryota > Metazoa > Chordata > Aves > Galliformes > Phasianidae > Lagopus > Lagopus leucura. Next base: position 4,239,737 of record NW_024962267.1, read on the forward strand.
CATACCTGGTTCTGCATGCAGGTGACTGGTTATACATGCCTGTGAACTGACCATCTCCAGCAATAGCTTCTTTTCTGACATCAAGCAGATTGTTGAATGATACAAACTTTTCCACCTATGGTTGGTACCCTGGTTCTTTCCTCCCAGAGCAGCTGTCATGTTGGCATCCTGAGGCTGAAAAATAGACTTGGCGCACAGCCTTGGGAACACAGGATCCGAGGGCTTACAGTCAGTGCTGACAGGCACAGGCTTGCTTGTACCACAGCCTGATCCCACTGCATGGTGATTGCCCTGCCATGTGCAGCTGGTCAGCAAGTACTTGTAGCATATGCTGATTGCTATTTATTGTCTGCAGGACGTGCATCTGCACTTTTTTTTTTCTAGCAGCTGCACACCTGGTGGATCGGGTGGTTGTAGTTACCCAAATACAGACAGATCAGTTACTACTTCCAACAGTGGTCAGTCAGCTGCAGGGCTGACAGTGAAGGGCCTGAAAACTGCAGTTTGCAGTGGAACAGAGCAAACTGCTGGGCCCTTCAAATATAATGTGAAAACAAAGTGGTGTTGGAAAAAAAAATCCTTCTGTTCCAAACTCTTACTCATTGATAAGTACAGCAATAACCCATAAGGCACTGCAAGGCTTCCTGAAGATGAGGAGATGGAATATCTTGAGGGGGCATTATAGTGGTTGCTTACAATATAATGTTGGGTAATGCCAGTTGAGTGTGCATATGTTCTGGTGCCTCAGCTCAGGTACCAGATAGCTGTGCAAAATAGAACTTGTTGGTTTTCAGATTTATTCCAACATGAGGCAGGGGAAGGAGAATCCAGAAATGGGGTCTGGTTTGGGGTTCTGCTGCAGCTTTCCTCTATGATACTGCGTCACTCTTGTCATTAAGTAGATTGTAAAATGGAGATTATAATACTGCTATACCTCATGACGGTGGAATGAAAGTGCTTTGAGATGGTCCTTTTTTGTTTGGCACAGAAAGCACATAATTACTGCTGAATAATTGCATTTTACTTGGTTAATGTGAAGAACAAATCCACAGTAAAATGGGTCAGTGTATATCTATTTGCAGTCAAGTGTCAAATAATCATGCCTTGATCTAACTGCCAGTTAGGTTGCAGAATTACCTAAAAGTGGACCATGACTTTGGAGATGCTGTTAGATTTTAGAAAGAGTTTGGCAATAGCAACTGATGCATGTACTTAGCTGAATGTGGCCAGAAATTCAAAGAAATCAATATGATTTTATGCTGAAAAATGTATGTTTTTGTGGTATGTACCAAAATCTCACGCCCACAAATAAAGCTATCTGTGTTATTTGAGAAGTCCCAGGAACAACCCTAGTGAAAATGGGGTGAACCTCCCTCTGTAGCATCTTCCCTTCCTCAGCCTTTGTGAGCACTCATGCATGGAATGAGCTATGCTGCATTTCTATGCTTTGTTTTCTTTGAGACTGCTGCTGTTAGAAGCATGTAAACAACCAGGCAGAGAACTCCCACTGCCCTGCACAGGGACAGTTAATTGCAGGGTAGGAAAATGTGTAGTTACTACACATTTACATCTTAGAGTGGTTCCTCTTACCATATAAACCTGGGTTTGTTTAAGTGAGATTGCCATTGGAAAGTTCAAAAACTGATTTTTAGAACTCAAAAATTTCATGTGGAAAAATTAGTCTGGAGATATTGACCAAGAAAATGATGGTCTGAAAACAAGCATCACAGGAGTTACTGTATAGGAATTTGGAATTGTGTTTGTGCCATAATTTAGAAGAATAGGGAGAAAAAATAGTGAGGAAGTATGCAAAGGTTTACTGAACACCATGCATTTGAAGCCTTTTCAATATGACAAACTTTTGTGCTGACATACTTAATGATGCCCTTCCTCCTTGGCCCCAATTTTAGTTGTTTGCAGCAAACAAACAATTCACCCGACACTAGTGAAACCAACGCAGCAGCTCCCATCAGACCCTTCACAAAACTGATTAGACTTGCAATTTGCTTGCTCAGCCTGCCTGGTCATGGCTGTGTCATGCACTCAGTTCTTTCTCTGAATAAGTTGAGAATTACTGAGCAACTTCTTTTTTTTTTTTTTTTTTTTTTTTTTGGATGAGTACATCTCTAGTGCTTATTCAAACATGAAGTTGGTCCTGATTAACTCCATGTGAGCACTCATTTTGGAATAAAACTACTTTTTTCTTAAGCTTAACAGCTTCTGTTTAATTATTAAACAGTGATGTTAGTTGGACATTGCTGTGTATGCTGACAATTCTCAGTTCTTTCTTTGGATGCATGCATTTAGTAGTTGGATAAAGAACTGGCATTTTAAAAAAAAAAAACTCTTGGCAACAGATTTCCTTGATTATTTTTTTTCCTAATTTCTTAATTTGTTGGACTAAATGAGGAAGAATGTGAAAGTATCTGATAGTTTTTGCATGTAATAAAAAATACACGGCAGGTAGATTGGCACTTAGGTTAAAGAATCCTTTGTTTCTGTTTAATAATGTGAAGCTCTGGAAGCAGAAGGGCGCTTTGCTCAGCAGGAAGCTCAGGAGAACTACAGCATGTTCTGGGCTCACACAAGTGCTTCTCGCACCCAAGTAAAGCAGGGAGACAGAACAGCTTGATTGTCATTCAGTCAGTAGCCCAAATCCTGACGAGATTCACAGACTTCATTTTTGGGCTTTCTCTTCAGCCTTTGCGTGATTTAAATTTGTATTAGTGAGGGTGTTACAAGTGAGACTTAAGATAATCAAAGATGGAATTTGTTATGTATTGATTTAGAAGACTAAGACTAATACAAACTAGAAACTGTTCAGAGAAGTATTTTACAGTGGTGATCCAAAGAAAGTAAAAACACAAAACAAAAACAAAGACCACAAAAGAAAGTATTACAAGATGATGGTGCTTAGCTCTAGCGTGTCCAGTTTGTTCTTCAGAATGTTAATCTAAAGAGGAAAGTGAATATATTTGTTAGATTTTATTTAAAATGAAGTGAGATTACTTTAAGGAAAGTAGAGGCTGCTGGCTCCTGCCTTGACCAGAGAAGCAGCCTTTGCTGGCTTTGCCTCCAGGGCTCTGGAAGCTGCGTTGGGACGTGTCTGGAACAGCTCCTGCTGAATCAGTGGTGGGCACTTGGCTTGGCATGTGAATAAGGTGGCTGTATAACCACAACTGCAGAACTGTTAGAGCTGGTGGATATCAAAAAAACTCCAATTTTTGTTAGGGAGCAAAGATTTCTTATTATCCCTAACCAATGTGATTGAGCATTTTACAAATTTTTTATTTTCCATGGTTCTTATCGATCACGGAAATGTGTGTGCAAACTGCCTGTGCCTGGCCCCCCAGGTGGCTGCCTTCTCAGCTGGGTCTAATCCAGAACCATGGATGGCAGCAGGTGTATATAAGTGTGGTCTGCAGCCAGGAGCTGCTTCCACCAGTTTGTGGCCAGGGGTCCCAGCACCGCTGCATCAGTACAGCAGGAGAGGTAGAGATGTGGAGCAGATTCCTCCAGTGACAATTCCTGGTCTGGTGTTTTGCAGACATCGCACAGGACTGGGCCCTGTGCGCGCAGCCCATTGCAGCTCTTGGAGGTAAGTGCTGCCAAGGCTGTGGGGAGCTGTGCTATGGGGGATGGCTGTGAGCTCTTTAGTCAGTCTGTGTGAGCTAGAAGAACACATGCTTTGTCTGAAGTAGTGGACTTTTTTTTTTGGTTGTTTTCTTGATGGAGTTAAAACATGTCCCATGAGGACAGCTTTCTTCTCTAGTTCCTGGGGACAGTTTCCAGGAAGGTCCTATGAATTCTATTTTTCTAAATCTTCCCTTTTCCTCCTCAAAGGGGTCTATGCTCTGTATAAAAAGGTCTAAGCTTAGGCTACCTTACAGTGCTAGGTAAGATACCCCCAGTATGTGACCAGCAAATTAGAATACAGGAATATGTCACAATGACTGTGGTTTTGTGCCTCACTTACCAGTAATTTTGAAGAAACTTCTTTAATTCCTTCCCTAGCAATCCAAACTATGGTGTCTAGGTGATACCTGTCACCAGCATTCTCCGATCTCTGCCTAGTTACTTGCTGAAGGTTCCTCCTGGAATGCTTACAGAGATGTTTACACTCCAAACAGCCTGGGCTGGTCATTCTGAAACTGCCGAAGGAATGCACCTGACAGTTGGGGTGGGTGAAAAACTATTCTCTTCTAAAAAGCTTAAAGACCTGCTGTGTAACATGGGTTGCAGTGTCAGCCAAACTTCTGAATCTGGACAGAATTTTTTTCTTTCAGCTAAAATGTATTGGTATATTGCCTATAAGTATAATGTTAAAAGCATGACAGTAAATGCTGAAAGTCTGACTTAATGACTCTAAGTGTGAAATATATCTAATTCTAAACAATTTATCTGCAGAGGCAAAGTTCTTACTTTTGCAAACGTATGCAGTGGCAGAATTGTCAGTTTCAGGCTCTGAACAGAAAAAAATAAGTTGTAAAAACTAACACCTTAATCAGGAACTGAAGTTACCTGATTTTTTTTTTTTTTTAAGAGCTTTTTAAGAATCTTTCTGAAAAGGTGGTAAAAGAGATTGAGACAATCTTCATTTAGTTACAAATGATTTTCAAGACTGATTCTTATGATTCATAACAACGAGTGTGTCAATGTAACTACTCAAACTCTGGTTTCTTGACTGCTGTAACTTTTCGTTTCTATTACATTGAGCAGTTTATCTCCTGCACTGCTGTTTGCTCATTCTATAACCTCTTTGATGCAGACCTGTAGTGGCTGTGAGGATACACTAGTGTGAATAACCCAGCAGCTTGGCTGCGTAAACATTCAACTGCTTGCTGTAGATGTTGGGATGTGTCCTTTCAGTAACAATGTGGAGGATGGAGTCGTTCTGCACTGTGTGCACTGCGTTCAGCAGGAGCCATCCAGAAGGTTGGTGCAGGCTAATAGCTCTTACAGCTAGTTTCAGCTTCGGAACTGAAACAACTTTGTAGTGTGAAAGGTGTAAGTGTTTAATGATGAAACGTGAAGGGGTTGTTTGCCTATCTTGGCTTTTCGGGACCATCCAATGTGCTGCGTTAAGGCTGCACAGCTGAGCACCACAAGTTCTATGTTCTGCTGTGCATGGTAAGTTTTGCTAATATAAATGATAGAAGTTTAGAAATGCAAAGCATTGTTCCTTGCCCTCCCCCTAGGGAAAGCCTAAAACATCTTGCCAAGCTGTAGCTTTTCCATCTCACCTCTTCTATTTTCCAGATTTTTATTTATTTCTTTTTAATCCTTTGTAATTAATTGTGCAGTTGTATGCAGGAGGAAATTATTGCTGGCACAAAGGCTTGCTCAATACATGGACACAGCAGGTGAACGCTTCTGACTGAGTACCAGCATGCCAGTAATAGGCAGCCAGCTTGAACTAGGCTATGGCAAAGTATTTGTGATTAAAAAGAAACTCTGCTTTGATCTGGCCACCACCTTTCTTAGAGCTGCCAAGTTATGCATAGCAGAGGAGCTGCTTAACTCACTGCTGTAGCTAGCGCTGGTGCCCCCTTACCTGTAGGTGGTGCAGAAGAGGAATTGCTGAGGTATGTGAGAGTTATTGATAACCCACAGTGTGTGGGGTTTTTGGAGGAAGAGTGAAAGAAGGAAATGGGCTTTTTTGTTTCAGACTTTCATTACCCTTTCCTCACATGTAACATGTTATAATAGTACAAAATGACAAGAGACCATCCAAACTGTTTGTGCAGTCCGTTCTTGTTCCTGCCGTGGTTGTTTGAGACAGTCTTCAGTGTAACCATGTGCTGCCTCTGGAGAGTAGAACTGTTTTCCCTCAGCGAAGTCTGTAGGTAACGAAGCAGAGCAACGTGCCCAGGCAGTGCTGGTGGGGAGAGGGAGCTCCTGCCAGAATTGTTCACGTGGTGTGTGGTGGTATATGGGATGACAGCACGAGTATTAATGAACGAGTAACTATAGCTACTGCACAAGTGTCAAGAGGGTACACACTTAAGTGGTCCTGAAGGGCATGTGGCTCAGATCTCGGTACAGACATCAACAGCATTTAAAAAGACTTGTTTTCAGATCTTTGCTAATGTCTGTGAAATGCACGGATTGCAGTAAGCCTGCTTTGTAGTAATTAGTCAGAGACCTTCTTTCTGTCTGCCTGCAGCTAAACCTGGAGCAGTGCTTCTGCCACAGCTGTGTCTGCACAGCGATGGGACGTGGGATTAAGGCTGTGAGTGAAGCACCAGGAGCCTGCAGGGACGGTTCCTGTTAGCAGTAACTATCTGACTGAACAGCATGTTTTGTTTGCATGTTAGATGCACATTTCTGGTGTGTTTTCTGCTCTTTTGATCGAGTTTATTTTGGTCCTGAGCCAAAGACTTGTCTGTACACGGAGTTACACTACAGTAATTACTCTGCAGAAAGTAGATGGATTAACTCTGAGGGAGCGCAGCATTGTTCCAGCAGAAATTATTTGGAATACCAACGTGTGAGAGCACAATTGCTCTTTTATTCTTTTTGCTTTATCCCTCTTTTCTGGAACCTTTTGTGTGAAGAGAAGCTCTTCTGTTCCTGTCTCGGATACCGCTGGAAAACGAGCATTGCGCTGCTGTTGGCATTTGTCAGGTGTTAAAGTCCTTTGATGGCTCCCCTAAGGCACGGCCCTGAGCCGCGCCTGGGTTACAGACCGACTCCTGTGTGCAGGGCTGTGCTAAGGTATGCTCACAGCTCCACTTTCCAGTTAAGGGTGAGAGCAGGAGGGAAAACATTGTTTTCAAACGAAGTGTACGGATAAGAAATCTGTTTTAATGATAAATGCTGTGAAGGAACGAGTGCGCTGTCTGAAGAATCTCCAAGGAGCGCGGACCTCCCTAACGTACGTGACAGGGGAGCGCACGAGCGCGGCGCGTTCCGGCAAGGTGCGACGCACGCGGCCGCCGTGGGGGCACGGCGCCGAGCCTTCCCCGGACCGCCGCCGCTCCCGCACCATGCTCGGGTTCCGCGGCTGCCCGCCCGCCGGCAGGCTTTTCTGCGTTCAAAGCGCGGGGCCGGGGCGCGGCGAGCCGTGCTTCCTGCAGGGCGGCGCCCCGCACCCCACCGACATTTTGCGCCGCCCCCGCTGCAGCGGAGCGAGGCGCGAGCGCCGCTCGGGGGGCCGGGCCGCCCGCGGGGAGGAGGGCGGGGCGGGGAACGGCGCGGCGCGGTGCGACGGGCGCGGAGGGAGCGGCGGCGCTGGGCGGCAGGTTCTCGTGCCGGCCGGAGCAGATGGCGGCCGCGCTCCTCCTCTACCTGCCCCTGCTGCCGGGGCTGGTCGGCGCCTTCAACCTGGACGCGGAGAACGTGATCGGCCGGCGCGGGGAGCCGGGCAGCCTCTTCGGTTTCTCGCTGGCCATGCACCGGCAGCTGCAGCCGCAGGAGAAACGGCTGTAAGTGCCGCCGGGCCCCGTCCCGGGCCCTCCTTCCGCCGCCGGGGCTGCCCCTGGCGGCGCGGCGCTCCGGGCTATCACCTGCCAGCGGGGGGCGGCGGGGAGGGCGGCACCTGCCGCGGGGCGCTCGGAGGCGGCGAGGCGCCTGCCGCCGGGACTCACGGGGGCGAACGAGCGGCGGCCCCGGGCGGGAGGCTTCCGTGCCTGAGCTGCCGGCGGCCGTCCGCGGCAGGCGGCGCCGCCGGGTGGTGGGATCCCGCGGCCGTGCTCCCCGAGCCGGCGCTCCGCGGGCGCGTCCGGGCGCTCGAAGGGTCTCGTCCCGCCCGTGCTGCTGGGCGGTCGTGCGCGGGGTGGCATAGGGAATACTGGGACGGTTGGCGGGACGTGGGAGGGGGAGAGGAGGTGCCTTCCCTGCGTCGTGAGAGCGAAGGAAAGTCCTCCATGCGTCCTGAGGAGGGCTGGCTGGGGCTCCGTGCCCCAGCATTTCTCAATGGCTACACCTGAGCAGTCACTTGCCCCGCCGGTACTTGCTGTGCAGAGTGCATCTCCTGTAAGGCACTGTTATGAAGCAAATGTCTCTGGACATTTAGCTTTAACGTAAGGGAAGGTGAATCTGCGGTCTGGATAGAGAGTGTGGGAAAATGACTCTGGGCAGCAATCATATCCACAATAAAGTTAGCTGGTAAACTTAGTTAAAAGCCATTTGGACTGGCATCGTTCAGACTTGTGTTTTGTGTGATTTAATAGGAGTTATAATGTGTAAAGGAGCATGAATGACAGTTTCCACCTTCTGACTGGTACTCAGGGACCCAAACGTAAATCAAGACTGAAACACAGCTCTGCGAGTTACTTTCCAGAGGCCCTTATCTTAATTCTTGCCAGCATTACGCGTGCGCTGGTCTCGTTTAGTTCTGCTATGAATGTGGTGTCTGAAGCTTGTTAGTTTGCCATTGCGTTATCAAATGCTGATAGAATGAGTGTGTCAGAACATATGGAGACAGAAGGCTAATTAACAGAAGTCACAGTGTTGGAGCTAGTCTGCAGTGTTTGACTGGAATGCCTCAGGGATGATGAGCATGAAAGTTGTGCTTTGTGTGCAGGCAGTCTGAGATGGGCAGAGTCAGATGCTGCTGGGGTTGGCACGGCGTGCTGAATCTCGGCCTTCTTGAATAGCAGGGGTCTTGGTAGAGACAAAACCTCCCTAGAGAAACTGTTTTGTGGTGAGGCGTGGTTCTGAGCATGTGATGGTTGGTTTCTAAAATCTTTGCATGAGTTTTAGCATAAAGAATTGGGTTGCTACCCAAGGAAGCTGCTTGGAAAACCCATGTTTGGTTCATTTGTGTAGGAAGGGCATATAATGGTTGTTTTGAGCAACGTTTTTGTCTGCTGATGTGCTGAAATGTAATTGTCTTTCACAGAGGCTAAGGTATGCTAAGCTCACTTTGTTATGCCTGGAATTGGTGGAATTGCAGTGGAGCAAAGGCTACCAGGTTAGACTATATCTTTGTAAATGCTCAGATAAAAATGAGCAACATCAATATTAAACAACTCATTCTGGCACGTTCAGTGGATGTCAGTTTGTAGATAGTTTGGCTGTTTGTAGGTGGAGCAGATTGTCTGCTGTCCAGGTAACTAGTGAAAGTGAGAGGTGAAGGAATGGAGATTGCATTGAGGTCTGGTACTGGGAGACATGTCTGGTCCCTGCATGCTGCTCATCACTCACAGCAGCAGGAGCTTCATGTTGGTCTGCAGGGTGCAGTGCCTCCATTCCCAGCTGTGTGTTGGTTTGTCCTAGCTCTGCTGCAGAAGCGCTTTTATATCAAGTTCTCTCTTGTGACAGATAGAAGTAATTGTTTCATCCCATCTTCTTCGTTAGGTGCTACCTTTAAAACTCAGTTATGGTTAGTCAGTTGTTACCAAAATACACAAACCCTATGTCACCAGTGGAACTTGATGCTTGGATTCTTATCTCAAAGAGAACCTTTACCCCCAAATCCTCCACCAACCCCTGCCACTCCACACAGCTTTACGATGTTATAATGCAGTTACAACTGTTGTATGCAAGATCATTAAGTCCTTGAGAAAACAAATGAGAAATGGTGAGATATGTGAGTTCTGTGGAAGAGATGTTTTAGTCTGTAAAACAAGCTACAGATCCTTGGTTTTTCCTCTCAGCTCACTTTAAGTGATTCTTAAATGATTTGCTTTCTCTTCTGCCTCGGCTAGATAATTTCCATAGTAAGCATTATGAAATGCCTTGGTAAGAAGGGGAGTGGGAAATGTCTTTAAGTGCGACACGTGAAGGTACAGCTGAAGTAACCTGCTTTTAAACATGGTGTTTGCCTTTGGTCACTTTTTTCCTAGTTACGGAAGATTGCAGCTTACATATTACCTTTGAATGGCAACTACTTTGTCAATGTTAGATACTAATGCTGTGTTTGCTAATTGGTAATTACTTAACTCCTAATGGCACAGGTAGGTGACTGTTCAAGAAATGCATCAAATTTATTTGTAAAGGGTACTTTATAGAAGGCTGGGGGCTGGTAACAACTTTCTGTTATTCTATGTGAGTATTTTCAAGTGAGAGAAGTTTGAGAGATGAAGAGGAGAAAAACTATTCACAATAACTGAAAGTGGACTGCTAAAGGCTTGTGGGTGTGAAAGAGCTGAATGCAGTCTTAATATGCGTTAGGGAAGCATTACTGTTACTGTTAGATGGACTGAGGGCTGCCTGCCTGGATTTCTGTGTGCAGTTCTGGTCCATTGTCAAGCACAATGAATCAGAAGCAGAAAACCTTAATGCAGTTCTCAGGGAGCTGGGCTGCTTGCCCTGCGTGAGGTTGGTCTGCTCTTCATCTGTCAGTGTGACAAAGGTATGGGAGCTGTGCTTCTAAGAGGTGGTGGAGGTACAACAGCCGTGACTTGGGGCTGCGCAGCTATTGGAGTTAAAGTTTTGTTAGTTTGTGATGGAGAATGCAGGGGTCTGTAGCTGTATGTAGGTGGTATGTTAGCTACTTCATGCTGTATGATGTTATTAGCTGCTTAGTACTAGTTTGCTCATAGTTTTATATATAACGTATGTATACACACTGATATTTTATATGATGAGATATACATGTGCACACAACATGTGAGATGGTCCTTTTCAGAATGGTTTAAGCTGATCTCTTGAATTAGAACACAAGTCCTAAGAACATCTACATTTGCTTATAATTTGCAGTCAATTCTGGTATTACTTTTAACACAGAAATGAAGCTGAATTTATGTAGGCTTCTTATTGCTTAAGGCAAAAAAAAGGATGAGACTATGGCAACATTCAGGATCTCCTCTTCAGAAGAAGAGCAGTGGGTAGGCGTTTTGTGCCAAGTCTGTGCTGCCCATTCGGAACTGTAAAGCCTAAAAGATTGCTTACTGGAATTTTTACTTGTGACAGGTTCTGCTGATACTGCATATCTCTGCTGTGAGCCATTCTATCAATATAAAACAGAGTTGCCTTTGGTCAGCAGGCTGCTGACATTGCTGTACTGCTGCTGTAGTGCATCCTCAGTGGCATTTAGCCAGTATTTCTGCATTGTCAGAGGGCCTGTGCTCACTGCTCTAGCAACAGAGGAAGGCTGGACTGTGATCATCTGCATTGGAAACTATAAATTTCTGCTTGCAGAGCTGTTACTAAATAATTCAAAGTTCAGGTGGGCTGAATTCATAGCAGTGTGTGTTTGCATTTTCAGGATTTAAAGACCTTAACAATGCTCATCTTTTAGAGCTTCTATCAATGCAAAAAAAAAAAATTGGCTTGCTATCAAGTGTCCTTGTTTTCTTACCATGTCCTTGCTGTCAAAAATCCTGAGGATTTTTGTTTGGATGTGTTCCTGTTTTTGTCTGTGAAAGCTGTTCTTGGATAACCGATTCAACATGCTCCATTACTTTGTGATAGTAAAACCATTTCATGTCATCAAGATGGACGTCCTGTGGGAAAAGTCAGGATCAAGTGAAGTTGGGAAGGAGGAGGGAGAACTTAAAGTTCCCCTCCAGTAGTAAGGGCAAGATTTTAAAAGAGATATATTGTACTTATACAATGCCTAAAAGAAACAAGGAGATAATTTTGCTGCTTACGTTACATAAGGGGCAAGAAAGTGGAATTGAGTCACAGAATCACAGAATGGTCTGGGTTGGAAGAGGCCGTAAAGACTATCCAGCTCCAAGCCCCACTAGAGCAGGCTGCTGTAGGTGGAATAAAACAGCAGAAAGTTTGTCCTTCTCCTGTGCTACATTTGAGTTAGTCTGTGTTACCTCTGGCAGAAACACAGCTGATAGGTTTTGTGTTCAGGTTTACAAATATTGGAGACTGTTGCACAGTTGTCAGTATCTGACTCCCGTTCCTGCAGGTGAAAAAGAAGAGGTCATTATCTTCATTTTTTGTATTCCACACAGGACCAGAGAAGAACTATGTGCTCAGTTCTGCCAAATGCTGCTGAGGGAAGGAGGGTGAAGTTAGCATTGACCTGGGGCACACCAGAAAGCTGCACTGGTTTACCTGCTGTGTCAGCGTAGGAAAAGAGCAGTGCTTTAGGTGCATGGACTTGCTGCCTTTTTTTTTTTTTTGCCTTAAACCAGATGTATTTCAGTTTGGTTTAAATTCACTATAAGCTTGGTTTTATAAATAACAGAAATAAGACTTCTGATAGTCTTTTCAGCTCAGGAGCTCCAGGCCAGCCCCTGCCTGCCCAGCACAGCTGCCTAGGGAACACATTGGCCTGGCCAGGGGAGTTCTTTGTTGCAGTGGCAAAACACATTTCTGAACAGCAGAAGTGAGCTTGTTGCGAGCTGTGTCTGCAGCTCCTGGTTTCTGGTCATAGCATGTTTGTGTTTGTTTGTTGGCTTCCTGTTGTCACCGGGGTGTGCTGCAGGTGGAGGTGGAGCTGTGCCAGCACGGGGTGCGTGAGGGACACGCGTTCCGGCAGCTGCACTGGTGTGTCTGCTCCCAGGCGCAGGCCATGCAGTAACGGCGAGCTTCTGGGAGGACAGCTTTGGGCAGTTCTGCAAAGGCTGTGCCAGGAGGACACACTGCAGCACAGTCCTTTGCTGTTGGCTGTGTGCGCTGCAGGCTCGGCCTCGCAAAGTGGTGCTGGGCATTCCAGGTGCTGATAGCACAATGTTGAGCCTCCTGCGTGGGGACAGCAGGCCTCAGCCTCAGTCCTCCCACCCCTGGAAGTTGTTTGTCAAGAGGTCGCATAGCTCTTGGGGAAGAGTAACCTTTTTTTTTTTCTTTTTCTTTTTTTTATGATCACCTGGAGGTGCTCAAGAATCGTACACTTGTGATGTTATTAAGCATTAGTAAAATGGTAATTCATTGCTGCACTAGCAGAAGCCTTCCGTGAGTGAGAACTGTAGCACAGAGCTTTGATCTGTACTGATGCTAAGTGGTTCAGTTCAGACTGCAGCTTTGAGGAACTGCCTACCTTGTCGGCTTCAGTGAAAGGCCCTTATGTTGTTGTGCTCTTACTGCTAGGTGCGCGTACCTGATGTGGCTCCTAGCTTGAGGTTTGTGCCTGTGCTGAGCCTGATCAGTGTATCAGTTTGTAATGTAAGAGGTATCATCTCTTTGGCTTGGGCATTAAAATGCGTGGGATAGAGGTTATGCAGGCTTAGAAGTGCTTTGGCTTATGCTTTCTTGTTTTTGCATGTCTCCATAAATGTGAATGGTATTTGAGGAGGCACAACTCTCTCCTTAGACTGTGCATTTGGAAAGAGAAGAGTGTTTTGTGTTAAATGCAGCCCTGCCAAGCCCTTGCAAGAACATTAAAATAGAAGTAATGGCTAAATTACCCGAAATTGCTTTAAGTTCTTCTGGTCCAAGTCTGTTGTATTTATTCTTTCTCAAAGGATTGAATATATACCAGGTAGTTCTTATTAAATAATACCATGTTATAAATCAGTCCTGACAGACACAGTATATGCTGGCCCAGAGACCTCTGTTGCTGCTGTAGTCTGCTGAGGTATCTGACACATCTCAGGAACAAGAGGAACAGGATCAGAAAGCTAAATTTGCATCCTCTGAAACCAACAGGGTCAGCGTAGTGTAATGGGAACAAAGCAGCACAAGACAAGGGCAGACCTTGATCTCAGGAAGGAGGAGAGGGTTTTTCACTTCACTAAACAGAATGGAAACTGATGAGCTGCACAACATGGGAGTTAGGGACAAAAAGTCAGAATGGGCCATTCTTATTCTCTTGTGTTAAACTCTACCCCAAACCTTCTCCCCATGTACCAGAGCAACTGTCAGCTTTGTAAGGAATGCAAGCTCCTACATTTTCGTAGAAGATACCTTACTTGTTTTGAAGAGTTTCTGTTCAAAATCAACGTTTGATTCTGTCAGAGCTTGCCGGGGATGGTTGGCTCAGTCCAGCCATAACTGTAAGAATGACATGTCTTGGGGACATGCTCTGCAGAAAGGATGCAATTGAGATGAGGCTCTCAGGCAAACAGCTATTTAAAGCAAGCAAAAATCCATGTTATTGAATGCATGATTTGTACTACGAAATGTTCACTAGAAAATCAGCACCTCGTCTTGGTATAAAACAGGGTAGGTTACTGTAAAAGGAAAGCTTGAAGGAACTGATATACAGGATGGTCTGGAAGCAGTGATTAATTCATTTATTAATATTGTTGATTATGTTAAAGCAAGTTGCTGCTTTGAAAGCAATGTCAGGAGAATATAACCTAGAGAAGCAAACTTGAGTGTAGGGAAGAGAGTTTCTCTTCCATTTTTGAGTGAATCATTCAGTATTTTAAAAAGAAGTGGACTGATCCACAGTTAGTAAAGCTCCCTTTTTGATATTAGCATCAAATGTATCCTTGGTGAGATGGACTTCCCTTGGCTCTAAGGTAGAGTGCATGATGTGTTTTAGGACTATTTTGTGAATTCTGGAACTACTGCTTGGAAAAAAAGAGAACTGTAGCTACCTTGTTTTAGTTTTAAGAGCAGTGCAGGTGTATTCCTTTGTGAAGCGAGATTGGATTTTTATGGCTTTGAAATGACAGTAGAAGGTAGGAAGTACTGGTTCTAAATTGTGATTTTTTTTTTTTTTTTTTTCTTTTATTTCTTTTAATGTTTGCTAGCATGGACTGGCCAGCTTTGGCTTTGCTGGAGCATTGGCTGTTTTTCTCGTTTCCTGATTCAGAACTGCATCTAAAAATATGTCATTTCCTAATATTGATTTCCTTTATGCAGCAGTAATAGCGTGTGCGAGGATGTTATGTCTGCATTGGGAAGGGAGAAGTTGCCTAGGGTTATGGATAGCAGGGAGGCACTTGTGGGACGCTCCCTGTCTGAACGTGCTCTGCAGCTTAAAAACAGGCTAAGGCCCCTCCAGCGTCTGTGTATGGATTTTGCTGTCAGCTGTTGAGTTCATAGGTTGCTGTTCAGCCGTGTTCTTCACGTTTGTTTTTCCCTTTCAGAGATCTTTGGGGATCCTGGAGATGCAAGGAACAGCAAATAGGAACCATCAGCATTTTGTTCATTGAAACCAGCAACTTACGCTGATGGTGTCCATAGGAATGGCAGAATTTCTGACAGCAGTTCCTTTTTAGTGAAGATGGCCAAGGAGATTTTTCAAATGGAGGTAAATGCATTTAACTTCTGCCTCATTTGGCTGGCATTGATACCCTCCTCATAAGTAGCCTTATAAAATACCTCTCTAACATATAAAGTAGAACAAAATTGAAAATGTTCTGTAACACCAGAGGTTGTTTGCTCAGCAGTACATGTGTGGGTCAGAGGTCTGAGGGAAAGGAATATTTGTCCTGGAAGTGCTCGGAGGTGGCAGCCAGCTGTTGGCTGGTAGCAAGCATGTGCCTCCTATGTGTGATTGATTTATCTGGGTCCCTCTGTTCTCGTAGCTCTTTTCACATGATGTGCGTGAGGGAATCACAAAGACTGGTCAGCCTGCCACCGGTGCTGCTGAAACCGCATGGTGGTTCAATCTGCTGCTCTTGGCTGTATCCAGCAGTGTGTCTGAGATCAGAACACGGCTCAGACATGATTGCTTAGTGTGAAGCAAGTCTTAAGTAAGAAGCACATTGTTTTCATGGCTGAGATGCTACAATACTATGTTCTCCTTATTTCATACACAGCCTACTGCTGCAGCAGATACTAACAATGTGTGTAAGACCTGCAAATGTTTCGTTCAGCTAGTTTTTCTGCTAGAGAAATGTTTAGGAACTATATAGGATGTCTCCTGAACGTATCTGAAGAGTTGGGTTTTTTCTTAGCCGCACATCCCAGAAGAATGTGTTTTTGATGCCAGGTCAGATCCAGATCCAGTCCCAGTCCCAGCTGAAGTACTTGTTGCACTACTTGCTGCCTGCAGGAAAGCAGAATGCTAAAGGTTCCTGATAGAAATAATTTCAGATTTTGCACTGGTGAGAATATAGGGAGTGGTGGGATGAAAAAAAACGTCTGAGAGGAGGCTGTAAAATGGGGCGTGTGCCTGCTGGGAGGTGTGCCAGGCTGCAGAGAATGTAGGGGGGTTTCTTGGCACAGCGCAGGTGTGAGCTACACTGCAAACAGAAAATCTTGTTCTCAGCTTTTGCAAGCTTGTTGGAATTCTCAGAGTTTGTATGTTCCTACTTACAGTAAAATGTAATGTCTTCTGCAGATCTGTATAGGGAGAAGTTTGTTGTGTATTTGATCACTGTTTCAATATCTGTGAATACCATTAGAAAAGGTAAGAGACCCTCTGACTATTGAGGCATTTCCTTGGTCCTACACATCACCTTGTTGGAGTGTTCTTCAAAGTGCTGTGAAAGTCTTTGCCTCTGGTTAATGTTGGGACTGTGTGTCAGTACATGTACCTAGGGCCATATCTGCTTTTCTGATCAAGTTCTTGGCTTGAAGATAAGCCCTGCAAAGCCACTGACACTGTTGCACGCGTTTAACACAGGGTTCTAAGACTGAAGGAGTGATTTCAAAGCTGTGTGTTAGTGTGCAAGCGGCTGATTATGCTCTGGCAACGGGGATGGCTCCATGCAGCCTCCTGTCCTGGACTCATGTGAATGAGCTGCTGCGTGTCATCAGAATGCGGGGAGCCTGTGCTGTGTGTCCCATGCGAGGGTCTTGTCCTGCCTTGTAGTTAAGAGTAGTCTTGTCCTGCCCCTGTAGTTAAGAGGGAACAGGAGAAGATGGTGGCTCAGGAGGAGGGGGAGCAGCAAGTGTCTCGGAGCAGTTGGGCTGCTGCAGGAGATGGCTCTGGTTAGTACAGGGGTGGCTGCCCCTCCGGTAGGGGTGACAAGGTGTCTGTCCTTTGTGCTGAGATTCTTTCTTAGTCTCATATGAAAATGATTTACTTCACCCAGTGAAAGAAATAGAGGAATGACATCTCAACCGTATTAAAACTCCTGCAGGTTTTTTTATAATGGCTTTGGCATGCTCATGAATAGTGTGTGCTTGTTCTGGTTGTTAGTCCAGCAAGCACTGCCTTCACGCGAAGGCTGCAGTGCTGCTCTGCCAAGGTGCTCCTTGGAAAAAGAACTCTGAGCAGCTGCTTCTGTACTTTGATTAATTCAGCGTTGTCTGAAACATGGACCTGGATTCCCTTCATTTTTATGAGTCCAAATGGAGCTGGCATGCATTGCCCTGCAAGTAAGATGGCATTTAAATCTATATTCTGAAATTGTTTGTTACAGAAGACAGCAATTCCTTGCCTGTTGGTCACTGGAGCCTCTAGAGTGAGCATGTCCTGCATGGGGAAGGCAAAAGTGTTTGGATCAGCAGCAGCCAGCTGGGATGGGAAATGAACTCCTTTTGTGCTTGCATTTGGCTGGGACTGCTTGCAGCCACATCGCCAGCTGGTCCTGCTGGTGCCACAGCTCAGCGCCTCACGGCTGCCCACAGGTGAAGTGGCAACGGTGGCAGGGTTGGCATGGATTTCCAGTGGAGTCTGACGGGGTGGCTGAGAGCAGGGTGCCACGGCCTCGGCTCCTGAGCTTTTCTTTGAGCACACGTTTGTCGCTTTTTGAGTTAAACCTCTCGTTACTGTAAGAGGATTTTATGCGGTAAGAAAGACTGCCACTGTGAGAGAAAATCTGACTGAAAATCTCTTTAACGCTGTGTCTTTAATAATTTTATCACAGTTTAATTATAACACAATCTAGTAAATAACGTCTGTTCCTGAGCCAGTGCTCTTTCTTTTAAATCTGGGGGAGATGTACAGTTTGTAAGAGAGAAATTGAAACTACTGAATTACACAGTTTTCGTGTGCTGTTTGACTGTTTCAAAGAAAAAACAAAAACGCAAGCAGTGTATCTCCTACTTACAGCAAGAGAATGCTGGGCAAAATGGAAAGCTGTGTTTTGAAATGGGACTTTGGAAAAATGCTTTCTGCCAATGAAAATGAGGTCTGTAAAACCTGTTTTAAATCCACACAGATTGAGCTCTTGGCTGTGAGTGGAAAGCATTGGAAAGTGTTTGCTTTTCCATGCGACTTTCAGAAAGTCAATAATTAGTGGCCTTTGCAGAACAACAGGTAGCTTTGTAGTTCATTTTGCTTTGTAGCTTGCTCTGGCCCTTTTGCTGCTTTTGGCTTCTTTCCCCAGCCCCTATCGTAATCTGCTTCCTGAAAAAGGCTGAGCTAATAAAATGAAAATCACACTCCTTTAAGTGCTAGGCCTCCGGGCAACAGAGATTAATGGTGTACTTGGCCATGGCTCTGCGATGGTAGTAGGAAAATGTAGCAGTGCAGTAGCAGATTAGGAGAATCATCTGTCACTTAAAATAACTGTTCATAGCAGCCTGGAAACAGTGGGTATCTGCAAAAAGCACTGTGAACAGTTTCCCCACTGGCATCATTTCTGGCTGTGTTTTTCTGGGAGCAGCTGCTTTTTCAGAAGCCCATTCCCTTGGTTGTGCTCCAGTTCCCATTACTGCCTGAGTAGGAAGGGCTCTGTGCTGGGATGTCTGTGGTGCTCCTGTCCTTGTGCTGGCTCTGGCTGGGATGGAGTTCACCCACAGCAGCCTGCACTGTGCTGTGCTTTGCACTTGTGGCTGGAACAGCTTTGGTACCTCCCCAGTGTTTGTCTATGGAATAAGCAGTGCTCGCACAGCATGAAGACTCTCCAAACCCAGCATGCTGGGGAGTGGGTAGGAGAGGGGAGGCGATGTGGCCAGGGCAGCTGTTTTAAGGTGACCAAAGGGACTTTATATGTCACAGCAAAACAAGCTGGGAAAAGGGAAGTTCCTGTTAAGAATGTGTTCATTCTTCCAAACAACTGCCAAGCTTATTGAGGCTTTACTTCCCGAGGTGTGGCTGAACATCACTCGATGATGAGAGCTAGAGAATAATTGTTTTCTCTCTTTTTGCTTCCATATGGCCTTTGCTTGTTTTTTCTTTCTTTTTCCTTTTATTATTTCAATTTTTATCTCAGTTATTTGTGATTTTTCTTTTTCTTTCCACATTATTTTCATACGCACTCATCAGAGGGGAGTGAGGGAGAGGCCTGGTGGAGTTCAGTTGATTGTTGGTGAGAAACCACCACACCTGTCCCTGCTTCCATTGCTAGAAGCCAGATCCTTGCACAGCAGAGGTGGTACTGCTTGGGATTAAATACAGTCTGTCCCATTAACCAACATCACTTACGTTGAGATGTCTTATGGTTTGATGTTCCTGTCCTAAAGCTTGGATACTTGACACACTTGTCCCCTAATGAGGAAGTTCTCCATGACCACGGTTTGTTGAGGGAGGGCAGAAGCAGTGGGTGCCCCTGGTGATGCTCAGCTCCCCTAGAGTGGCTGCATGCCTGCTGTTTCTGCTTTGAGAGTAGAGCGAAGCTGAAGAGGTGGTGTGGGGTCTCTGAACCAGGTAGTGCAGGTGGACAAAGCTCTGGGCAGATGTCTGCATGGAGATCAGCTGTCTCTGCCGGGAGCTGCTGGACACATGGTGTGCGTGTGGGTACTGTGACTGGGGGGTTGGTAATATAAGTTTAATCAGTTGGTGGTTGTTAGTTTCATTTCTTCATCAGTGGAATGGAGTGGTCTGAGGCAGAGTGCAGGAGGACGGGATGTGGGGATTCTCTCTGTCTAGCCAGGAGTGGGAGAAGTTGTACAGTATTTAGCTTCCCAGCTTTGCCCCCCTCATGCTGATGGAGTCCTTCTGAAAACACAAGCGTGCAGTGGCACCGTTGTTACTGAGAAAGGCAACATTAAATTGGACATTTGTGCTCAATGAAGGCTGCAAAATTGGAAATTACGTACACCACTGACTATTTTATTCTGCCTATTTGTGGAAATGGCTAATGGTTGGTTACCCAGGAAACGCTTCCAGTGATTTCTACTCAAGCCTGTTAAAGCACAGTACTGTCACCAGTAATGTGTTGCTGTTACTTTTAAGGAAAAGATGGCAAAGGCTGGTGCCTTGTGTGGGGTAGAAGATACTGTGGGAAAGACAGGAATTCAAGGAATGAAGACACAGTGTCTGAGCTCGGTGCAGACCACGGTATTTTTTGTTTAAATCACAGTGTAGCTTACTCAATGGAAGCCTCTTCCTACAATGAACAAGAGTTTCCTGCCAAAAATGTTAAAGGTGTTTTAAAGGTGTTCTCCCTCCTTTAGACTTATCTTTCAAGTTGGTGTCTGTTCCTGAGATACTGCCATGAATTGCTGGCAACTGTTCTTTGAAGTACGTTGTGAAAACTGTATGTTGTCCTCAGGAAGTTTCAGGCTGTGAGTGAGGAAAGGAATTCACCACAGCGTGAGAGGAGTACTTGCAGGAGCTTGGAGATTTTCTGTTTCTGATGCACTTGTCTCATCTGAACTGCAGCTGTCCTGTTGGAAGAGCCAGGGCGTTCTGTGGACAGTACTGAAGGGGTTCAGGTGGCTGCGAGCAGAACTTCTCCTAGTTCCTGCTGTCATTTTCATTCCCCAGGAGGGACATTACAGCCATTGCTGCAGTTCTCACAAGTCACCGATGAGAGCAGACAGGACCTCAGAACTGTACCCTGCTGCTTAATATGCTCTGGTGCTTGCTGAAATGAAAAGCTATTTCTGGTGTGTTTTGCTTTGGATTCACAAGTCTGTTGGACTAATTAGGAACAGTCCTTCTTGCTGTTATGTGACTTGTGGGGATGCTTGCACTGAGCACTGAAGCCCCAGGGAGGGAGTTGCCACTGCCTTCTCCCTGCTTGGAGTTCTGTGGCTGTGTGAAGCACGCTTTGCACATACGGTTGCCCAAAGGTCTGATCTGTCACTGGGGAAGTCAGTAAGATGCTTTGATGCCTTTTCTGAGGCTGAAGTGGCACTTAGCACAACTGAAGAGATGAAGTTTTTGTTGGTTAGGCTGTTCTGCCAGGGGCATGGCAGCGAGGTGCAGTGGCTGCTTGACCCTCTCCAAGAGGTAATTAAGATAAAGCAATAATTAACTTTATTCTAACCAATACAGCATCAGGACTGATGTATTTGCTCTGAGACTAGAATTTTAGCTTAAAATCGGTAGGCGTGTGTTTTAATAACGGGGTACAATTGGACCAAGTTTTGAAGAAGTAGAAACAAAAATTTCTGAGAGTTAGGAGAGTTAGGAGCCCCCACTTTCTATAATTTCTGATTGCCAGTGTTAACGACAACAACAAGCCTTGTGTTGTCTCTTCCCGAGAGGATAACAGAACGGAGGGGAAAATGTAGCTAAGTCCTACATTAGGAGCAGCTCAGAAGCCGCTGCTTTACAAAAGAGTTTGGAGATGAGAGCTGAGTACTGCTGCCACAATTAGAGAATGAAGCTGTTAGTGGCCTTTCTAAAAGCATGGTTGTTTGGATTAAAGACTCTTGTGATAACAGCTGTGTTTCTGGAAAAAAAATCTTTGAAAAAGATGCCAGACGTACGTAGGGGGAAATGAAAAGCTCTGTAAACTAAAACCCACCCAAGCTGCCTGTCCTGTTTTTATGTGTGAATCAGTCAAAAGCAAATATTTTACCTGAAGTTCGACCGTTCAGGGGCTTACCTTTGTGAGCACAAATTATGGAAAATTCTTGTGTGTAGAAGTGGTGAAGAGATGACTGTTTCACAATACGCGTGTAACTTTCTGTTCTGAATTTATTTTCCTATGAGACATCAATTTTGTCTCATTACCTTAGTGATATTGAGTGAATGTTTCCTAAATAACAATAATGTGTATGATCTTAAATGATCAGACTGGTGTATGTTAGATAGAAATAAAAGTCATGTTTTTAATGAGAAAACAAACAAACAAAAAACACCGAAAAAAACCAATTTCTGAGATACAGTGGTTTGCTTTGCTCCACAGCCGTTATAAAGCATGTGGAAAAATGTGTCTCAACAGAAAAACTCTATAACTGAAGCCTTAAACTCTCCTCTCTTGGTAATGTAATATCAGATCTCTTTCAGATTTATTTACTTATTTATACTGACTGGTGTCTGGAAGCACAGGAAGGTTGCACCCACTGTATTGTACCCATCTACACACAGTTTTCTCAATCTTGGTTTTCTTCAGCAGAATTCATTGTTTCTTATTTCTTCTGCAAACCGTGGTGCTGTTACTGTATGCTGGTTTCAGTTAGGAAGTTGAGGTGGCTGTGGTTTACGTATATGCGACTCAAAAATATCCTAAGAAAAAATGTGTTTTGACTGAGAACTCTCATTTAGCAAATAAACATGCCTGTGGTTATTTTGTGATAATACTCATGGGGGGTGGTGGCACGGGAGTGGTGCAAATGCAGAGTCTGAAAGCAGTTGTATTGATTGATGAAAATCCCCCTTAAATGTTTGCGCATCAGACCTCTAACAACATGGTGAAAGCATTTCCTGACTCTGCTGCCTTCCTCTTTTCTAATACTGCCTCTGCAGATCCCTTGAAGTTATTTCTGTTTCTCTATAGATTGCTGGTTGGAGCTCCTCGGGAAAAGGCCTTTCCATCCCAACAAGCCAACAGAACAGGAGGGCTGTACAGCTGTGACATCACATCTTCAGACACGCGCTGCACACGTGTTGTGTTTGATGAAGACAGTAAGTTCCTCAGTGCTTTTATTATGCAGTTGTCTGATTTTTCTGATCTAATGCAGTCCTTTCCATTGACTGCACCACACAGTTGCTTTTCTAGGTTTGTACATAACTTACTTGCATTGGAACATAAGATGTGCAGACACTGCCATCTGTAGACTATCTCATGTACTGTAAAGTTCTTACAGAGACAAAAAAAATTAACTGCTTTATTTGAATCTCCAGCTGACCCAAAGATGGAGAGCAAAGAAGACCAATGGATGGGTGTAACTGTCCAAAGTCAGGGGCCAGGAGGAAATGTGGTGGTAAGTCTATAGGTCTAGTGTGCTGTAGACCCAAAACATCTTTGTAAATGTTCTGAATGATCTGTGTTTCTGTGCAGCTTCCTGAAAAGTAATTTCCATTGCTGTATAACTGTAATTTCTTAGAATTAAGGACTTGAATGTCTGCGTAGCAAAACAAAATTCTTGAGATTGTAGACATTTTAAATTATTTTTCTAACTCTGAGTTAGCCCTTATTTGTAATCTTGGTAACAGGATGGATCTTGGATATGGAACAGACAATTTATTTTCAGGTTGTTTGTTCCTCCTTTCATGATACATTGTTTCTTTAAAAAAACTTACTACAGAAACAAGGAAAAATAGTTTGGAGAAATAAGAAAGGAGCCCTCTTTCTTCAGCCTGTTGCCTAGGATGATCAGCCTTACCTTAACTTTACTGAGGGCCATCAGCTGAATTGCTCCTATGTATTCATGTAGCTCTGGATGTTGCAACTGTGACTTAGGAAGTGAGAGCGTGCTGCAGTGAGAGCTTGTACTAATAATGATGATGCAGGCTATTCTTTCATACGCTACTGAGAGAAAAAAGCTTTTGAGATTTAGCAGATAATGTTATTTTTGTAGCTTCATAGCTCTTTCTCAAATTCACCTCTCATGGTGCTGCAGAACACCAGCTATATCATAAAATGGGGGTGCAGGGAGGCTCCTCCATCTAATTATATTCTTGCAGTTTAACCTCGCTTCTTCAAAGACAAGACTAAAGCAACTTCAGGGCACAATTCTAGGTTATTGATGCTATAGAGACAGTACTTAGCTGCTCCAGTCTGAGTCGGAACCCAAGGGAGGAAAAGTAGATGGAACTGGTCCTGTAGAGTTAATTCCTCACCAGCCAGTGCCATCTCGCCTGTGACGCAGTTCATGTGCTTCCTAGGTGGGCCGAAGGCAGCCTGAAGATCACAGTGCAGTTGAGCAGCACACAGTACCTCGTAGCACGGCTCGGAGTAGGGCAGTGCCCTAAATGAGTATTGGCTACGTATCTGCTTAATGTTCCAGCCTCAGTAGGAGCCAAGGGAGAGAATTTTTCTGTCAGATGAGAAACTTGTCTTGCTTGTGCTCGTCTTGCCCTCCCTCCCTCTGAATCTGCAAAAAACACCGCTGTCAAGGGGGCCACCTCTTTTTACAGTAGTTCGGTGGTTGCTACTTATCCTGGTGGCTCATCATCGTTTGTATTTGATTGGAATTCTCTTCCTAGGTGAAAAGTCTAACAGCTAGGTTAAAGAACAGCTTATACTTAGTACTGCTGCTTTTTTCCATCCCAGTGATGGTTATCCCATAAATGAAACGCCCACCATAAGAGGTAGGAACAACAACTCTGTCTTCTCTTGCTCTCACTGGAAAAGCTTTCAGCCTCCTGCCTGTGGCACTTTTCTGAAAGAGGTGACTTTGGAAAAGGTGGATGGTAGTGGAACCAGCTCCTTGTGTCTTATACAAGCATGTTGATTATTTAACTGTTACAGCTGGGGGTGGAAACACAGCTTGTTTTTTTTTTTTTTTTTTTTTTTTTTTTTTTGTTTGCTTTTTGTTTTTTTTCTTTTTACAAGACACAGGGTTATTGTCCACTCTGTGTTTGAAAGTGAGGGATTAAGTATCAGTGAAAGCTTTAGGGCTAAGACCCCTGAGTCCCAAAGCGAAGAGGGATTTAACTATACTGCCTTCCCTGATCAGGAAGGTGATTGCTCTGACTTGGGTCTGTAGATGCTTATAGGAAATTCTATGCTGCAATGCAGAGAGTGCCCAAATGTGTCCACAAGGAGAACTTTGCTAGCATGAAGTATGGCTTATTGAGACCAGCCTTCTTTGATAACTTACAGACAAACATACAAAAAGAATTATTGTCTTCTATCTTGCAGACATGTGCACATCGCTATGAGAAAAGGCAGTATGTAAACACAGTGCAGGAAACCCGGGATATCATTGGAAGGTGCTACGTGCTGAGCCAGGATCTCACTATTAAGGACGATATGGATAACGGAGTATGGAGTTTTTGTGACGGTCGCTTAAGAGGCCATGAGAAGTTTGGCTCCTGTCAGCAAGGCGTTGCTGCTACTTTTACTAGAGACTACCACTACATTGTGTTTGGCGCTCCAGGCACTTACAATTGGAAAGGTATGACCTAGCTTCCTTCCTGCTAAATCCAGACCGACCCCCTTCTCGTTTCCTCTTAGATTTTTTGCAAATGTTGCATTCCAAGGTTCTTACTTGCCTTTTTGATGGGTGGGAAGGGGCAATAAACCTTACAGGGTTCTCATGATTCTACCTGATTTTCACTCCTCTATAAAAAATGTTCACTGCTTTAAATATTCACAGCTTTAAATATTTATAAAGGGTTACTTATGAATGGAACTTCTCATGTATGTACAGCAGCAGTTTCCCTTATTAGTCTTATGGTAGGATTGAGTTCTTGCTTTGACATTTTGCACTGTAACAAGTTACTAAATTAATTAGAAGTTATTTGCCCAATCTTTTCCTCTGAGTTTGAGCATATTGGATAGCTGCTCTGAGGTATTTTTTATATCCTCCAGTATTCTCTTTATTCTTTGTGAATTCTGTAGAAGGGAGTGCTTCCCAAATTCTGTACCGGAGGACTGCAGGAAGGTAACTGAACAGAGCAAAGCTACTTGTATTCATATCTAAATGCATAGATATTTACTCAAGTAAAATTTCACAAATAGTTTGACTAAGAGACAGGGACTCTATATCACGTATAGGAAATAATCCAAAACTTGGGGGGAAAAACTTAAGATTTTTCTTCATATGTTTATACTGAGAAGCATCTAAGAGGCTAGCCCTGTCTTTTTTCTTAATCTTTTTCCCCTTGCACTAAGTTACACCAGCAGCTGTAGAGCTCCCTCCTTTACAAGGCTGATCCTTAAATCATTAAAATTTCTCCCCTTGTACACCTGTGCCTGCTACATGAACCAAGTCTTTGAGTTAAGCTCTGGCACAAGGAGTGCTTGTGTGAAGGTTCAATCTTCCACATTATCTGTTCCTGTCAACACAGTCTGACCAACTACTCAGTTTAGAGCTTTACCTTAATTGCAGAGAAGTGCTCTTCACTACCAGCCATAAGTACTCTTTTATGCCATGGAAAAACATGGATGTACTTGGCAAAATGGTAAATGTTCTTGTCAATAAAAGGGAAGCACATATTTTATTGAACAATAAATATTATCAGTATAAGCAATAAATACATATTTTCTAAATATATTCCCAGTGTTTGCCACAGTTGAAAGTATTTTTTGTTTTATTTTGTTGTGTTTGTGTGTACTTACCTCCCTTTTAAGAGACACTTAAGCAAATTAAGCACAGTGGGATGAGGGTGGTCCATGACCAAGTCAGTCTCATATTTTTGTTGAGAATTCTCTTAGCATCTCATGTTTTCCAGATCACTGCATTACATCTCATGGAATAGCAAGAAGCTCTGTCACACAGATTGAGCTTAGAAATTCATGGCCTGTTGAAAGGCCGGTGTGCTAGTCTGTGTTTGTCCTATTTAAACAGCAGTCACTGTCTCATTCATGGTAGTACTAGCAGAGAACCATTTATCTATTATTTTTCTCCCTTATCATTCATTTGCTTTTATTTTATCATTTCACTTCTTCAGGGGTGGTTCGTGCAGAGCAAAAGAATCAGACATTTTATGATCTGGGTATCTTTGATGATGGGCCTTACGAAGTTGGTGATGAGAGCCGCCAAGATAAGAATCTAGTTCCTGTTCCAGCTAACAGTTATTTAGGTAGGACAAAGTACATATGGTAAATCTCTTTAGGCTTCTTAAACGTTTGTGATCTGCTCTGATGCAATAATATGGAGTGGGAGGAGAAAACTGTTCACGTGAGGACCCTGTGAAATGTGAATTGTTTGGGATAATGCACATCTTCCTCCACTTTTACGTGTAAGATGGTACTCTGCTGAGGTACCTGGAAGTGCTGCTAAAGGAATAAGATATTTAAGAGTGATAATGAAGGCCTACGCATTGTCAGGGAGTGATTATAATCATTGTCTAATGGTAAGTACCATGTTTAGATCTGTAATCGTTAGTCACAAGGTCACTGCTGTGTTGTATCAAAAAGTGGTATTCACTAGCATTTGAGTTCCTGAATGTAATTTTCTGGCCTGAGTGTTTTTTAAAAAAAAATAAAAATGAAGACTTTAAAGCCACGGTGGCCTTTTTCAGGCTTTTAAAAATACTGTAACATGAGGAGTGTTTATGTTTTAAGTGTGTGTGTGTGTGTGTGTGTGTGTGTGCGTGCGTGCATGTGTTCCAGAGGAGAGTCTTGAGCTTTGTGCAAACACAAAAGCAAAAATACATCCTTAGGGTAATGAATATTCCTGTACACTCGTGAGATAAATTGGTAGAGTAGGTTGCTCTCCATTTTTCAGAATGCCTCTGTGCAGTGTGTAAAGAACATTTCTGCTCTAGTAGAGGTTTTTGTGCTACACTGATCTAGTGCTTTTGGCTTTGACAGCAGATGCAATTTTGTAACTCATAGCTGGAATTTCTGTGTTAATAATGAGAAGTTGAACAAATGGGAAAGATGTTAATATGAAAGCAAGCTGAGTAAAGAGTCAACTTAGAGCTGCATGTCTATTAGCAGAAATAATCTTGAGCTAAATGTGAGCAGTGGTTCCTGGGTGTAAAAAATTCCAAGGGCTTATTTCAGAAAGGCAAACTGATAGCCTTTTCATGTGGGAGAGTAGCACTGTAGCGGTGTCTTTCGCTGTAGACAATTTACTGTGTGTGTGTCTACTAAACTGAACTTTTGCAATTTCATAATAAATGCAGTGTTGCATTTATCTAACTGTAAATGCTGTCTTTGATTTGTTGTAATCAAAACTACTTGAAGGCAAGGCCGGCATTCCCTTGCATAGCTGTTCCCTATATTTAGACAGTAAATATATGTGGTTATGGCTGCTGTGCTCAACTATTTTGTCTTTTCAATCTTTCACTCGTATGTTTACAGGTCTTCTATTTTTGACAGCAGTATCTGATACTCATCCAGATCAGTTTGTGTACAAAACGTTGCCTCCCAGCATACAGGTGGACAAATCAGTGGATGTAATGATGAATAGCTACTTAGGTTTGTGACCACCTGAGGTGGCAGCATCTGGTCACGCAATCTTCAGACCTTTAACATGATATTCTCCTTTCCATTCTCATTACAAATACATTGCAAGTAAAAGCATGTGACAGCAGGGATTCAGATGAAGAGTAACTTGTAAAATAAGCTGGCTTCAGAGAAGCACTGATTTGTGATGCATTTCTCCAAACCCTCTCATCTCTCCCACAAAGTGGACTCCTCTTCCTGATTTTTTTGAAACTGTCTCATTGTGAATTGCTGTAATTGAGAATTTCAATAGTAGTGGTGAAGTATTTGAAAAGGGAGATTACCATCTGCTGGCTGCTATTTTCTTCGTTGCAGTGTGCATCATCTCACTTTGAGCTTTATTGGCTATGTCGGTATATGCATTATATTGTTTTTGTTCCGTTTTTAATGTACTTTTATATCTATTAACTTTTATAAAGATACTTGAGATTAAATTCATTCAGACGTGTTCACTAGAGCCACAATAAATTAAAGTTGCCAATTTCACCACTACTGGATAAAGTGATTCTCAACTACTGTATTACATCATTTAATGTCAAATGTTAAGCATGGACAGTACATCTTGCATGCTTGTAACAGAGTTTATTGACTTGTACGTAGAAGTTTTATAATGATTTTCTTGAAGGTGCAGTACTCAAGCTATATTCAAGTGGTAATGTTTAGTCCTTTCTAAGCCAATACATTTAAAAAAAAAAATTATCTTGTATTTACTGTCTGCAAAATGGAGACCAGAGCAATGAAATAGTGCATTTTGTGGGGGAGATAACTTAAATGGAATACGTTGAAAGAGTGTAATCTTATAAACATGCATTCACCAGTTCAAAGAGAAACACGGAACTGCCAGTATACCATACTCTGTTTTAGAAAACTTCTATCCAATATGCCACTTTAATATAGTAGGGTTATTTACTTTTCTTGTTAACAATATGAGCACTAAGTTGTTTGTTTATTTCTCTGTTAAAGGTTTCTCCTTGGACTCTGGTAAAGGAATCGTCTCCCAAGATGAGATGACTTTTGTGTCTGGTGCACCAAGAGCCAACCATAGTGGAGCAGTTGTTCTACTGAAAAAAGAGAAAAATCAGAGGGCGCTTACTCTGGAGCACATGTTTGAAGGAGAAGGGCTGGCCTCTTCTTTTGGTTATGATGTGGCTGTTGTGGATCTCAACAGTGATGGGTATGGCCTTGGTTAACTCGTGCTGCCTATACAGGATAACAGACTGACTCATTTCTGCTTTGGCTTTTACATTTGAAGTGTAAAGAACAATCTTACATGTTTTGCTGGAGGAATTGCTGAGCGTTTAGAAAGTCACGCAGAACACAATCTATGTTTTTAATTACAGAAATGAGTTGTACTTCAATTCATAACATTAGCGTAAGTAAAGAAGAAATGATACCAAAGGAAGATCCAAGAAGTTTCTTGTATGTGATGCAGAGAATGTAATTGGCTTGCAGTCTTAGGGGATCCTCTGTCAGCTGTTTTTGCATGACTAGTTGAAAGTACTTTTTAATCACCTCTGTTCAGCAGCAGGTTGACTGATGACCTTGAGACTGCAGTCTCTGTGAGCTCTTCTCAGAGTTCTTCAGTACAAGCACTGTTTTTTTCCCTTCTTTAAGATGGCAAGACATTGTTGTTGGAGCCCCACAGTACTTTGATAGAAGTGGAGATATTGGTGGTGCTGTGTACATCTACATTAACCAGCGAGGCAAATGGGAAGGAGTAAAACCTGTTCGCTTAAATGGGACCACTGACTCAATGTTTGGTCTTGCAGTTGAAAATGTGGGGGACATTAATCAGGACGGATATCCAGGTGAGTGAAAACCGACTAACAGGAGAACGCGCGTGATTTTTGTGCTAGTGCCACACTTTGAACAGTTGTCTTTATCACAACTGAAAGCTGCAGAAAGAATAAGAATTATTTATGTCCTGCAACTTATTTTCAACAGATATTGCAGTAGGGGCTCCATATGATGGTTTTGGCAAAGTATATATTTATCATGGATCCAAGAATGGAATAAATACAAAACCTGCACAGGTAATGATAACTTCTACTGTATATAATTACTCTTGCACAAAATTAAGGGAATGATGGGGCTTTCCATCTTTTGCCTTTCCATTATTGTAACTGGGTGGTGGATATGCACAGTGATTTACAGGAACCTTCAAAGATTGCAATGCTGACCAAAGAAATTAGGTGTTCTTTATTTTTTAATGTGCATTTTTCTCCCTGGGACAGTCCGTTGGTACCAATAATACAAAGTAAAGTGAAAGAATTTGTAGATGCATAAGTTTTTTCTTTTTGAGAAATTCTGGGATTTCTGAAATAGTTCCTTGCCCTCGATTCAGATAAAATGCTCACGTTAACGAAGAGTTTTTGCTTTAGAAATAACTATACATATTGTTTTTTCTCTTCTTCTGGAGATATTGTTTTCTTCATCATCTTCCATGACTTCCTCCTTTTCTTTTTTCATATCAATTGTTTGTGCCTTTTTTTTCCTTGAGGACCACTATGTGCAGTTAGCAAGGTGAGAAGGGAACTTAATTATACTTTCTAGAATACTGTTAGAATATTTTCTAGAGTATGTTTTTAAGTTTCAAGTGCCTAAACTGCCTAAATATTACAAGTAAAGAATGGATGGGCAAAATTTCTATACAAAGGAGATCGTCTTAGGACTTCAGGGTTGTTTATATGAAGATGGAAGTTTTCTTTTTTGTTCCATAAGGTAATGATGTTCACTTAAGTATTTCACTTTCACAGCTTTTCAGTGTCTGAATTCCCTCAATCTGTTTGCTCTTTAGATTCTTGATGGTGAAAAAACAGGCACCAATTTCTTTGGTTACTCTATTGCTGGAAACATGGACCTGGATAAAAATTCCTACCCTGATATTGCTGTTGGTTCCCTTTCAGATTCTGTATCTGTGTTCAGGTATTGCGTTACAGGACTGTAATTATACCAAGACTTTCAGTTTTCTTAAAACAAACTGCTTAGAAATAACGAAATAGAGGTTTGGCCTGGAGTGTATTTTTGCTGTTGGAAGTTGGAAATTCTGAGAAAAAAATATCCATGAATTGATTTGTTACTTCATTCCCTGTTCCTTCTTGAGAAGCTACCTTCTGATTAGAGCAGGCTAAGAGGGCGAATGTGTGCAGTTGCTGTGGGATGCTGATGTGCATCACTGCTGTTATATAACAGCAATCCTACTTTATTTAAGATAGAACAAGATAAAGGAAAACCTTTCTTCCACAGCTGAGACTTAAAAGTGCTGAGGCTGTGGTGGGGTCTGTGAAACAGCACTGAAGAAGCACTGCAGTCAGGATCCTGTTTGATTTCCCTAGCACAGGCCTTAATTAAGGATGTACCAGGATGACCTTATGGTCTTTTACAGACCAGTTTTTCTTTTAATGTTACTGTTAAGCTGAATTCACTAGTAATGAGCAGGAAGAGGACTCTCTCTTCCTCAGAGCAGTGAATCCTGTATGAAGTTTGAGGCTTTGGTGGTGATTATTAGGTCTCAAAAAGGGAGGGGTGGAACTGCCAAACTGGTTATCCTAATTTTGGTAGTGAAAAGAAGTCTGCCCTTCAGGGAGAATTGCCATTCCTACAATCTTTTGATGATCCTGTCTCTAAGGTGTATGGAATCTGTGTGTGTAATTGGAATGCCTTTAAATACACCGAAACAGTGTATAACAAAAGCAGCACATATTGCTTGTGGAAGGGAATAAACTAGGTGGAATGGACACTCAGTAGATTATTAAATGCTCTATTTAGTCAAAAGAAGCTTTAATTATAACGGCATTACAAAAAAAAAAAAAAAAACTTGTAGAAGTGAGAACTTCTTACGAACAGCAAAGTTAAGTCTGATGAAAAAGGTGAGGTGGCTTGTTTGGACTCTAGTTTAAACAGCTGCCTTTTCTTATCCCCCATCCAAAAAGGGAAAGAAAGGAAAAGTTGCAAGGCTAAATCTTGACTGCAGTCTGCATGCGGAGGAGTCAGGATATAAAAGCATTGTTTCCCCTAGCCATCCAGGCTCCACATTAAAGCTGTTTTGGACATTAATCTGAATGAACTTTAGTACCTACAGTTGCTCACAAGGGCTGAATTACCACTGGTATGGGAACCATCGCTTTGAAT
This sequence comes from Lagopus leucura, assembly GCF_019238085.1. Lineage (NCBI taxonomy): Eukaryota > Metazoa > Chordata > Aves > Galliformes > Phasianidae > Lagopus > Lagopus leucura. Next base: position 4,271,743 of record NW_024962267.1, read on the forward strand.
TTCCTGTGTGTGTATAAAATAACAACCATAACATTGCATTAATGTACCCTGCTCCCCCATTAGGCATTTCCTACTCACTGTTGTAGCCACTTATTCTGACTTGCTTAGCTTAGCTATAAATTGTTTTGTTTCTTGCCATTATGAAAGCCAAACCCTGTGTTTCTTGGGGTGTTTTTGCTGTAAATCAGTGCAGGCATAGAGACATCTGGATTCATATAAACTGTTGCATTAATTCCAACTGAAGCTCTTCCTTATTTTACCCTTTCTTTTCATTCCTTGTTTTTTTTTTTTCCCCAAATAAAGATCTCGACCTGTCATAAGCATTACAAAAAGCATTACAGTACAGCCTGACAAACTTGACCTAAAGAAAAAGAACTCTGAAGACCCCAGTGAAATATGGTAATGTTTGAGTTGTTCTGTCAGAAGTTGTGGAGTTTCGACATTTCTGTTAGATTTGTTCAGTCGGTTGCAGTTAGAGTGGGGGGGATATGATGGCCAATCAGTGTCGCTTTGCCACTTAGGACTGTTAACATTTAGGTGTGTTGTTAGATGTGTTAAGGTGTCTTAACTTGAACAGCTTTCTCATGAATAGAGATGTAAAAGCAAATTCCAGAAAAAAAAATTTCTAATTGCTCATTAAACATTTTTTACTTGCTTTGCTAATTCAGTTTAGTAAGCAGCAAATGATTGTTCTAGCATGAAAAGCAGAGTCATAGGACTCATAACATAATTCAGTGGACTATTAAAACTTTCCAGTCCATTGGACCGTGTCTTATTAATTTTAATTTCTCTGCACTTTTTACAGGATGGATGTGAAAGCATGTTTTCAGTACACTGCAAACCCTCGTAATTTAAATCCAAGAATAAGTAAGTTTTAAAGAGAAATAATTTTAATCTTTGTCGTGTGTGTGTGTGTGTGCATGTGTATATATATACGTGTACATAAAACTTAAGGTGGTATTGTGGAAGAATGGTACTTAAAACATAACGATAGGTTTAAAATGTGACTTAGTACTCAGGCCAGTCAGCTATGCAGTGTTTGTATTTGGAGCAGCACATAGTGTCTGGTGTTAGGAAGTTCTGTTGGCAAAAGACTCAACTGAAACTCTGTAGGTGACATAACTGTGAGTGAGAAATGGCTGTCATACAGACAACAGCCAGTTTGCCTCTCCAGTTTTTGCTTTAAAAAGTAGGTTTAAAGCCCATTTTATTATATGGGTAGTAAGCATTGCTTCTCATTGGACACTTACTCTACAAGAAGTGTCCCGTATTTGTGTGTATAGCTTTGTAGAAATCAGCAACTGAAGTAGTAAGTCTCCGTATTAATAGGAGGCTGGGGGTCTGTATCATAAATGTAGTTAAAAATGTAAAGCATCAGTTTCTTATCTATCTGGGTTTTTTTTTTTTTTCCTCTTAAGTAGTTACAGTGCTGCTGTTATTACACTTCTGAAAACTGTAGGATTTTGAGAGAAAATAAGAAGAACTTTAAGCCTAACCTCCTCTTCCTCTTGTGGTGTTTGGGCTTTTGAGTTACGTGTAAAATCCATAGAGGTACTTGAATAAGGTGTTGGTCCCTTCAGCAGCCCAAGTGCTTTTAGCATTTGGAAGCCACTCACATGCTCCGAAGGACTGGCAAATTATCTTGGTGAGCACAGAGGTGGTTAAAAGATGGACCAAATTCACATCTGTCAAACATGGTATTCCCTGCCTCAACAGACATAGCTAGAAAGCTTGAGAATACCGCTTTCAGTATTCAAATGAACAATGTACCTTGACCTCAAAATCCTGCTGACTACTTAGCTTAGGTACTACCTGGGACAAGACAGAAAGCAAGGACTCATGTCAGAGCATTTATGGTTTCTTATCTCAGCCCTCTACTGGCTCTACAGCATCAATTACAACGGCTCCAGCCAGCTCTAAAAGATAATAAAGTAACGGGAGTTTACTGACCAAAAGGAGGATTTTGTTTGGAAGTTTCCATTGGATACATGTCCCCTCAGCTAGAGAGGGGTAAAGCAACAGATGGAGAAGGTTCTGTAAATAACTGAGAATTTGTGAAACTTAGCACTGGGTGAAGCTATTCTAAAATGTTGCTGTAAAATCATACTTGAATTGTTTTTCTTTGTAACCATGGCAAGGTTTCTTCCTTATAGCAAACTACTTTATTTCTTTGTATAGAGATCAACTATACATTTGAAGCAGAAAATGAGAGGAGACAATTAGGCCTGCCATCTAGGGTACGGTTTAAGGACTATCTGTCTGATCAGTTCACTGCAAGTACCACCCTGATGGGGCAGAACTCCAAACAATGCGTGACAGCCAAGCTTGTTCTGCAGGTAAGGCAGAGTGTTTAATTTTTATTTCATTTATAACAAAACGTGCTCTTCCAGCCTCGTGGTATTTTTGCACGCAACTTAAAAATCACGTGCAACGTAAGGCTTAGAAATGAGAAAAACAGTAGTACTTTACTATTCTCTTCACACATTGTGCTTCCTTTCTTTCAAAGATTGAATAAAAGTTGCAGCCAGTGCAGTGTGCTGTGGAGGTCAAGAGAGCCGAACCAATTCAGAACAATGGAGAGTCAACAAATGCTAAAAATTGAGAGCTATTGGAAGCCACAGAATTAGTGGTAGAATTTAACGGTGTGACTGACTAGGGAAAGGATTTCAAGCCATGGGTTTTAGATTCCAAGTGCTTGAATGGGCACAAGTGCTTCAATGCGCACAACAGGAAAACTTGATCTGCACTGTCTTGTCACTTTGCTACTATGCTGACCCCTAAAGGCAGCCACTGTTCTAGTGTGTTATTTTATTGTAGCAGGTTTCATTTGCCTGAGTTACCATTTGTTATTCCTAGTAATTCCTAACTCTAAGAGAAATAATCAGATCAGGGAGCCTGAAAAAAAGATACAGTAAGGCTGGGATTTGTTGTGTTCATGCATATTTTTAGAAAATTACGTGTTTCTAAATAGTGAATAGTTGTAATACTGCAAAATGTAGCAAAGGAGATGTTGCTTTACTACTTGTTCTGGAACGTGCATCAAATGGTAGTCTTGAGGTTGTTTTTCTTCTCTACACTATATGCTAACTATGACATTTGAAATTTTTATCAGGAAAAGATTAAAGATAAGCTGCGCCCAATTCCTATAGCAGTCAGTGTTAATATTGCTGGCCTGGAGTCTGGCTCATCATCCACCAGAAAAGAGAGAGCGCTTCCGGACCTTATACCAATACTAAATTCAAATGAGTCTGAAACAAAGATAACAAAGGTAAGCCTTTAATATCATATTTTCCTAGAAATTTGTGCTGTGAAAGTCACCGAATGCTAAAGACTATAGAAAACTAAATTGTGACCAAAGGAAATAAGTGGTGTGGCTCTGGACTGGCTTATGTTTTGTGCTTTGTTATGAATGTGTTTCAAAATGTTCTGAATTTAGTCCTGCATTTCTTTTGTTACATAAGAGAAAATCATATGGCTGTTAGGCTTCTTCTATTCCCCTTTCCTTCCCAACATGTCAAGGAGGGAAGTACGCTTTTAAATAAGAATGGGAATCTTTCATCTTTTGCAGTGCAGACTTATCCCACATAACAAGAACAAAAAAAAAAAACCATGCAACCTAATTCCTGCATGGATAGGATGCTGTATCAGCATTAGAGCTCTGCATCAGTGACATATCTGGGAAAGTTACTGAGTTCCCTGTAGCTGCTTTATGCGCTGCACATCAGAAATCAGATTTTAAGCTAATGCCGTGTGGCATGCAATAAAAGTGCTTTGGTTTTATTCAGGTGGAGTTCTTGAAAGAAGGATGTGGAGAAGACAATGAATGTCACAGCAATCTGAAACTTCAGTACCGGTTTTGCACTAGAGAAGGAAATGAAGACAGATTTACCTATTTGCCAATGTAAGACTTGATTTAGCAGTGACTACTAAAATTCAAATTATTGACAAGTGCTGAAAATAAAACAACTTTTTAGGCTATTCTGGGAGATGGAACAGCTTTGTTGTGTTGGCCTGGCAAATCAAGTCCTGTGTAGTTGTATGTGTCAGGGTGACAATCATGGGGGAGTGAGTCTGAGCTTTAGAAGAAGAATGATGGTACAGAATCAAATGGTGGATGTAAAGCGGCTGCAACCACGGAGATTTGGTCTGAAATTTAGAAGATTTCTAACTGCTGGAGAAAGGATGACCAGCTTTGCAGTAGATCTGTGTGGTACTATTAACTGTATAGTTACAGCATGCTCTTGTCCAGTAGCCTAAGGAACAGTTAAGAGAAGTTAATGGCAAAATTGTTATGCTGTAACACAAAGCCAGCATCCCATTGCACCCCTCCTCCTTGGAGGGCCAGTGGTACTGCAAAGGAGATGTGAAAAAGAAAACACAGAAGGAAGTATGTTTACTGACTGTGAACAGTCAGCCTTTTGCCAAGGGTGCCACACAAATACTGTGACCATTCCTGTGTTTATGTTCTTTACAGTAATTTTTCACTAAGAGAGAGAAATGGTTTGGGTAAACCATAGTAAGAAACAAACTTTGAAACACATTTGTTTCCCTTATGCACAGCTCTGAATATTCTGTTTCTGCAGTGAAAATGGCATTCCAGTGCTCGTTTTAAAAGATCAGAAAGATATTGCCCTGGAGATAACAGTGACGAATAATCCATCTGATGCAAGAAATCCACAGAAAGATGGAGAAGATGCATACGAAGCTAAACTAATTGCAACTTTTCCAGATAGTCTGACTTATTCTGCATTCAGGGAGATGAGAGGATATCCTGTAAGTATTTCTAAGAGAAAGGGTATTCAAATTTTAAAATGTTTTTAGCATAAATTGAATTACAAATGTGTTCTGTTTATTCAGGAAAAACAGCTCACATGTGGTGCTAACCAAAATGGCTCTCAAGCGGAGTGTGAACTTGGAAATCCATTCAAGAGAAATTCCAATGTGAGTTGCACTTACTTTACTCAAGTTATACAACTTGATTCCCGACTGCAGTCTTTCAAATTTTCTGTGTCATAACTGGAAATTTGGCCTAGATTTGTCTTTTTAACTTTAGAATTTGATGGTGTGTTACTATAATATTGCATACATTAATATCTTCTTTAAAATGTTTACGTTTCCTGGATGTAGGTAACCTTTTATCTGATCTTAAGTACAACTAAAGTGAATGTTGATACAACAGACTTGGACATTAACCTCAAGCTGGAGACGTAAGTGTTCTTTGTGTGTGTGTTTGTGTGCATTATATTTTGACGTATGGCCGTAAACATTTTGAATTAGTGGTTTGATTTATAAAAGCAATTGAACAGCAAAATGAAAAACTTCTAAACTTGTAAAAATCAGCAGTGTTGTTTCTTTTCCATTGTAGAACAAGCACTCAAGTAAATTCAACTGCAATTACAGCCAGTGCTAAAGTGGTTCTTGAACTGCTTTTGTCACTCACTGGGTAAGTTTGATAGCAGAACAGGGGTGCAGGGTGGGGGGGAGAACACCTCTGCTGCAGACTTCATTACAACCTGATTTGTTTTCTTGTTCCTGAACAGAGTGGCAAAGCCTTCTCAGGTATATTTTGGAGGTAACATCGTTGGTGAGAGTGCTATGAAATCTGAAGATAATATTGGAAACCTTATAGAATATGAATTCAGAGTGAGTAATTTAGAACAGTTTCTCTTTTTATGTGTATTAATTCTCAAAAACGTTGCTGGATTTAAAAATGGATTTTCCCAAACTGTGGGAGCAAGATCTGTTTATCTTTCTGTGTCGAAAGCTTGTCGTAAACTTGGAGTTCGCCACAGTTGTGTAGACAAATGATTTGTTAAGTCTAAATAGTGGGTGTTTCATATGAAGACAGACTTCTAAACATCAGCAGCTTAATGTTATGAATTTCTGATTTTATAAGCTTGCCATTTAGTTGCCTTCCAGATGTGCTAGCTTTCATATACATTTTGTCTTTTAAGGGTTTTCATTGTCTTTTAGTGGCTTTCTAATTTCCTGTTGTCTGCATGACTCCAAGTCAGTAATGGTGATAAATCTCTTTGGAACAGATTGCACAACTTAAAGGAAGTTTATTTTCACAGGTAACCAACTTGGGCAGGCCACTGAAAACATTTGGTACAGCTTCCCTGGACATCCAGTGGCCAAAAGAAATTAGTAATGGTAAATGGCTGCTGTATCTGATGAAAATAGACTCCAAGGGCTTGGAAAAGATATCCTGTCAACCACAGAATGAAATCAATTTTTTGCACGTTGCGGTATGTTATCCTATCTTCTTGTGTTCACTAATGGCTTCACCATTAAAACACCACAGCACGTGATAACAGAGTGTAAGAGCTTACCTCCAGAAGGAATTTTTTTGTCTTAGGAAAGTTGTAGGCACAGTACATAAACAATATGTTAGGGGCTAAGCTTGTTAAGAGACTTGGTAAAATAGATAATGAGGTAAGCTGGAGGACAGATGCTATGTCTTGCTGATTATATCTGCACTGGTACCTTTGGCTCTCACAGGATGAAACTGTTCTTAGCTTTAATGCATTTCATCAACATTACTGAAATCTGTTTATTTTCCTACATGGAAAAATAAAAAGTAATTGTTGGCCCAGTATGAGGGGGAATTCCCTGTACTTTTTTGAAAGAGAAAGAGCTTGCGCTTACTTGTAGTGTATTTCTTGCAAATAAATACATTTATCTAACAGGAGTTTCATTATGCCAACCTAGCAAGCTTTTCTAATCCCCCTGAGCCCTCATTTTCACTGTTTTTCACATAATCTCAAGGTCATCTGGAAGAAGTTGTAATTGTAGCCACTAAAACTGCATGTACTTAAACCTATTCTTATCCGTTGGTCATTACTAAACTTTCTGTGAGTAATCACTATATATTTCAAAAAAAAACCAAGCCAGCGTGTATTGACCATATCACCTGTAAATCTATTAGCACAGTAACATTAATGCCATATACACAGAACAAAAACAGAAACAGCATGAAAAGCTTTTTACATCTGAAAACTCATTGCCATGTCAAAATAAAGTAGGCAGTTGGCTTTTTAGTGGTTAATCTCAAATTTTCATGATTCTGTCATTAGCAATGAATGTAGAAAAAGGGGGATATATAACAATATCGTACTGATCTAGGAACAAAAGTTATTTCTGTGCCTATATGAAGAGACAGAATTAAGACAGAGTTGTGACAAAAACATTTTATTTTAAAGGAATCCCATAACTCAAGAAGAAAGCGTGAGATTGCAGAGAAGCAGATTACAGACAGCAAAACATTTTCTTTGTTTTCAGAAAGAAAATATAAGACCTTGGTAAGCATACTGCATCTATTAGTCTTGTTGGACATTTCCCTCTCCACTCTTAACAGGGCTTTTTGGAGTTTGACAGTGTGAAAAATGATAGGGCTTTGATTTCTTTCTATCTTAAATCCCAGTATTGATGCTTTTAGAATTTGTTAATTCTTATTTACCTGCTGAGGCGAGAACTATGGAGAAATTATTTCCTAGTTTTATCTATGCTAAAATAAACACTAATTGCACCTTCATCACAGTTTCCCATTGCTGTTGGCACAAACAGATTTTGGTTCTTGTGCCTAAATACAATGTTTAGAGTTCAATTTTAAATCCTGGTGGAGAATTGTGAAGATGCTTTTACATGTAAAAATTTGTAACTGCAGGACTGCAAGGTGAATGCACGGTGTGTGGACATAAAATGTCCTCTGAAAGGTTTTGACAGCAAGGCATCGATTTTGCTGCGTTCCAGACTGTGGAACAGTACTTTCTTGGAAGTAAGTCCTCTTGCCATTTCTGAAAGCTTAGAGTTCTTTCCTGTCGTATGTCTAATAACTGTATTTTATTTTGGAACAGGAATACTCCAAAATGAACTACCTGGACATTCTTGTTAGAGCCTCAATCAGTGTTCCTGCTGCAGCTAAGAATGTCAAACTCACAAATGAAGCTGCTCAGGTAGGTTCAGCACTTAATGCTAGCCACAGATCATGTTATGTTTCCAGCTTATCTCAAAGACTAGAAAAGATAAACTGTTCTAAAGCAAAAGGAGCTAATATATCGGATTTTTAAAATCAAATTTTGAATTTGTGATCCTTTTCACATTCAATTTGGTTGGCAAAACTTGCTGCTGTATTGAAACGATACCCCTAGAAACTTTTCTTCAAAAACATTTGGTAAGGAGAGAAGAATGTAGGAAAAAAAAAAAAAAGGACGATAAATTACAGTTTTATATTAAACATGGATGCTTTTGAAACACTTTTTCAATCTGTTCCTGTTTTCTTTCCTCTAGGTGCGTGTTACAGTCTTTCCTGCAAAACCAGTAGCCCTTTATACAGGAGTGCCTTGGTGGATCATTGCAGTGGCTATTTTTGCTGGAGTACTGATGCTTGCACTCCTAGTATTCTTGTTATGGAAGGTAAGTTTTTACTTATTTGATTATTTCATGTTTCCTGGCATACAGGTGACAAGACAGCAAACAAATTTAGCAAACAGTTAAGTATTTTTGGTTTGCATTTGGGACTCAAAACACAACAAAACAATCCAAAATGTACATTACCTGTATCAGTTTCTCAATTTTTGAACATTTGGCATGAAAATGGTCATATAAGAAAACTCATTTCTATCCTTGGTAGGAAATATTTCTGTTTCTACATTCTCAAAAGGAAATGTCTGAAACTTTGGCCAGACCTCAAAACAGCTGGCCAGAGAGACTGTAGATACTTCAGTACAGATGGATAATAACTGGGGCTGCTGCGGTTAGCTGTAAAACTTTGTGAACTTTCCACAGATGTTTGAGCAGGGCTTTTTTCTCATGGCGTTTCTAATGCTATTAAACTCAAGAGCAGACGGAAAAAAAATTACAACAACAAAAGATGCAGAAATAACACATTACCTGTGTGTTCAGTTTCTTTTGGATGGGCTCCTTATCTTAGAAACCCTGAAGGAGTAAATTCATATTTAAAAGGAAAACTTAAGAATTTGAAAAGAAAAAATGCAAGTATTTTTTAAAACACCTTTGGCATTTTTACAACTAACTGTGTTTCCAAGTAGAATAGGGTAGTTATTTTATTCTTATTACTTACTGGCTTCAGCAGTTACTATAAGTTGATGAGAAAGACACTCATTTAGGAAGAGTGGATGAAGAGGAATTTATCTTGTCACTTTCCTTTGGGGCAGGTGGTGTGGTTGTACTTACTGTTTGCTATGGATGACTTCTCATAGGGTACTTTTGGTTTCCTCCTTCTTAAAGAAATGGACAGTCTGTTGCAAATCTAATGAATAATCATTAACGTTTTGGATGGGCTGTTAGGTTACAACTACTAGTCTTCTACTGCACATGAAAATGCTCTCATAAACACTGAACTTCTTTTGATGACAAAAAATCATCTTATGAAGGACAAACACTGTACGTCATAGGCAATTATAGGCTGGGGATGAGACACACGCTCCTGTTGAGCAAGTCAAAACATTTACCCTGTGCATAAATTGGTTTTCGTATAGAGAACTTTTTTGCTCTTTACAGACAGCTTTAGCTGCTACAGACATGCTGTGTAAGTAGCTTTTCTTAAAAAACAATGCATTAAAATTTTAAAATTAAGCCTCTAAAATGACATTCTTTACACCCCAGGTTATTTTGCTCTTGTACAGAGTAAGTTAGTCCCAGAAGTTCTCAAATCTAGTAACAACAGCTGACTTTTCTTGTGAAAACTTTCTAAAACGTGAGGCAACCAGCCTGTGAAGGGATTATGGAAAGGTTGTTCTAGTCGGTTCTAATAGGTTTAACTCTTCTTCTGGTCCACTGAAATTGACTAAATACCTTGCTTCCTTGTAGTGTGGTTTCTTCAAAAGAAGTAAGAAAGATCATTACGATGCCACATATCACAAGGCTGAGATCCATGCTCAGCCATCTGATAAAGAGAGGCTTACTTCTGATGCGTAGTATTGATCTACTTCTGTAATTGGTAATTGATGATATTTTTTAATTTTTAGCTGTGGTGGCACATGCTGTGGGTGTGGTGGCTAACGATGAAGCTTTTGCTGCATATTTTCTATTAACTTTTGAATTTCAGACTGTCAGTACTTGCTTACTCTGTTAATAGATTTTCAGCTTTTGGTGTACATAAACACAGGTCCTGACCTTGGTCTAAGAAGCTTTTAGTTCTCTAGAAAACATATGGATCTGTTGCAGTGGTTTTTAGCCTTTTTAACTGATGTTTTAACAAGTTGGTTTTTTTAAGCTTTAGAGATGGTAACAATGCAGAGTTAATATTTACAGCTAAGACTACCTAGAAAATAAACTTGCTTTATTAACCTTTTACTGCATGCTTAAAAATAAAGTTGCTAATAACGAAAGGAATTTTCTTAAATAGAAAGTAATTGCTGTGGATACACCTATTTTCCTTCAGTTTGGAAAATACTTTTCTAGAAGAAACTTCTCTGCTGAAGCTGCCAGGATGCATGACAACTTACGTTTCTTTACTCAACTTTTACTCAAGACAATACATGCACGTACCGGATATTAATTAGAGGTGCTTTGAGATGAGGGGTTGGGAAGGAATTCTTATCTAAAATCTGTCGAAACTGCATGTAATGACATTTTCATTACGAGATGGACCAAATTTTCAGCTATGCTTTGTTGTTGTTTTTCCTCATAAAAGTTTTTTTATTGAAGTTTCATTTTTAAACTTTTTTTTTTTTTTTTTTTAACAAGTCAAAAATGAAACCCGACCTCATATTATTTTGCTAGTAGTATGTAATCACAGTTTGGCACAATGTGTAGTACTCTCAGTCTTGACTTCAGAAACCTATCAACATGTCAAATGTTTGCCAACCATCATCACTGTACCATTGTGGCCAAAGCTTATTTTATTTTGAATATTCATTTCAGTCTTCAGCAGTTATAGCGGTTTCGATTAACAAGAAAACTTTTGGGGCACAAACAAGGTTTACTGTATTTCATAGAGGGAGGTGTTCAGCAGAGAATATTACAAAATTTAAATTTATGTCTGTTTTTCACTCTGGCAAATTAAGCAAGACTTGTGCTCTAGTACTGTACATGTATGGTTAGTTAAGGTAGTGTAGTAGTGATGGTGCTTTGAAAAGACGACCCCTAGTGTAAGCTTTCCTTGAACGCCCTGGGAATCTTTCTACAAGTTTAATAGTAAATCACATCAACATGCAGGAAGGTAATGAAGTACATACCTGCCTTTGGTTCAGGAGAAGTAAGCGTTCCTGAACTGTACGTACATCTTTGCTTAGCATGGAGTTTTCTCGATATATGACAGAACAACTTTAGAGGAAGACTCATGGTGTGTTCTAAGTCTGTATTTTGTATTCAGTTTTCTTACCCTTATGAAGAATGTGTTGCCTCTGTAATTGTAGTACTTCCACAGCAACTTCAGTCTAAACTCTTCTTTTTCTCCTCCCCCCAGTGTGGGTTCTTCCAGCGTTCCAGGTACGATGACAGTGTCCCCCGCTATCATGCTGTAAGAATTCGAAAAGAAGAACGAGAGATCAAAGACGGGAAATGCAAAGATCTTGAAACAAAACAGTGGTTCACAAAATGGAATGAGAATGAAAGTTATTCTTAGGAAAAAGTGGTTTCCCTCTTCAAAGTTCAGATAGAGCATAATGCTTTTGTTAATGGTAAACTCGTGGACTTACTCATGGTTCGCGGACCTACGAACACTATGGACATCTTCACTGTTTGTATGTAGATATTACTACTTATACTGCGGCTTCTGTTTGCACAGTTGAAATTGCTTTGTCAGTCCTTATTGGCACTATTTAATTTCCACTCTGCCTCTTTTTCCCCTCTTTCAAATCTAACTCAGGGTTTAGAAGACACTGTGTTGATTTGGGCTCTCTTTTGCAGAACATGCAAACCCACTCTGGCAGGCTTTTTCCTGTGCTCCTAATGTTCCTGGGAATGCCAGCAATGCATGATTGAGATCAGCATAAATCCTCCAGCCTTCCCTTGATGCGTGGTCCCTTACAAACACGCTGGCCTTAACATATGTAGCTCAAGTATCGTCTGAAGACCTGCAAATCTATTTTAGTCATAAGCTTTGCTGCCACAGTAGCTAGGGCTTACAAAAAGCATCCTCTTCAGTTGTATGCACAATAGGTCACGTTGCTCAATTTTTAAAATCAGATTATGTAAATCTTGCTCGCAACAAATATACACAGGTTGTTTTTTTGTTAGTTTTTTTAAAAAGAGGCTTGAATATTAGATGTACTTTTTGTATATATATATACATTTTAGTCATTTTTGTATTTATTTTTGTTACCAGTTGTCTTTGACTAACTGTTAGGCCAAAGACTTACCTGAACCTTGAAACCACTGTGCTTATGAACTTCAGAAGATGAGACCTGAGGCTTTCATTGCATTTTAATAAATCACTGAAGGTGCCAATGCTTTCTAAAAATGTAAATATTTATTCCAGTGATGTATGTGAGATTTTTTTTTTTTTCATGATATTTGTAACTTGATCTAATAGGAACTACCAGGTTTTGTAATATGACTTTGTACATTACTTCAGGCTATTAAGCAGTTCAGACACCAAGCATAGGTAGGGTTTTTAAGATACAGTTTTATACTTCACTGGAAGTGAGAAGTTCTCTGGAAACAGCTTTCCAGCTTCGTTAAGGACTTCCTGTCTGGCAAAGGGTGTTGACTACTACAGCTGTTACAAAGCACTTGATGAGGCTGTATATGCCTAACTTAACTATGAGGATCTGAGCTGATCCACTTTGAGACTACTGAACCGTGTTGAATACCCCAGCTCTTAAGACAACAGCCACAATGCTGTGCTTATCAGCAATCTAATCACTGATAAAACTAGATAAAGAGTTTACCCTTTTTCTTTTGTCCTTGTCCTAAAGCACTGGTACTCCTTAAGAATGAAGATTAGTTTGCAGTTGTTTATTCCATATAAACTGAAATTCTGCTCAAAAAGCATGCATGTTAGTTGTTAGCAGTTTAAACTATGCAAAAAACCTCTTGGTACTTTTTCTTCTCAGAGGTGAAAACCTGCAATGAGGGCAGTTGTCAGGTGGCTGATTTCTGCTACTAACTTTAAGATACTTTAGAAGCTCACCTACAATGCTATCCTTATCATAGAATCATAGAATCACCAAGGTTGGAAAAGACCTAAAAGATCATCCAGTCCAACCGTTCGCCTATTACCAATAGCTCCCTTATAAAAAGGGCAGCAATTTAGTAGGCTCTTCTTCCTCCCACTGAGTAATCTCAGTACATGACCCTGATTTTATGAACCCTGACAAATGCATTTAGCTGCTACTCAGTTTTTGAGCTTTCTTAAAAACACTGAAAGGCTCAGCAGCATAAGAAGCCAGGCTAACAAGGTGCTAAGATGCTTGACAACCAACTACCCCCAGCCTCTGATTTAAAAGCAGGTTGTGGCCCTCCCCTGTGGAGGCCACGGATGTCTTTGCAGTGCTAAACTGAAAATTATTTTCAATAAGTCACATCACTGGTATGCTTCTATTTCAAACGATTTTTTTTTTAAATACCAGCTAACAATGCTACATCATTCCATTATTAGAAATTACCTGTGGATATTTGTATAGAAGTGTGAAATAAATTTTTAAAAATTAAACATTGTTCTGGTAGTTGTGGTTTCTTATCATAATTACATGAGATAGTCACAGCTAGGCTCACTGGTACATCAGAAAGGCAAACTGAACATTGCAAACATCACCATTCGTGCTGTAAATATTGCCATTCCCCCTAAGAGACTTGCCCCTTGCCACAGGGCAGATAACTCAGTCTCACACCTGCAGGCCAACTGCCACAATTCCTAGCACTCCAGCAGCTGGGCTTTGCAAAACTAGACAAGGATCTGACCCGCCTCTGTACCTAGCAATGAAATCTGCTACTGACCGACAACTACTTGGCCACAGGATCCAGTTTCAATTCAAAAAAGACAGAAAAAACAAAACGACACAGGAAAAAAAATCTCAAAAGAAACCCTGTGGCTTATCTCTAAATTTAAGACATCAGGTCTTCAAGCTGCTTTGCTGAAAGGAAATCATAGAATTCAAAAAGTTAGAAAATACTACTGAGATCATCTAGTGCAACCATCACCACCATGCCCACTACCCCACGTTCCCACATGCCACATCTACTCTTCTTGAACACCTCCAGGGATGGCAACTCCACTGCCTGCCTGGGCCACCTGTTTCAATACCTCACCACTCTTCCAAGAGAAGAAATTTTTCCTAATATTCCCCGGTACAACTGAAGGCAATGACAATCCCTCTCGACCTATTGCTGTTAGCTAGGAGAAGAGGCCAACCACAAACTCCTCTGAGGTCACTGTAGAGAGTGACAAGTTTCCTGAGCCTCCTCCTGGACAATCTCAGTTCCTTGGCTGCCCCTCTCAAGTCTTGTGCTCCAGACTCTAAATCAACTTCATTTTGAAGCAGAGCCCTGAAGGTCAGAAGGACACATACTAGAGAAAAACAAATAACCAACCAAACAAAAAAAGAAACAAGCAACACCCCAAAACAGTGTTTGTTGTTACAGAGCTAGCTCTGCAGCTAGAGCTAGAAATTGCTGCTCTTGGATCACGTCAAAGATACAATATTACTGCAGGCAGGCTGCTTCCACAACTAAATTCACAAACATTTGTCCACAACAAGAAACAACAGATTTGGAGGAACAGTTAAATGACCTGTACTGTATATACACATACAACTTATGTTTTAACATAAATAGAAACATCATAGTTGAACCAGCATTCTATACATTCATGTTACACACACAGATACTAGCTATCGTGAGTATATACGCTGGAGTGCCACAGATGGTGGCGTATGTATGGTAGCACAAGCGTACAGAATTTGTACTCATACACAGATAGTTGCATCTGTATATGTAATGCATCTATATGAATATATATACATACACAAGGCCTAACACTTGTGCACACTGTGTAGCCTGAGGTACATGACTGAAATCCTAGTGAACCACAGCACTTCACTTATGGTTAACCCACAGCACGGCAGACACAGCTTCCATCAGACTCTTTCAAAGGATGGGGCCGTGCTGGCACAACATGTGGAGGGCAGCTGATAGGTGGGAGAAGAGCAGGCGCAGAGCACTCCAACAAACACCTCAGGCATCACAGTGTAAGCTGAGGTGAAAGCCTTTGAAGATTCTGACCTGACATGCTGCAGTGCTGTCCCTGCACCAGTGTGTCTGAACTAAAAAAATTAAAAATCCAGAACGCTCAGGGCCAGAAAACTGCTGGCCCACAGTTACCCCTGGCCAGGGGGTCAGGAGCCTGGACCAGCAGCACAAGGCCAGAGATCCCCTGCAGAGACCCTGCCCGGTCCAAACCAGAGCAGTTGCTCAGGCCCAGGGCGGCTCTTAAACATCTCCAGAGACAAACTTCTGCAGCCTCTCTAAATGAGCAACCCACGACAGTGGCTGACCAACCTCACAGGAGAAGTCTTCCTACATTTAAGGGGGATTTCCTCCATACTGCGGCCCTGTTGCCAGTCAGTGCTTTCATGTGGCTTGGCCTCCATAGTGCCCAATTCAGCAGGAACTTGCATGCTCTCAGGATCGATCCCAATCCTGCTCTCCCCGGCCTGAGTACCCCTGCTCCAGCTGCTTCTCGCACGCATGTTACTCCCAACTGCTCACTCCTCACAGCCCTCATTGCCCTGTGCAGGGAGCTTCCAGTGCCCCACCTCCTCCTCTCAGTGTGAAGCAGCTGCTTACTGCCAGCCTATTTCTAAGGAGCACAAAGCACCGCACTGCCCACGTTGCATTACTACACCCCATGCACAGCCAGCTGTGATCCTCACAAGAAGAAAGCAGCAGTGCTTCACCTCTCCTCTTCCCACAAAAACAAGGGTGCAACTGCAGTGCAAGCTTTGTTTTTCCGATGGAGACACCCACCATCAATTCCAATTTCTGCTTTCTGACCCTGACTCACATGGACGTGGCAAAAATTCACAAACTCGAATTTAATTGCATACTGGATAAAGAGACACAAAGATATCCCTGTGCTCTCCTTGAACCATCGGTAATTTGATACAAATTCATACAGATAACACTCCACATTTTAGATCAACCTTACTGCTATTTTTTATACACTTTTAATTCTACTTGTGTAAAAAAGTAAGGGATGAAATCCACAGTAAGTCAACAGAACTCCATGAAACGTTCCTAGCATAGCAAAAGCAAGGAAGGTTACAGATAAAAATGTGAGAACAAAGACAAGCCTTCGTGCAGAGCAAATGCACCAGCTGAAAAACCATGGGGGCACACCAGCTGTGAGCTTCCTGCAGCATCCAGGTGAGCTCTGAGGAAGAGCACAGGACTGTGACTGTTGTCCTCTGAGCTGCTGCATTGGGACAATGGGAAGAGTCCCGCAGACAGCCCTGAGCTCCATGAGGTCTCCAAGTGGGCTCTAAGGAAGAAGGCAGGACTGGGACTGGTGTGCACTGAGCTGTGCCAGGACAAGAGAAAAAGGCCAACTGATGGCCCCAAGTGCCCTGCAGCACTCCAGGTAGAGTCAGAGAAGCTCCAAATGCAGCTGCTCCTTTATAGAAGCAGAGGACCGTGATTTGCGTGGGAAGAAGGGTTGGCAATCAGCATGAAGGCTCACTCCAGTTGCTCCTTCAAGACTTTTTTACAAGTTTGGACCATAAACCATTTAGAAGGACAATACAAAATCATAATTGTAATAAAAAAGCTAAACCAGTAAATGTGTCTTCATTTTTGGTACAGTAGTAGTGTGCACTGGGACTACTGTGATCCCTATTGTTCTCCCCAGCACCGAATGACTTTGCCCTCTGGGGTGACAGCCCAGCCAGCAGCTCCAGGCACACAGCAGCCCAGGGAAGACTGTGGGCTTGGCCTTTGCTCAGCCCTGGGCACACAAGGCTAAGGGGAGCTGTAGGGCAGCAAAGGTGCCCCCTCCATGTCCCCAGTGGTCTATGCAACTGCAGGAACTGTGATGGCTGCCAAGACAGAATTCCTAGCCCACCTGTGGCAGGCAGCACTCCAGCTGCTGGATGGGCTCAGCGCTCTGTCAGTGCCCAGCACTGCTGTAGGAAATGTGCCCAGGCAGCAGCAATAGGCATGAGGAGCCACAGAAGGAGATGGCTTGGAGCAGTATAGAACCTAGCATTTGTTCAGCTGTGATTAGTGACCCCCAGCTCTGCAGTTTCTTGAGATCTCTCTTCATGGCCTCTCTGACCTGGACGGAGGTGATGGCTCCTCCTGACTGTGTGTCATGATACAGAATACATACAGACAGTTTTGAAATAGGACATCTAAGGACAAGGGGCTTAAAGCTCATTGTTTTGGGTTTTTTTTCCTCCTCTTAACACAGTCATTCCATTATGATAACCTGACTACAAACAGCAGATGTATTTGAGTTGCAAAGCAAGAAACTCAATGATGGATTTTAACTATAGGCCAGAGACCACAAGAACACAGAACAGTACAGCTTCCCAGGAGCTCTTTTCTCAGGCTTATAGTCTTAAAAATGTGGGATTTTCCAGTCCAGTGGGGTAGGGTTATGGCAGTGGGTATGGGTATGCAATTGTACTCATGCTCAAAACTGACACTATAGAATATTCTGAGCTGGAAGGAATCCTTAAGGATCACTGAGCCCAAATCCTGGCTCCACACAGGAACATCCAAGATTCAAACTCTAGGTCCGACAGCAGTGTTCAAATGCTCCTTGAATTCCAGCAGCTCAGGGCTGTGCCCACTGGCCTGGGCCACCTGTCCTGTGCTCACTGCACTGTGGTGAAGAACTTTCTCCTAACACCCACCTGACCCCTCTGACAGCTCCATGTCATTCCCTCACATCTGCTCTGGGCTGAACAAACCCAGAATTCTCTGATATTTAACAAAACATGTTTCCATGGATTGGTACACAATCAGCAATTTCAAGGTGACCAAGAAAAAGCTGACACCTGGACACCAGCACGCAGGTGGAAAAGATGAAACCAGCACAGAATCATTTTGAGCAGCTGCAACAAACACCCAACTTACTGCATGTGGATACTGCTTTAAACTGCTACTAACTCACAGATGAGACCATTATAAACCAGTCTTAAGAACAGCAATATGGAAGCCAAGAAGGATCCTCAAACTGCTCTAAGACTGAGAAGCGTTATGATCTCCTGTAAGCAGCCTGCAAGCAGCACTGCAGCACAGTGTTATTAACCTGTGTTTGTACAGGGACAGAAGGGTTGTTGGCTTGCCCCATCAGCCACTGCTGCTGGTCAGAGTACAGCCGGGCACCCACATTTCAGGAAAAGACAGAAGTACAAGTCTGCCTACAAACAAATCAGTTTGATCCTGAACCAGCTCTGACCTTCCTGCTAATGTTACTGCTCACAAAATTGCCTTTGGAGGTGGAGCAAATCAGCACGCGTTCCGCATTTCAATCAGTGCAACATCCAAAACGAAAAGAAACATCACCACCGCATAATTAACGATGCCATCCCCAGCACTCTTGCAGGACCAGCGACGCGCTGAGCAGGGTAACATGGCAGAAACAGCAGAGCGACTGCCGGGCTGGCACGGGGCTTCGGCCGCCCGTTCCCAGTACAGCCAAGAAGACTGGGAGAACAGGGGCCGCGTCTGGCAGTTAATTTCATGAGAAACAACCACAAGCATCCATACAAAAGACAAGCAGCGCGGGGCCAGACCCACCACAGCACCGCTCCGAGCGCCGTGCTGAACGGCAGGGTTCAACGCTCCCATCACAGAACACGCGTCAGAACGTCCGCCATCACTCCTAATACCTTTTTCATCGATGTTCCGAGGTTTTCATTTGAGTACAGTACGAGCCTAACAAACACATCTCGTTGCCTCACACGCGCCCGACTACACGGACCTCGCCGCCGCGGCATCCCGGCTTCATTTCTGCCCCATTGGAGCACAGCACCTCTAGAGCCCGCTTTCCTCACGCCGCTCCGCGACCTTCCCCGCGCCGCGCGGTCCCGGAGGAGGCGCCCCTCAGCCCGGCCGCCATTTCCCGCTTCTCCCCCCTCGCTGCTTCCCCGGCCCCGCCTGCGGCTGCAGCCCCTCCGCCCTCCCGAGCGCCACCGCCGTACCTTGCCGGAGCCGGGCTTCTCCTGGAGCAAGCGTCGCCTGTCGCCAGGACAGAGGTCGGCGGCCGCCTCGGTAACGCCGGGCGGGGTCTCCTCTCCTCGGAGCCGCCCTCTCCTCCGCCCGCCGCCGCTGCGTGGGGCCGGGCCGGGAGGACGCGCGCCGCCTCGGGCACCTCCCCCGGCCGCGCGGCGGAGGAGGCCGCGGTGCGGATAGGGGCTGGGGGCGCGGCGGGAAATGGCGGTCGGGCCGGGCTGAGCCGAACGGGCCACGCGGGAGGAGCCATGAGGCTGCTGCGCGCCCTGCTGCGCTGCGCCTCCCCGGGCAGCATCCCGCAGCAGGTGGACTTCTACTCGCGCTTCTCCCCCTCGCCGCTCTCCATGAAGCAGTTCCTGGACTTCGGTGAGTCCCGCCGCAGGTGTCCCTGAGGGGCCGAGGCTTGAGACGCCGCCCCTCGCGCGCGTGGAGGAGCCGCGGGCCTCACGCCTGTGGCCCCGGAGCGGACGGTGCTCTGCACGGGATGGCGGGCCCGGCCAGCTCCTGCGCCGCGTGCCGCTGCTTAACGCCGGCCTCGTGGCAGAACCGGCTTCGGTTTCTGCTTCCTTCCACCAGAACGGAGCCCTGATGGCTCCTTACCCAGAGGCAAAAGTGAGGCAAGGTTGAAACTCAGCTGGAAACTCGAGATCCGGCTGTCACAGAGGTGGTTTGGTGTTCCGCCAAGCTGCAGCGCTGGGGAGAAGCCGGGGACAGCTGGTACCGATGACAGCTGGTACTTGCTAACGCGGCGACCGAAAAGGCACGCCGGTGAAGCCTGCTGAAAGCCGGCGGCACGCGGGCTTTACGGAGCTCAGGAAACGTGCAACGCTGGCGTAGCGCGCGGCTGGAACCATTGCGGCTGCTCTGCAGTCACGTGCCTGTCTGTCCCCAGCATAAACACCAAGGGCTGCGTGCTGGGGAATGTGTGCGAGAGGGAGCGGAGGGCAAACGCCAAGAGCCAGGCTGGGAATCTGGCCTTGAAAATGAATACGTTGGCAGCAGGATGCTCAGTGTGATTGATGCTCCATGCTAAAACTACAAATATCGCTCCCAGGGTTGAGGAGTGCTTGCAATGAAAAGGGATGTATTGTAGGCGCTGCTCTGCTTCCAAGGCTGTGCAGAGGAAGGTCTGCAAGTGATACTGGAAGGCCTTCATCAGTCCTGAGCGAAGGCCTTCATCAGTCCTGAGCCATACTGCAGTCAGTTCTGTTTCTGTAAGCAGAATAGCGTCATAAGCTGTATGTTAACCTATAACTAATAAACAACTGTACTGATCTTTATCTTTCTGTAAGTAAAACATAACTGAGAACCCCAGACTTCCTACATAGACGGATTTAAACAGATTCTTTTAAGTATCCTCTTACTTCATCTGTCCATTCATTGTTCGTACGTTACAATAAAATGTATCCCATGTTTACAATTCCAGATTTTTACAGGAATCTCGCTGTAGTCTTTGCTGCTATTGTATTAAGCAAAGAACCTTGCAATTCAAAGTGATTTTTGACCTCTGTTGTTTTACTACTAGAATACCAACACGATCATTTTTGCCTTAACATCATTATTTATTTTCAAGGTGTGGTATTTACCATGTCAAAAGGGAGGCCACTTTCTTGCTATTTCTACCTTGACATAAGGTAATCTTGAAAACTGTTGTTTTCAAAATCTGCTTTTCTCGTTTTAGTTCCAATCAGTCTAGTAAATGAAGTATTCTGTAAGCAAATTTTGGTCTTAATCTTACACGTCAGTTGTATCTTGGGTTTGGTGCACAGTGTTTTCTGTAGGAGCCTTATCAGTTCTTTGCATAGATTGTAACTGCATGGGGAAACAAAGCATTTGCCCGTTCACTGAAATCTTGTTTACCTTAAGCTGTCTTCTAATTTTGACCCAGGACTGTGATGTGACCTCTAGAAGCAAAGCTACTTTGCAGAATATCATTTGCCAAGTGCGTGGGGGAAATTCAAGATTTTGGTTTCATTCTTACACCTTCAATTTGACTAGTTCATGGAATTTTTACCTGAGAATAGGGAAAGGCCAGTAACAGTCATGTCAGAAATGCAACCTGACTAGGGAAAAGAATGAGGCTTCTGGGCAGAGCTTGTATGTAAACAGTGTGTAGTACTGGTAAGCGCAGTCTTCCCCAACTCTTCCCCTTGTCATATTGAAGGACTGAACTGAGCAAAAACACCAAAGAGATAATTCTTAGGAGTTCCCCGTTGTGAAACACCAAAACTGAGGTAGGTACTTCACAGCAGTACACAACCTAGTTAAGCTTAGATAACACTGATGTGGCATTACTGAAATGTCAGCATTTCTTATCCTCTTTGCCTCCCCCCTCCTTTCTGGCCTAGTAAAACAAGCATTGTGGAAGTGAATTTATGCCTTGACTTAATAACTGCATATAATTGATATATACACAGACTCCTGCAAATAGCTTCCCATGCTGGTTTGATTTGCTTTTCATGAATGACGTATCATTTCATCAGTGGTAGTTAGTCAGTGTTTGCTACACATGAAACAAGCAATTTAATTAGATAGAAGTGTTATTTAAAGTTGAATTATATGGGCCAGCAGTTCTTGCAGTAGTTACTCTTAAATATTCAAGATTGTCCTTATCATTACAGGTAGATTTCATTATGAGTTAACAGTTTTAAATATAAGTGTGCTGCTGCCTTGAAAGAAACATTGGCATACCACACTGTCTGAGTCAACTTTAAAACCTAACCAGAGGCCTCTTAGGCAAGAACATAAGGGTTTGTGTAGCACTTTACCATAAATGCTGACTTTATTCCAGTGCTGTCAAACGTGTTTTTTTGGTCCCAGGATCTGAAAATGCCTGTGAAAAGACTTCATTTATGTTTCTGCGACAAGAGCTGCCTGTAAGATTAGCAAACATAATGAAGGAAATAAGCCTGCTTCCAGACAATCTTCTCAGAACACCTTCAGTTCAGCTGGTACAGAGTTGGTAAGAGGTGTTACTTAATTCCTTCAAGGGTGACTTTCTTCATATACACAGCTGGAGAAGCAACTCATTAAATTCTACAGAAAGAAGTACTCAATATGCTCACAACATGAACATTGTATAGAATGAGTAAATATCCCAATGGGACAGAAACTAAATTTGAAGACTTGGGAAAAACAAAACAAAACAAAAAAAAACCTGCAGGAGCAATTAGATAACTGACAAGGGAATTAAAAATCATTAACTATTCATACAGTCATGTATGAGAATTCAGTAATAACAAAAATCCACCATAGCAGTGCTTAATAGAGAACTTACCTAAAATGAAGAAGCTAGCTGAAGAAACCAACTGTATCTAAATACACGAAATGTTTGCAAAAGAGAATAGGAACTTGTCTAAAAGACAGGTTATTGCAGACTGAGAGTGAGGGCGGAGAAAATAAACAATAGAAAGCTGCCAAAGCCAGAGCACAGCAGGATCAATACAAGGCTATTAAAATTAAAAAGCTGTCCTTTGAAAAGTAAAGTTTGCTTTTAAGTAAGGAGATTAAGCATTAATTTTTGCGAGATGGAAGCAAAACAAAGGGATTGCTTGGCAACTGCTAATGGCACATGGCATTGTGGAAAAGGCTTTTAACATTAGGAGAACAGTCTGCCATTGAATGAGTAGCGTTGATTTGGTGACTGAATATAACAAGAGATATCAGTGTAGATGAAGGCTCTGAATGAAACGTGAAAGCTTAAATTCTTGTGGTGCTAAATTATGTTGACAAAATGGAGAATTATTTCCACTTGGACAAATGCAAAGCAGAGAGCAATTTCCTCCACTTCTATGCTTACTCACAATCAAAAATTTTGGTGCAACTGTGGATATTTTTCTGAATGTCAGCTGATGGGCAAGAAGGCAAATAGTGTCAGAAACTGAGTAACCAATGTGGTAGAGGAGAATGTAACCACCACTGTGTTAGTCCGTTATTCCTCTGAATCACATGCAGTTTTCGTCACTCTGTCCTGAACAGAAAAGTCCAGGAGGGATAATCAAAGGGCTGGGACAGTTTCTATGCATGGGGAAATTCTTTGGCTTGGAGATGGCAGAAATATTTAAATCATGAACAAGTTGGGTAAATTTTCTAGAAACAGGAACCAACTAGGGCTGCAAATAAGTAATCAGCCATTGGGTTTAAAATGGAAGGAAGATTGTTTATGCATTTTAATTAAATTGTGGAACTAATTGCTCTGGAAATTTTGGAAGAAAACATCATGAATGCATTCAGAAATATCTAACAAAATTCACAGGTGATAGATCTGTCGGATACATCAAATAAAATCACTTAGATGCAGCCAGTCTTAGAATATTGCTAACCAAAGGGAACTAAGGAAGTATATTAGCACTAGTCTGTGTCATGTTTCTTTCCTTTAAAGGTATGTCCAAAGTCTTCAGGAGATCCTTGACTTTAAAGACAAAAGTTCGGAAGATTCAGGGGCTATTCACAGGTAAGGATCTGTCATATATATCAATATTAATGTTATATATAAAGACTGGCAGGAAAAAAAGTGGCTTAAAAAATTTCAACTATCTTTAGTCTCTAGGTAAGAATCACAGTAACATTATCCCTTACCCCCTGGAAGAATGGAACACTGAAACATGGAACAAAGCACTTTTATGCCATATCATTCTGCTCTTGGGGTTTTTTTTTTGTTTTACTGAAGAAGTTATGAATACATTAAATTTAACCAAATTTTTACCAGTTCTTTGCAATGTTGTCAGTGCTGTATGGAACTTTTCATCCGTGGATTGGATTTGATGATTATTGGCTGACCATAGCTACCATTTGATAGGCATGGGATAATTTGCATGAACATGGTTGGCACAATTTTTTCTTCTTTTGGCATTGATCAATAAAATAATGGTAAGTAAACAGTAAGTGTATGAATCATCACCACTGGTGGCACCATTATTGACTGTGTGCAAGTTGCATGGAGTTATTTATATGCTACAAAGACTGGGCTGCCTTCTCACTGCAGTAGGCAGACCCGTGGTACTTCTGTACACAACCGTCTTCATTTTCACGGGCAGATACTCAGTTTGCCAGAGGATTAAATTCACTTGGAAGTGAACACCTAACAATGTATTTATTTTAGTTTTACAGATACCGTGATAAAAATACGCAATCGGCACAATGATGTAATTCCTACTATGGCTCAAGGAGTAATAGAATACAAGGAGAGCTTTGGCATTGATCCAGTGACCTCACAGAACGTGCAGTATTTTTTAGACCGCTTCTACATGAGTCGCATTTCAATTAGAATGCTGCTTAATCAACACTGTAAGTGCTGCTGTTGAAGGGAGGGGGACGCAGTACCTGTAATATGTCAGTATTTTCCTTTCATTTTTAAGTGCTTAATACTTCTTAAACACTTATTAAAAATATTTATTAATGAGTCTTTTAAATACAGTGAAGATTAGAATTACAGATTGTCTTTAAATTTGCAAAAATGAAGATGTAAACTAGAATCGCAGAAATTATGTTGGATATAAAAAATACTGTCTTTTTTTGGCAGCTTTACTGTTTGGTGGAAAAATTAATCCAGCTCATCCAAAACACATTGGAAGCATTGATCCTAGCTGCAATGTTGTTGGAGTTATTAGAGGTAAATCCAGAGAAGAGTAAGACTTCTGAAAACTTGCATGAACAGAGTCTGAGAGCCAATACACATCTCGGAACAAAAATTTAAATTAAAGCATTTTTTTTTTTCAGTTTTCCCCCAGAAAACATTTTTGTGAGAAGATACAAAATCTCACTGGCAGTGCACAGTGTTTTCAATTATGCTTTTCTTCTTTGCAAACTGTAACGGGGAAAAGAAAAACCGGAGGGGGAAATGTAACTTTCTGTGTATTTCTTACAGACGGCTATGAAAGTGCCAAGAGTCTTTGTGATTTATATTACATGAGCTCTCCGGAACTTGTCCTTGAAGAGTTGAATAGTAAGTGAATGTGGGGTGAGACGCTTGCCCGAACGTAGTGATAGCTTCTTCTGCATTAGCTGGTAAAATGTTGTCTTTTCACTTTCTGTGTAGTTAATATGTAGAAATCTAATATACATTTGGATATTATGTCCTCTACTGCATACTTTTAAAAAAAAAAAAACCTGGCAGAAGGCTTCCCCTTTTCCATAGCACACACTTATACTTGCAGTCAGATACAGTCAAGTCTCTTTAAAAAAGTACTTGAATCCCCTGTGGTGACTTGAAAACATTTGCAACTGTATACCTGTGACCTCAGAGGTCTGCTGCCCTTCCCATGTCCTGCTGAATGCTAAAGACCCTTTCTAACACTGCTTCCTGGAGTGCCTCTCAAGGTAGTACAAGTTCAGACAGACCTACAAAAACAATCTAAATTGCTTCTACAAGTAAATGAAAAAGCCAATGCACTCTGGGCAGTGAAAGGTGTCCCTGCACATGGCAGTGGGGTTGAAACTAGATGACCTTCAAGGTCCCTTCCAACCCAAGCCATTCTATTAAATTTTCTTTCTCTTGCAAATTGTCTTAACAGTGCAAGTATACATGCTGAATTACTACATACAGGTTGCCCAGTTTTCCATTTAAATATTTAGACTTTTTTTTCTGCAGTTAAATCACCAGGACAGCCCATGCAAGTGGTGTATGTACCTTCCCACCTCTATCACATGGTTTTCGAACTTTTCAAGGTCTGTTGAATTACATTACACAATTCTTTTACAGAATTTGTTTGTTTAGTAAGATTGTATTTGTTTGATTTTTCTGAACCAATTCTAGATAGCAGTGTGTTTTTGCAAATGCAAGCTTTCAACATTTTAATGGCAGGAAAATACCTAAAAGCTGTACTGTTTAGGCAAATAATAACTGCATAGGAAGTGACTATCTGTCTCCTTTGCCTAACAACTGAAAACCTCTGACATCTTGAGCAGACAAAAAAAAAAGTCTTAAAGTGTATAAAGTTAATAAAGCAAGTGAGAACAATATTCCTAACTTTGGGGACACTTCTAACCTTTATAGCAGGCCCTATATTACTTTCTTCTAGGAGTTACTTTTATCCTAGACTTTTCTTGGATCTTTGTGTCCTATTGCATATAGAATGCATTATAAAGATTTCTACAAATAAAATTTAACATTAAAATATTTAAATGTTTATTCTAAATGGTTTTAATAACTCTAGCCTGTGTAATTCTAATAAATTATACAAACCTTGATACTGAATAAACCAGAAGAATTCAAAAAACTGTTTTAAAACTATATTTTCTGTCCCAATTCTGAAATATGTGATAAAATTAACTTACTTTCCTAAATTGATGTTTGCTTTAAAATAATAAACTAAGAGATAAGAATAGGCTTTAAGTTCTCGTACTTGAAAATTGCAGAATGCAATGAGAGCCACCATGGAACATAATGCTGATCGATGCATTTATCCTCCAATTCATGTACATGTCACCTTGGGAAATGAGGATTTAACTGTTAAGGTACTTACTTCTTGTTAATATTATTTCAAAGGTTATTTTGATTATTGTTTTGCTCATGCCTAGCTTGTACATGACCATGACTGAAAACAAAGCAGCATCTTTCTGCAGCTGTCATGGCAGCATTTTGTAAGCCAAAGTGCTCTACTGAAGGTGTGAAACAACTCAGAAAAGGGAAATGAGCACTGTGTATTCCATGACAATTAAATCTGCCTGAAGTACAGTTTTGCAGACTAATATATTTTTCATATGTACAACATTGATTTGGATTTCAAAGATCAGTAGCAAGCATTGGCATAGGTCTAATTAACATCTAGTAAAGCAACTCTTTGGACTTGCTCCTTCAGCAGTGAGTTGTAATATATTGTCTTTCATTGGAAGTAGTTCCAAATAATAAAGGTGAAAATGCACAGAACCTGTCACTTGTTGAAATTAGTAGATATAAATATTGATTTCAGACAAAACAGTTATGAACAAGATAAAAGCAATGCAAAATTTAAGTAGAACTTTCAAGAGATTCTGGATATTTTTAATGATGGTGTTTTATTCAGTTGGTTTATATAAGGAATGATAGGGAAGAATTCATCTGTTCATTGCTCTAGCTGAGAGATGGGAATTTAAGAAGACCATCATTTTCTAGGGACAACTTTGTATTATATTTTACCTGAATTTTCTCTGGATCATTGTTTGAGAGATGCTGTCTTCTATAAAACTGCATTGAAGAATGTAATACTATGTGTTTCTTCTTGTTCCAGATGAGTGATCGTGGTGGAGGTGTTCCTATGAGGAAAATTGACAGACTATTCAACTATATGTATTCAACAGCACCACGTCCACGTGTTGAGACATCTCGAGCTACACCTTTGGTATGTAAATCTTTTATACCTTGTCATTTTGAATGTGAGTAATAATCACAAAAGAAACCATTCAGCCAAAGCCATGAAGTACTGGTTTTAAACAATGTGTATGACCATTTGGATGTTACAGCTTAATTCAAATATTTTTTTCAAATTGTATGAAATCCTAAATCACTGACAGCTATTTAAATGTAAAGATTCTGTTTTTCTATATCAAACATAGAGATGAACTACATCAAGCAGAACAATTAGCTATACTGCATACAAATGCAGGACTCTGAATTCTTCTTGTGACCACTGGAAGACAGGGGGGAAAACAACACTATAGCATCAGTTTTGAATCAAATCCATAGTTTCAGCTGTGCTATGTGGTCAGTTGTACCATTCCCCAGTAAGAGTGACGGTACACAGATATGATGGGGTAGATGAAGAATCTACTTCAGCCTCATGATCTCATGTGAACTTAACAGATGCACGAGAAATACAGTAAGAAGCTCTGAACAGCTTTCCTGAATTTGCTCTCTCTGATAGCAGCACTGAAAATGTAGCATTTGTTGTTAGGGAGTTTTAACAGTTTTCTGCCCTTAGATGACTGTGCAGCTCACTAGGTAACAGGTCTTTACATAAAACCAGGGTAGTATCCTTTGAGAAATTCTTTCTCAAATACAGTAGATTAAATACTTATATGCTTCAAAATTCAGGCTGCATCCTACACTACAGACAGGGCTTGACAGAATTGTAGCACAAGCTATAAATTCCCATTAGTTTCTTCTTGAACGTTTTTCTGTATACTGATGATGAAACGTAACTGACTTAAACGCTGTAAGATCAGCAGTGCTGTAAGGCACTCAATACAGTTTATTGTTGAAAAAAAGCTACTAAAATACAAGAACTGTTATCTAGCAGCTCTGTCTGTCTAAGGAATAAAACAGTTTTCTCCTCATACTCACAGGTTAACAGTGTTTTTTTCCTCTTTCTGGGGTGAATTCCTTACTGTCAAACATTACTCTTAGACCCTCTGTTTACCTTTTAAATTAAAAGCCACCAAAACCAACTACTAACTGATGCTGTTAATAAAAATATACTTTTTCTCCTGAATCAGGCTGGATTTGGTTATGGCTTGCCCATATCACGCCTGTATGCACAATACTTCCAAGGAGACCTGAAACTGTATTCTTTAGAAGGTTATGGCACAGATGCAGTTATTTACATAAAGGTATGATATAGAATTTCACTTTACTGTTTTAATTTTATCGTCAATTCTATTAGTGAATCTTTGTTATTTTTTCCATTAAAAAAAAAAATTTGTTATGGTCTTATCTGTTTACAGGCCTTATCAACAGAATCAGTGGAAAGACTCCCTGTCTATAATAAATCAGCCTGGAAGCATTATAAAGCAAACCATGAAGCAGATGACTGGTGCGTGCCAAGCAGTGAGCCAAAGGACATGACTACTTTTCGCAGTACATAGCTTTTTGCTCAACAGTTCGTAAGGTGTATGTATGCCATGTGAAGGGAATTTAAAAGACCCTGGTTTATATCAAGATGCTGAGCCACATTTGATCTGTGAAAATCATTCTAAAGGGAATAACAAAGCTTAAATCTATTACTTTCTTTCCTGGAATTGAAGAAAACAGTAATAAGCTGTTCATACTTTTTACAAAGGTTGTGCTTAATTTGTTCCACCTTCTATTAATGACTACTTTCTGTAGTTAAATCAAGGGAGCAGTACTTTCAAGTTTTATAGAGACCAATTTCGTATAGAAATAGATACCTATTTCGTATCTACTGAGAAATGTATTAGGTCATATGATTACATCATTTTTTTTAATGGAACTATTGAAAAAGCTTACCAGAGTATTTTTCCATTATGCAGTGTTAGAAGATTAATGAAACACTCATTTAATAAACATTAAGGAGCTTGTTGCTGTACCTTTGCACCTGTATGGAGCTTTCTATTTCTTGATTTTAAGTATGCTGAAGCCTAATTTTGCAAAGTTGGAAATGTTAGCTATACACTAAACATTTTTTTCACAGCTTTAGAAACCACACATAGGTCTTTAGGAATAAATAAAAAATAAATAAAATAGATTACAAAAAACAAATCAGTTCTAGCTGCTACCACTGGTATAATGCATCTCAGGTAGGTGGTATCGGTAATATTTCTTTGGTAGTAATGTGAATATTTGATGTGTGATAAACTTACCTTTTCTTGATCATTGTGAATTAGTAAGTAGTGTTTGCTGGTGTACAGTAAAGGCTTGCTGTCTTACATTTCCTTATATTTCTATAGGTAATATCAAACCACAGTATCGGTGTTCTAGCCCTACTGAGATCTCAGACTCTGGGGTAGGTCAGGTTACAGCTGTAAATTAAAAATATTTTTTAATAAACATTTTTTAGAATTTATTGTTAGTAGGGAACCTCTAATACTTGGATAATAGAAACTACTTTCTCAGGAGTATTTTAAAATATGTGGAATTAGCAAGTTTTGACAATACCTTTGTAGTTGTGGTGGGCTTCTGGCTTCATTTATCTAGTAGCTTGAGGTCATGCTGTAATGCGAATAAGCTAAACGGAATATGTTCATCAGGCAAAAGCAAACTGTCAGAACACTGGGGATTGACCAAGCATTACATTTCAGGTACACAGTCCTGTAAGGGATTCAGCTTCTCTTAATGGCTAGTGTTCCAGCTTTGTTGAAGTCAGACTCACCTGTTTTGTATTTTTGTATAATTCCTGAGCATTTTAGGAGTGAAACAGTTAAAGACCTTTAGAATTAAGCCTTTTCCCTCAGGTAACTCATTGCATATACTCTTGCAATTTAGTCATGCAGCAGACATGCATAATTGCTCTCAGAAAGTGTGAGCCTAAATTTTACTAGGTTACTGGCACTGTTCAGAGCACAAGGTGAGATACCACAAGTGAAGGGCATAGCTGGTACATGAGAATGTGCAGTCACGCTGTTCTAGCTGTTGCTGAGCCAGGCTAAAGATTATCACCAGCTGCTCCCTAGTGTCAATGCGAAACAATAAAATGCTTTTATACTCTTTTCAAGCTAACATGTGTCACTTTAACAGGAGGAAGTTACAGAATGGCTACATATGTAGTTAAACTAACACTCTGAGGGAGGATTAATTAATCCTAACTAGAACAGTACAGTTAACTGCTCCACTCAAGCTTGGGGGCACTTAAGTCCCTGTTTTATTTTCTTACAAAGACATGAGTTCGTGACCGAAATCTCTTTCAGTCTGCATGGCTAAAGTGAGGGGAAGCTACAGCTGCTCTCTTCAACCCCAGAAGATGAATGTGAGAAATTCTACATATTGTAAAATGGGCCTTGTATGAAAGTTAGAGGGAGTGTTTGCAGCTATTATTACATTTGCTGAACTAAAGCTTAAAGTTACAACAACAGTTTTAAAAATGGCTCTGAAGCTGAACATTCTTCTAGCTCTCTTGCTGTTTTAAATATTTGAATAACTAAATTGAGCAAGCTTAGTAATATCTGGAAATCAGAAGAAACATTTCTGAAGAAAAACAAAGTCACTTTTTCGCTATGAGGTTGTTTAAACATTGGTATTGAATGGTGGTATTGAAATAAAAGCTCTCTCATGCTCTCAGCTAGCTCCCTATTGAATTCTGATTATTAGAAAGATTTGCCCTGTAATTATACTTCTCTCTCCTTGCCCAACACCCCAAGTGATCGTGGTAAAAACACAAATGTAGCAGTATAGTGCTTTACAGCATTTAACCCTACTCATGACTTTGATCTATTAGTTTTGATTTAAATAGAAGTTCAGAAGGTAATATTTTTAATGTTTTTCATTGCTGTAACTGCAGTCATCATTAGCACAGTTTATAGTGAAGTAGTATACTAGCTCAGCTATCAGAGTGCTGAGATTAATAGTTTTGTATGAAAATGAACTCAGTCTTGCACTGTAAAATTAATCTTCATTTGTGTTAATTTTTCTGATTTATTCATTAAAAATATTTTTGAAATTACACTTTTGGTTGGGTGATTTTGTTCATAACTAAACAAGTTCTGTAGAAACAGACTTCCTATTCAGGATCTCACAGATGTTGCAATCTGTGGTCTGCGATAATCTGTTCTTATGCTCAGGTGCCAGGTGAATTTAGCATCTCTGCTATGGCCCCAAGTTAGCTGCAACAGCCCTGTATGCAAGCAAGCCACGATTTCCACTAGTCTCCTTCCTGAGAAACAAGCTCTTCACTGGGTGCAACCCTGAGCTCAGAAGACTGAAAGAAAAGAAATAACACACAGATGTATTCCCTGCTCTGACTGAAAGCACTTAATTGAGAAACAGACATCCTTGACTGGAGTAAAGAAAGCACAATTTCAGTTGTGCAATTCTAAGAATTTGATAATTCCGTACTTCTAGTTCCCTTCTCTTTATCAGTAGGGCAGCGATCCTCCCTGGCTCAAGGTCTGAATTCGGAGTACAAACTCAAAGCTACAAGAGACAAAGTAAATAAGTTAAATAATTACATTCTCAAGATTTCTTAATGCACACAACTGAAAATACAGCCTTTCGTTAGAAGTAATTATTACCAAGATTCTTAAACTTTATTTTGGAAATGTATGGTGTGCAGAAGCATTTCCAAGCCATCCCTTTGCTAGAGTTCCCAAGACAGTTATACAAAAAAAGGAAAAGAAAGACTTGTGAAACACCAACAGTGAAGCTCATTCATTTAATTAAAATGAAAAACAGTCCATAGATTTAAAGGAGAACTTGGTCCACATACACAAATGGTACAAGTTTTGTTCTAGTCCATTCTATGGTGGAATTGATATTTTTGTTTCTGGAATAATTCTAATTAAAGAAGTGCTGTTATAGTATCTACAAAACACTAAGTAAATATACAAAACACCAATTCATGTTCTAAACTATATGGCGTATCAAATCCTCCTTTAAAGAGAAATAATCTGTAGTCTACAATTGAACATATTTAAATACAAGGCAGAAACCCAGTGCTTCAGTGATAGTTTTTCTACAGTTCTTCCCTTGATATTTTGATATTTTAAGTTCGAAAAACAGTAAAGTTTAAAATTAGCAAATATATAAATTTGGTCCGCAAAAAACTTGTAGCAAGTAGAAAAGAGAAATACATGTATTGCAAATTGATCTTATTTGTAGCATAAATCTATAAAACTATGTATTATTTAGGAAAAAATAGGTTAAAAAAGATCTTATTTATAGGTTTAAACCTTGTCCCAATATCATGAAGGTAGTGTACAGAGAAATTAATATTATGATTAGTGTATGTAGTTTGTGAAAATATTTTTTGTTATTTTCTCTGTAAATTGCAACACATGGAATTCAGAAACAACGTGCTACTACAGTGGACTTAGTGTGAAAATGAATCATCCCAGAAATACATGAATTTAAAGAAAATACTCCATAAATTTGAAATACATGCTTTCTTAAATTAATGTGACATTACTGTTTTCTTTCTTTCTTCTTTTTTTTTTTTTTTTTCTTTTTTTAGACACTTTTCTCTATACATCTTCAGCGGCAACAGATAAACGGACTGTCACAAACTGAATTTGTTGGCAGGATTTTTCTATTGTCCCTCTACCAGATTCAACTCTATTAAATGCTAGTTGACTAATATTGGAATGATTTTAAATACAGTATTCTACTTTCCACAAATGTGTAGAAACTTCAATTAAGAGGGCATATGAGGTCTTAGAAGCACAAATATTACTTAAGGCAGGAAGTTAAATTACTATTAGTACAGGCAGAGTCAACTAGAAATGAAAATACTGAAAATATTTCATTTTATTGGGTTGTAATGGGGAGGGACTATAATGAAAAAGTAAAAAACAAAAGAACAAAAAAACAAACCTACCATATTAAACTGTTGCACTTTCCCTTCTCCCCTCAATTGTACAATTATATACAAATCTGCTGAACTTCCTCAGAATGACACTAGTGTGAACTACGATTAAAGGCAGGGTCACATTAGCAGCTGGATTCAAGAGTGGTTACCACTCTGGCAGTCTTGCGAACTTCTCTCTCCTTCTTCTGAACTTTTTCCTTCTGTTTTTCCAGTTTTTCTTGTGTTTTCCTAATATCCTTAATTTTTTTCTTTATTGTTGATCGGTCATTTTGACTGGAAACTCCCAAAGCCTTTAGGGGTTAAAAAAAAAAAAAAAAAAAAAAGAGCACTTTGTTATTAGTTTTTCCTACAGCACTATCAACAGTATTTAAGCAAGAACAGTTAAGGACGTGGGGTTTTTTTTGTTTGTTTGTTTGTTTTTTTAATATACTGCAGAAATTTATATTCAGTAACTAGTTTTAAACTTCTGTTAAGCACTAATTTTTTTTTAATTAGGAATGCTACTGAACTCAGTCGAGCCAGCAGTGTTTTTTAACTGCTTGAAAAAAAACAATCAATGAAAGCTCATTCTAGGAAGTTCATGTTTCTTTTAAGGTTGCATCATGTAGATTAAAATAAATCAATAAAGCAGTTTAGTAACTAAAGACATCTTCACTACACACGGTGAAGACTGTAACAGTGTTAAAAACAAAGACCAAACCAATCCACCTAAAAGGAAGATGGGCCAGCTCTTTAACACCTGAATCTTTGGAATCTTTGTGTCATTCCTGAGAAGAAAACTTTGGGGGGGAAAAAAAAAAAAAAAAAAAAGGGCAACTACAACTGTGGTTGAAAATCTTTTCTGGCACGTAATTTGTTTCTTTATGATAACAAAGGTCCAGTGAGGGCTAATGGTAAATAGAAAATAAGTGCAACAAATTTCCACCTTTCCTAGACATTTCTTGTTTTGATGATGTAATACTGGAATTGTGTCTGTTAACACCAGTGAATCATTTCTATAAACATTTGGTATGCTAACACTGCACTCCCTATCATGGCAATGCTGGCAATGCTTTTCTTTAGCTTATCCTTCATTCAGAGATTTCTGTTCTGTTTACTTGTTTGTGTATTCTATTGTCTGTCTATGTTTTAGGGCAGCCAAACTTGGTCACTTATAAGTACTGAGGATTTTAAGGTGTATTATAAAAAGCATAGACAAGTGCATGGCCAGTAATAGTGCACTTTGATTTTTGATCAGCAGATGGCAGCATCTGATTCCAAGTTACAGGTAGCAGTCTCACACCCTTTTGGAACTCTTAATAACATGAATTGTAAACTGAGTTACAAGCATTACCATCCCAAACTCCTCAGACAGACATTCATTCGACAGGCCAGTAATGGTATTTCTTCTCTGTCTGAGGAAATATTTGATTACAAGATACAGGACATTTAGTGTTGAAAGTCTATTCTAAAAATACAGGTGCATTTTAGAG
Organism: Lagopus leucura; assembly: GCF_019238085.1. Lineage (NCBI taxonomy): Eukaryota > Metazoa > Chordata > Aves > Galliformes > Phasianidae > Lagopus > Lagopus leucura. Next base: position 4,306,532 of record NW_024962267.1, read on the forward strand.
ACCAAAGTTGGACACATTTTTTCCTCCCTGAAACACTCAAAGCCGGTTACTATAACTGATCATTAACAATACTTTGCCTTATGCTAAGATAGGCAAATGAACCTCATTTTAGTTGCACATCTTGCCTGTCCAGAACACAGATAATCTACTGAGAAATAAAAGCTTAAAGCATTTTCTAGCATCGTAAGGGACTCACACCATGCATCTTCCAGAGGCAAAATGACTAGAAAAGGCTTAAAGTAACAATTCAATGCTTTAATTTTTACTTTTTTTTCTTTTTTTTTTTTCCAGCAGAAGTAAAAAATTAAAAGCAATTAAAGGTCATCACATGCAGTTTTTGTTTTCCCATTTGAAGAACAGATATGAAAGAAATTTAGATTTCTAAAATTGCATCCTGCAATTCTATGCATTTTGCTTGGCTGGATCTTGTTTTCATACCTTATACTGAGATTGACTGTACATGTATCAAGCTCTTCCTTGCGGATATTTGCTGATTTTTATTTCCTTAAGATGAAACCAGGAATACATACCTTGTAAAAAGGCAAGCTCTTATTTATCAAAAAAATACTATCAACTATTAATTTCTCATCTAAGTATAGTCTCAAAGTATTTAAAAACCAAAACTCTGTCCCTTAAAACAAAACTCATGAAAACAGGAAAACAGATTTTGTAGTCACAAGAACGGCTGAATAAGCAATGAAAATTAGACAGTTACAAATCTATCCTGAGATATTCACATACCTTTAACTTATCACTGTCGAGTTGCATTAACTGCTGTCCATCTATGTTCATAGCTGTGAACTCTGTAATGTACTGCTCCATGTTCATTCCCATTAGCCAGTGGCAGACTTGCTGTGTGGTCCATTCAGAGATAGGTCTACTGTGCCACTGATTCTGCTTCCCTGTTGTTGTGAATTCATCATCTAACGCCTAGTCAATTGAAAAAAGCCACTGTAAGCAGTATTTTACTTATGCTGGATTCTAGTTGTCAGTTGAATCTGGGTAACAAAGTATATTTTTAAACATACTGTAGCTTCAAAGGGACATAAACTGTTGAGATCACAGCTTATAGTCAGCTTGCCTAGGAGTTTGTTATAAACAAAACGACAATACAACAACATTCAACACAAAGTAAGTGAGAAACAGAGAACACAAACGGTTTTCTCTAAGATATCACATTTTTATGAAAACTATTCTCAACAAATAGCAAAGCATTTGCTAAATTCAGTGTATGCAAACAACCAACACGTTCTATCAGTCAAAGTGGCTCAGTCCCAATACTAGATACTGGCCTATCAAGAAGAATCACTCAAGTAGCACTCAGCTGTATTATTGATTGTTTTTGAGGAAATCCAGAATACAATTCTAGCAGTCAAGAAATCTGACAACAATTCTAAGTACACTTTTACTAAATGTGGAGCACTTCTATGGAGCAAGAACAGTTTGTTCTTTCATCTGATCGCATCATGTCATCAGTATAAAGGGTCTGCCGAGTAGAAGGCCACCTGTCAAGAGCCTATAGCATTCCACTGATACTACGTGCCTCCAGCACACAGAACTCACAGAACAGCTCGCAGCCTCCATTTCAAATTGGCTTCTGAGGGGGGAAAAAGGTACTGCTGTTAGTCCTGATGCACTCTTTCACTTCATCACAAAAGAAAAGCCACATAAAACAGAGCTGAATATCTCTTCAGCAGGAATTCTAGCGTGACACTTGAATGAGATCTCTCACTAGCTTTTTATTGAGTATGGGCTGCATTTAGAAGTGAAGATTGCTCTATTAGGTAGCTTCCATAACTTACCAAGGATGTTTGTAAAAGCATCTCAAAGCAACCTACTTTGGACATGTAGGTTAACACACCTCACACAACATTTGTAAATGTGAAACATGGAAATAAGCATATTTCTATGAATGAATTTGAGATGTGACCCTGTATGTTTGAGGTGAGCGGCTAACTACACCTTCAAAACTGGAAGCACCCTTGCAGAGCTAACTGCATGAACCTAAACAATTCCAGCAATCACATGAAAGATGGCGAGCCTTAGGCCCATCACATGGTCTGACATACAGTCAAAACTGGACTTGAGAGACCAAAATGGCATAATGGATGTACAAGCACAACTGAAAACTTCAGAGGACTTCATGCAATTAGAAATGCTTTTGCTTTGTCTGGCCTATGAAACAAAGGAGAGGGGTTACATTAGGAGCTAGTGCAGATGCACGGGAACACACTTATAGAGCACAACAGTTTAGCAGAGGTCCTAATTTCTATAGTACAAGCATTTCAAAGGATTTTTTTCTTTTTTAACCTCAGATTAGCTCGAGTCTGATCACACAGACTCAGTGGCCACTAGAAGCTGGAGCACACTGGGAACACTCAAAGTGTGTGCCGATTTCCAAGGTGAAGACAAATAGGACAATCCAGAAATTTGCTTCAAAGTGGAACTCCTAATTAAAATGCTAATACAAACATAACAAATACGGATATATTGGCCCTCCTGATGTTCAGAAGAACAGTAATTTTTACAAAATAAAAAGGCTTTGGAGAAGGCTTTGCTTGAAGTGCTCTGTGCAGCACTTCTATCAAGAGAACTGGAGAACAGTATTTTCTGTGCAGGCTACCAAGATTGGGGTGCTTAGCACAGAAAATGAAGATAGAAATTACAACAGGAATTTGAAAATGCCCATTTATTTTTTAAATCATTTTAGATAATAGTACTCCTCAACCTATAGCTGTAGTACAAAATATATATTGGTAACTTCTTTTGTCTTATACTAGTGAGTATTTATGAATAACATACAACAAATAGAAAATTTTTTACACTTCATGCTTGACTTTTACCTCAGTATTGTGTGGTCTATCAGCAGTAAGAAAGAACCAAAAAAATATACTGCCAAAGCTTTTTTCTACAGAGGCTAAAAATTATACACGTTATATTTACTATTTTATTCCAGTTGGAACTCATTAATTTCACTAGAACTATGCTAGCCATTCAGCTTCAGTAATGTACTTTCAGAGTACTGCAGATTCATTCCTTTCTCCAGCTGAATGCAGTCCCCTACAGAATGCCAAACAGCTCTCGGCACCAGCTCCTCCATGCAGCATGGATTGCATCAGCTAGCAGCCTGCACCACAGAAGTCCTCCAGATGGTGCTAATAATTCCAACCATACTTCCAACATACTAGCAAACCCTGTATTTCATATTAGTAAGGACACAAGCTAACATCATTTAAAAAATCGTAGCAAAAAGGCATTCTTCATTAAAACACGTAATCATCTCCTCAGATAAGTGAGGGAGAAAAGGAAAACTTATACAGTATAAATAAAACTTCTCCCTACTGCACAAAAGCACAATTGTAACTTTTCTAGGTGTATAAATAGGAATAAGAGAAGTGTGGCAGAACAAGAATCAGAAGATTGATTTTTGAGTAATGCTTATCGGTTGTTAACTAACACTCTCCCCCCTAAAACTGTTCACCTTCCAAAGGTAGTACTGTCCCAAGCTACTTGTACATCAGTGAGTTTCCAAAACAGTCACTGCTGCAGCTGCCACCACACATGAATAACTTCAAATTCAGAAAGCAGAACTAGACCTACTTATGAAGAGTGGAAGCATGAAAGAACAATGTGCTCTCCTGCATAAAAACGTTAGTGATTCAGTAGGCAAGTATGGATGGACACCCTGAAGGCGTTCAAGACAAAAAATACAACCTGAGGAAAAATGAATGCCATCAGACAATTTAAGAAGTTAAAATCTGTGAAAGAATAAGAAAGGTTACCACTAGTTCGCTGGACAACAAAATTGAGGTGCCATTGCTCTGCCTAGCTGACTGCTGACCTGTCACCACCAGGTCACTTTCCCGAACTGTATGAGAGAGTCTGCCCAGAAAAGGCTGATTCTTCCGTGCTGTTCTCTTCTCCACTTCAAAGAGGTGTTTCCATCTCTAGTCCTTTAACAATTTCAGGATTTGTAGAGCAGAATGTAGTGCTGCATATTTATAGCATTGTTTTAAGACTGTTTTGACTTCTATACATTACCAGATTATTTTCACCAAAGCCTACTTTAATATAGCTAGTAGCAAACTCATTTATTAATCGCTATTTTTTTCTTTCAGACATAGTCACTATCGGTTTGGCTAGACCTCTAGCTCATTTCTGGCTGCATTCAGATTTAACAACTCCTAGTCTATAAAGCATTTAATTGATAAAGATGTCCATCAGTCAAACACCGAATGAGACAATAAATGAAAATTGTTATCAAAGAGTAGATTTCAGGTTTCATCTGCACAAAAGAGGTCTCCACAAACCTGCACTGAGGTGAGGGTACAGTCAAAAATGTTGTAGTTTTCATTCATCCAGAAAGTTACTTCAAATTAGTGGAACAAAAATGTCTTGTTATAAATTAAAAACTGTAACTTGATCATACAGGGCTCATTCCAGTTTTTGCGATACAATGGGGATCAAAACACAAAAGCCAATATGGGGCCTTCAAGTACATGTTCAATAATGGTTTAGGATTTTTTTTACAGCATTCTTCAACATTAAAATATGGAAAGAGTCATCCAGTTTCATGTAAAAAAAAAAAAAAAAAAAAAAAAGGGGGATTCCATTAAACATGCTGTAGTATGAACAACATCAACAAGACACAGATACACACTTTGAAACTCACCTCATTTGAAGAGAAGGTTAAAGTGTGTGAACGACCTGACAGATTTGGTTCTGTCACTAACCCTGAAAGTTCACAACTTGGCTTGCTATGGTATGTACCATCTATGACAATTCTACTCTGCAAACAAGTGGAAATAATGTTTTATTAACTCACTCCTTGAAATAGCAGATCATAAGATGATATTCTAGTAATTTTGATTTTTGTAAAAAAAATAAAATAAAATAAAATAAAATACTGTGACTATTATTTTTAGATCACACGTGAAAAGTATTCACTAGAATATGCTTCAGATCATTTTTTGTTTAACTTCTGAATTCAAAACCACCACAACAAAACACAAGCAATATCCCTGATAAGAGAACCTTGTGTGGAGAATCAGTCATAACCTGAAGTTATGTAGAAGTATATAAGCAAATACACACAATTACTCTGTCAGTGGGCACAACACTCTTGGGGAGAAGCAATCTAAGATTCAGGTAGTGGAACTGCTCGTGGTGGGTTTGTATTCACGTGAAAGCACTACAGATGTGCTTAAGAAGATGTTATTCTATCAATGAGATAAAAATTGAAGTTCTAATTGTTTATGGTCATGAAGACTTACTTACATTTTGTATTTGCCCACATCCAAACTACTGTCATAGGCAGTGGAACAAACTGGCTGTGCTGGCCCAATGAGCAATGAGAAGAGGAGTAGCAATGAGCTTTCAGCAGTTTACAGATCAAGGTTTAAATTAGTTCATGGATACAGAATGCAAAGCTTGCCTAAGGACAGAATCTATAGGACTCCCTTGTTCTGTGTTGCTGTTTATAACAGCTTCAGTTTTGGGGTGGCTACATTTGAGACACAGAATCATGTCATTTGAAACTCACCTTGATATGCAAACATACTATAGAGGTATGAAATATCTTTAGAAGCTTTTTTTTCTTAAGTAATACACTGTATCACAAGCTACGTTAAATCTTCTTCGTAGTTAAAATACTAGAAGTTATAAAAACATCATTAAACTCCAATCACTAAGATGCGTTTACAAAAAAATGGTTCAACTCTGTAACCATAATTATGCAGTTCAGCAATCTGAAAAAATTACTTTCAAAAGAGCAAATTCTTCTGAAATAAAATTTTAACAAATATCATATTTTTATAAGGGAATAAAATTCCAATTTAAAGAATATTACATTGCATGTAATTAAGTTAGAAATATAACTAATTTAAGAAGTATTGCATTGAAAGAATGTAAAATCATAGTATTTACTGTTTACATTCAGTGATTACTCTTGGTCTCCTTTGAAAATCTGGATCTCCCTGTCTTGGCAATAGCAGCAGAATCTGGGTTCAAACTGAGTCATCAGCCACTAGCTGTTAAATGGCCCCAGGTCACCTGGCCAGTCTGGGACTCTGGCTGAAAGCTATGAAAAAGCCAGACGCTACACCTGAAGACTTCACATTACCTTGGTAAGAAAATCCTTCTAAAGAAAACAAATGTGTTTTGCAGGATATTTTCTAATTTGACTAAATCAATCTCTAACCCAGATCCTAATTTCTACCTTATTTTTCCTTTAATGAGTGAAAAATAAATTTGTTGGAAGCATGTCTCATATTTCTACCTTTTAAAAATCTGCCTACAAACTGCTTACAAACCATAAGCAATTATTTACCTTTATTTCTGAAGTCTCTACTCAACTATCTAAACTTTGTAAGGATGCCATACCATATATATGTGTAAGTAATCCGAAAGCCCATATTAATTTGATTTTAAATATATTTTTCAAACATAATTTATGCTTCTATAAAATAATTTGTTCGAAGTTTTCTTTATTGAGCACCTTCATATTTGTGTTCCCATTTCAGTTTAACCTGAACTCTGAATTTTCCAGATTATTCTATCTTAGTTTTGGGGGTGATAATTCAATATTTTCCCAAAAGTATTGATATACACTTCCACTCTTCACAGAGACAAACAACGACCACAAACAAAACAAACCACAATTTGACTCTTTCTGCTATTCCATCACAGTGTGACATTCTACATGATTTGTAAGATGTTTAACCTGCCATACAGATTATTATAATAACTAATTATATTAGTTAGTTGAGGTGATTTAAATCTAATTATATAATTAAAATCTAATTGCACTCAACGTTAGGAGCTTCTTCAGTCTTTTACATGCAAAAATTATTACCAGAAACAAGATTATCTTTTGTCCATCAATCTAATCTCAGCTACTTTCAACTCATAGAGAAGTGTATTGAGGAGCTCATATTTTAACCTCTCTTTTTTATTCCTTGCAGAGAAATTGTGAACAATTCAGAAACAAAGTTGTACTATGGAAAAAAAAAATAAAAATTGAAGAGGACAGGATAACAATCGAGCCTCAACGTTTAATGAGATGAGGGGAAAAAAAAAAGAAAAAAAAAGAAGAAAACATAACCAAAATAAAAGTATTTCAGTGTATCAGCACCAGTTGTAAAGCATTCTCTCTTCTCTTTTTCCTGCCCCAGCTTGGGCCTTGATTTCCTCTTAAAGACTTAGAGCCAGTTGCAAAGACTTTTCATTCCTGAAGAGAGCTTGGATAGAAGAGATTTTATATGTACACTTATCAAGGTTTAAGGTACAGAGATATATAAATAATTTACTCCACAGCATTCTTCATTGCAACAAAAATAAAACACTGCATACAAGTTTACAGAAGATAATCTGAAAGAGTGAAGAATGCAAACATTACATACATGTTTGTAGTGTTTTAGAGAACAGGCTGAAATCAATGGGCAGATTACGTGAAGGGATTTCTTCAAGAACGAATTTAGAAGTTTTCAGAAGCTAAACTGTCTGCAAACAGATCACAGGATTTTTGTTTCCTGTGTTCCTACTTTTCATAGGTAACAAGAATTTGACTCAAAGCTTTGAAGGCTAAGTTTAGTATTATTTTAAGAAAACAAGATTTTCCAAGAAGCAGTAATTCCAAGAAGAAAATTTCACAGAAACAGGAAACAGTTAAAGTATAACTGCAGTCCTTACACCATCAATCTTAAAACACAAATACACAAATGAGACAATGCCAAAGACTCAATGGCTTTAGAGTCTTACATGACAAGAGTTTCTACTTCTACCTCCTCATTAAAAGTGCTTTCATCTGCTTATATGTGATACCACAGGCATAAGAGCAGAAAATACTACCACCATGAAAAAGAATATTCTTTCCTTAAATTCTACTAAGGTAATTTTGTCCCTACCACTACATTGTTTTAGTAAGAAAACTCACTGCTGAGTGGTCAGACACATTTCCTTCTCAGTTTTCGAGTCTTTTCACCACCAACTAAAGATTTCTTACTTATAGCACAAACTTAAGAGGCAGGTTAGAAACTACGAAGATAAATCTTTCCAAGCAGCGTTTACTGTTACATTAAAAGCTTTAAGGAAAAAAAACACAAACAAACCAAAAGGTTGCAAAGTGAAAACAGCTTGACTTTGGAGAGGCTGTACACGATTTTAGGATCAATTAATGGATGATAATCTGTTCTTTGACGTGGTCAGCTTTCTGTTTTACAAAGCAGACATACAGCTAAAGACTACTATATGACTCCAGCTGCTGATTTGCAACTGGCACTAAGGAAAAGAGCAGAGCAGCTATTACATACTGGAGCAAAAGACAAAAGCTAAAAATAAAACAGTAGGCAAGAAACTAGCCGGAAGGTTAAAGTGATAAAAAGTCTGGAAAAGCAAACACATGAGAAAGAAAAGGTATTAATTCAGAGGACTGTGAAAGGGAAGAGAGAGGACTTAATTTGGTAAGATCTATGCATTTTTGATTGTTAAGTAAAGTACATACAGAAACACATTAAAGGGTGCTTAAGCACATTTTGAGAGCTTATAGTAGAAATGCAGCAGGGGGATTTTTACTATGCTCTGAATAGTTGCTTGTATCAAGCAGAAAGGAGGAATTAAGAGGTGAAGAATGGGTTCTTCTGAGACTGTGACTCTTTGAAAGCTAAGCCACTGAATGTTTATCTACACAGAAAGTATCTTGATAACTTTGCTTCAGCCTATTAAGATATTCGCTTCAACATGGTTCTTGCAATTCTGATATCTTTGGCTTATTTATGAAAATGCCTTAGCTTCAACAGAAGCAAATAACACAAGAAAGTATAAATACACAAGTCACATGCACACACTGAACAGTATTCTGTGAAGGACAGCTCTACTTAAGGAATTAAAGGGTTCCTACTCTTATTACGCTTTTATAGTAATGCGCGGTTCTAAACCCACTGTCTGTATTTTTTGCAAACTTATGTACCGTGTATGTGCACAGCTTAATCATATGACAGCCACTGTAAATTCACACTAAGAAATCAGACAGTAGTTTAAAAGCTGCTTCATGACAGGATTTTAGTGCACTTTATATCTGCAGACATGGAAAGCCAACTTGTTATCTGACAGTTACGCAAAACATCAGCAAACTCCACAAAGTACAGCCCAGCATGTTTTTCTCTCTAATAACATTAGGAAGAGAAGAAAGTGAAATAATTTTTTAGAAAAACAGAGTGAAGAAGTGTGAAACTTAAGAACAAACTTAGTTTGTGAGGTTACTTAAAATACTACAATTTTGAATCTGAAAATCCAAAGGAAATAAGAATAAAGGAGACTTGTTAAGAATATCACTAACAGTCTTACACTGAAAAAAGTTTTAATGAAACATTTAGAAGCACACATATTGTTTGTGGGCATTTCTTTCATGTAATTTTAATCCCACTACTGCCAATGCGTACACAAAGCTACAAAATTGGGACATTACTGAAGGTTTCACTAAACTTTTTTACTTCTCACACCCATTTCTTCCACATAATTTAAACAGCAAAGATGGGATTTTTATGGTTATAGACTGAACCACGTAATCTTACTGTTAAAGTTTGGTTAAACTGCTTTAACTATTGAATATTACAGTTACTCAGAAGCGATTTTCTGGAAGAGAGTTCTATAGATGTTTCTCTCAGCTTTAAATACTTCTCTTAAATGGAATACTTGTACAGACTCAAGCTTCTGCAGCCAAGTTTACAAGAGGTGATATCATCCAGGTCTGCCGTCAAGATTCCACATACTAAGCACTACACATTTTACTTTGTCAAGATGCAACACTTAAATATTCAAAGCACAAATTAGTCATCTTTACCTTGCTTCTGTTCTTGTCTTGACCATGTTCACAACTGTCCTGTCCACTCTGAGTAAAGTGCAGACTACTACTAGAAACCTGAGGCTCTTTGTGACTGTCTCCAAACCACGAGAAAGGCATGCAAGTGGGAACAGGAGAATCCGAGTCTGACGCAGACAGATTGTTGCCAGAATCATCCAACAGTTCTCGAGAACCTCTGAAATAAGTTGAGTTGTTTTTAAATAAAGCAAAAATGCAAACCCACATGAAAGAAGCGAACAAAAATACTCACCACTCACTTGCACCTGTTTCACAGCACAGTTGTTATTAAGAATGAAAACTGAGACATGCCTTTGAATATCCATGCAAAATAATTTGGGTTATTGGTTAAGATCTTTTTCAATATTTCACAAAAATAACTGAACAGTTTCAAATATTTGATAATTCACACAACATTCTTTTCATTCATAAGTAAAATACAGTTTTAGTATTTAAGATAGTAAGTATTTAAGGGTGTAACATGCTAGTTTTATGAGCCACTTTACAATGTAACCTTGATTTACTGTTTCCTCTATGCTACCCTTTTTACTTTAAATATTTTAAAACTTTTAGTTCCACTTTTTCTTACGTAGTGAGATCAGAAGCTCATCTCCATATTCCTATAATAATCTTTACAGAATTGTGCCACTGCTCTATTTGAATATATTTTAAGGTCAACCATTAATGATGATTTTAAAGAAATTCTTAGTTAAAATTCAGCGCATATTACTGAAACAAAAAGAACAAATACCTGCTATCCAGAGAGCCTCTTACACTTTCTTTCTCTTGTTTCTTGCCCTTGCCCCCAGATTTCCGTAATCCACTGATGTGAGAAACACAATTTTCATGTAGCGTTTACATTTACACAGTGCAAAACTTTTTTCAGTCAGTTTCAACAGTTATATAAAAAGCCACATTTGTATTGTTACACAGAGCATGATTTTGTAGATTATGCATGCAATTAAGTATTGTCATTTATATTTAAGAACCGTGACCAAATTCTGAAAATTCCTTTCAAAAAATCACATACAACCAAGATAAATACAGAAAATACCCAAAGAAACTTAATATTCAGTGACTCAACAATAAGAAAGAACATAATTTTACTGCTATATAAACGTGCATGAACCAGTACTACAAGATTTTCTCAACATTTTCTTCTCAGAGAATATGATGCTACCCAAAAGCAATACTGAAAGCAATTGACCTCCAAACTAACACAAATCAATCTTACCCAAAATCTGGAAATCGCCTTTTGGACTTCCCTGATGATGTTCCTTCATTTGTTTCTACTGTTTTGTCTTCATTTTTTTTCTCTTCTGTTTTCCGTAGAGGAGTGAAAAATAAAAACATTGTTCTAAAAATACTTGCAAGTTTCAAGTATTCATGATGAAAAATGCTTCTAAATAAATAAGATCCTAAAACCTGAGTAACAGTATTTACAACATTTAGTTATCTTCTACAGTTCTCTCGCTCATTCTGGGTCAGCAGCTAGTCCAGGCTAGCTATTTGGAACTTGGGCTAATGTATGCCTGCTGCTAGCTACAGAAAGCACGTCTGACCAGCACACTAGCCAAAACATGGAAAGAAGCATTACTAAGATTTTTAAGCATTAGCTAGGACAGAGACAATTTCTAACAAAAATTATATCATAGAGATATGAAATAAGACGTATCTTGTTCAGAATATTAAAAGAAAGGTTTTGTCTGAGCTGTACAGTAAAGACAGCAGTTACAATCCAATGATTCTAAAAGATGCATCAAGAAGCTTAAATTTGTTATTTGGCTTTTGTTAACAGCCAAATGTTTCTATCAAACAATGATTAGCAGTGAGTACAGTGATCATAGTCCCTTTAATCTGTTCCTAGTAGAAACAAGACAGATGAACAATGCTGCAATCCCCATAATGTTCAAGATCTATATGTTGTTTAAACATCTGCATCACATCTGGAAAAAAGGCCAATGTTACAATTTTGCTGAGAACTGCAAATCAGTCAAACATACATTATGCTGCTTATGGTGCCAGTGTTCCACAGAAATATTTTAGGACCTTTAGTGACTATACATAGTCTGTGACATAGCTCTCCTCTATCTTATGTCAAGGCAAGTATTTAGACTTTTTAGGTTTGTAGTTTGAGTTGTTATCAACTGCTTAATTGAAACAGCATTTACTCTGTAAATGCCTTTTAGATGGGATTTTAAAAATGTGAAGTTGTCCATCTTTTTGCATATCAAAACATGCTTAGAAAGGAACTTTTGCTTACAATCTTTGTTAAATGCATTCTTTTGTTCATTTAATATCAAAGGCATATGCTATGCAATCACTATTGCTCATCCTACATGAAGATTAGACCTTTTTCTTGTAACCGAATACATAAAAATTTATGTTTACACATTGTTCAAATTTGGAATTTGGTTTGAGCAATCCTAATATTTGAAAATTTCATGTAGCAATAAACTGAAAACACCACAAATATTAGTCAAGATCCTTGATTAGTCAAGATCTTTTAAGAACAGAAGCTTAAAGTAAGTATTCTAAGATTAAGGCCTAGATAAATAACGTAAGTAGCAAAAGCAATGCAGTGCTCCCATGAAAAAAGAGACATTTATTTAAACTGGGAGAGTTTATTAATATCTGCTTAATATTTGCAGGAAATTTAAACATTTAAATATTTCTTACATTCTATTTATACAAAAAATACTACACTGATAATACTGTTTGATACTACTCTGATAAATATGTACATGAAAACAGACTAAAAAATAAATTCTAATCCTTAACAGAATGCCTTGAAAATTCTGGCTGACATCCATTCAGATCTCAAAACATCTTATGAGTTTTAAATTTTTAAGACATTTAAGGGAGCCCGATCCCAGCATATTTAATGGATATACAAGTGATTTGGCAGCTCTATTGAGTATTCTCAAAAGCAACTTTTTAAATACATACTATATTACTTCAGTAGCATCTTGGCAAAGGCCAAGAATTGGCTCTGCTTCCAAAGCTGCTGTTTGTAATCAACAGACACTCTTCTCAAGGAAGAGGAACTGACTGGCTATATATTAAATGCAGCAACAGTGAACAAATTCATCTCAGGTAGAGCTGACAAGAGAAAGTTACTATCTTGATGTCCACACTGGAGGGCTTAAACATGACTTTATGTGGACAAATGTTCGGTTTTAACTTCCTTTAAGTGCTTAAAAGCTTGCAAATTGCTGTGTTTTTTATTTGTTTTGTTCTGACTAATCATCAGGTTCTGAGTACTAAGAATGGCAATCTCTCCAGTATAATGACTGTCGTTAGTACTTCCTCCTCTTTTGATCCATTTAAAGAACTATGTTCACTTCAGTACATCTAATGGAAACTCAAATAAAACAGAATAAAATGGTCTTGCATACATTCTTGCTAACTTTAGACTTTCCTGAAGAGTTAAGAAATGGGTTTAGAACAAGTAATTAGTAGTCAGTTTCTTTTCTTACTAAGTAGTTTATTGCTCAATAATAATTTATATCTAAAACGATAGCGATTCCAAAGTATTAAAATAATAATAAAGTCTTAGGTCTTACCCTTGGCCTCTTTTCCTTTCCCTTTTACTTCTCTTTGCTTAACATTCTTGGTATACCCTTGAGGAGAATTTGGAGCCATCTCTTCAGGAGTAGGTGAATGAGTGGTGGTTGTGCTGTTTTCACTGTTTGGTTTGTGTACTGGAGAAGAGTGTGTGGAAGCAGAAGGACTTGACTCTAAAGGACTTTCGGTACTTAGTGTTTTTTCAGGCTTTTCACTCTTTCGCTCTACGTCATCCAAATGAGGCAGAGTTAATTTTTCACTTATTTCTGAGATCTTCGTTAGACATAGAGTAGAAACTTCTCTGCTGAGAACAACATCTTCTGAATCCTCATCCTTCAAGAAATTCAAAAGTCACTTTATAAACGTGATATAGAATCAGTTGATTTTTTACTTTTTCATTTAACCTTTTGCCATGATTTAAGGATATCCTATGTTATGCACAAACTTGCTCAGTTCAGAAATTAGTTACAATTTTAGCTTGATGAGTTGCAGATATCATCTAAATGACAGAAAGCTGGTTTTATAGGCTCCCATAAGCTTTTGCACATTCAAATCATCTTTATCTAGATAATTTAGAAAGATTCTATTACTTATTGCATATTCCAAATCAGTTTTAAAACCCTTTCAAACCAAGTAATTCTCCCTCTGCGACAGGTACTCTCATATACCAGTTGTGTACCTTTTTATCTACAACTGTTTTCCCCCTTACATCCTGCACTCATGAGCTTATTCTCACGTTAAAATCTCTGCAAGATTCTGTAAGTTCATGAACAAAATTGTTTATGTTTTTTTTCCCCCTCTTCTCTTTCACTTGCTCCATTAAAGGAGACAGTTGATGCCCAGAATCTACTTCAATTAGAATTTCACTGGTAATGACATCAATGTGTGGATAAGTACTTAATCACGATACTAGCCAAGATGACAGGCTTGTCATGGAAAAGGGCCATCTTCAGGGAGAACATAAATACAGACCATATGATTATCTTACATCAAAGAAAATTAGAACAGAATCACACTACGGGCAAACTTTACTGGTTTTCTGTACTGCTAGCAGATGAATGAGTAGAAATAAAAATACAGATAGAGACCTTAAGAGCTATCAGTATTACACTGCTATTTCATAACACCAAATTACATCCTTGAACAAAATCTATAACTTCTAACTTCTAGCTTTCTCAAATAGAATGAGAATGCTGCTACATATTTTTGTGAAAACACAAAGTCAATAAAATCAAATAAAGAGTTCATGAAATTGCAAAACCAAAGTTCCCAAGTTTAAGTTCAACCAAGACGTCTGAAAAAAGAGAAGGCTGAAAGTGAAGGGGACACACAAAAAGGGCACACCACCAAGGGAAGCTACTAAGAGAAGTCCCAGATTCATACAATTATTATGAATGAAAAACCATGCTAAGAATAGGTAGCCATTGTACAAGTAGAAACGGAAACAGAGTTAGGTATTGTTAGATGCACCACTAGGAATTTAATACCAGACAGAAGGACAGAAGTTAGATAGGGCCACGAATTGCATTAGAACATTTTACTGCTACATTTTGTTACAGACATAAGTGATTACATATAGAATAAAATATTTCAGAAAAAGTTTAGTTTTTGAAGAATATTTCTAATTATTGATAACTTGTTTCAGATGAAGGGATTGCAGCATAGATAAGCATGTTCCACAACATATCACTCTGGTACTATGTCAGAATTTTTCAGTAAAAATGGCATATAGTAAACTTGAATACCTCTTTGCTAACTTCAAATTAACTATGCTACAACAAACTTGCCACAGATCACATATGTGAACCTGAATAAGGCCTTTCCACTTGACACACAGCATAAAAATCTCATGCTTTGGCACAGTCTGAATGAAGCTTCGACGTTGCTTCAAATTGAGAATACAAGTAAAACTGAATTTTTGAACGCTTTTGAACGCCTAGTTTTCTACTCATAGCGGTACCTGTAGATTTGCAGTCTGTTGTCCAGCCCCAAGAGTTTCTTTCAGCTTTGATCGAGAAGGTGGTTGGCGTTTTACTTTCAAAGCAAGCTGAGCTTTTGCTTTGTGGGCACTGGTGTCTAATCTGGGAGTATCCCCAACAAAAGCATCAAAATCTGTAACAAATACGTACTTCTTTAAAAGAGTATTAGCATGCAAGTTCTCCAACCTACACTTCAGAAAAATATTCAGAAGCTAATCAGCAGATGGAATAATCCTGATTTATTAATATATGACAACACTATTTTTATAATGTTGTAATATTTTATCATTGTGATTAAAAATAACTGACTAATTTGAATTTCAACCAGATTTCTTCAATTTTTTTCTTCAAATAAAATCAGTCAGGATTGTAATAATTGTATTTATGTCTCAAATACTTAATTTTATTCTCAAACTGATGAGAATTTATGCCCCAAATATACTTTCCTTTGAGATAAAGACCCTTTAAAAAGTACATAAGCACCAACCAAATCTTGTTAAAATATACGTCTCATCTGAAACACTGTCTGATATTTGATAAAGTTCTGGGAATACAATCACTACAAAACTTAAATCATGAACTATGGCTTATATAAAAACTTTCCACAACCAGCAGAACTGGACTTAAACTGAAATATGTCAACATTTTAGCCTTGCTAATATTATTGATTTCACTACTAGATAACATGAGGAAAAGTAAATATACTCATCTTCCCTCCTCTCTCCATAGTCATTTAAGAAATTCTGAAAATGTTGGAGGACCTCTTATCCAACAAGATTATGGTTCTGTTAATAAAGAAATCACCACACATATTAATGCTCCCTAACTTCTGTTAAGTGCAAATTAAAGATCTAACACCTACCAGAAATCAACATCTCTGAAGAATTTACTCTTTCCTGTACTGATTCTGTTTCTTTTTCACTCTCTTCTCTCATCTTTGACTGCTCATTATGCTGGTTTGGATTTTGACAACTGTCTTCCAATAAACTCCCACTTCCAAACATATATGGCATCTTCTCATAAACTATTAGTTTGTTTTCAAGCTCTGAAATCTGTAAGAATTGAAGTGTAGAAGTGAGACAAATCCTCTAGAACGCAGATGTTTGTTTTTAAATCTAACAATGTGTTACCTTTTCCTGATACACTTTCAGCTGTTCTGCATATTTCTGGTCTCTCTCTTCAAGTACCCTTAAATGATCCTCCTCTTTTTTCAGAAACTCTATTTCCCTGGTGAAAAGGAACATACATACATATGAAACAATAGTATGTAGAAATGTAGAAAAATACAGAAAATAAATATGCCCAGTTGCATTTATTAAAAATCTTCCTGTTAGTAAGTACATTGAAAAAAATCAATCTGTACTGTGTCATAGATTCATTTATTTCACAGTGTCACAAAGTGGTGCATATATTTGCATATATAATATTTACTTTATCACAGAATAAGTCACTTACGACACTAATTCACTCTGGGCTGAAAAACACTTGACCTTAAAAACTGGCAATCAAGTTGCACATCAAATATATGCAGAACTTTAATAATTGGATCTTACTTTCACAAATATACACACATGCAGCATTTTCCTTCCAAAAGCTATGGTAGATTTTCTTACAGAGAAGTAAATAACATTTTAATTTTCTATTTGGTTTCTCCTAAAGAAATCACAATGATAGGTTATACTAAAAAGAAATAATGATTGCCAAAAGGAAATAGAATAAATAAATAAATAGAATAAATAGAATAAATAAAAGCTACTTTTTCATGCAAGGTAGACTCAAAAGCAGCAGCAAAACTTTTGAAAAACCTTTTCAGAAGCTGACTGAAGATATGGAAGAAGCGAGCATGTATAGCCCTCTGCCAAATGACAAAAAGTGTGTTAAGCAAATCACATCTTTACATACTTTTGTTAGTTTTTCCTCTGATGTACAAAATATGCGAGAAAGGAAGAGAGACCTACTTACTTTTGTTGGTAATCCTTGAGCAGTTTCTTGGCCTTGTTGTATTTCTTTTCAAGGGCATCACATTGTTCTTGAGTTTCTTTAAGATGCTCATTTACTGTTTTGCACAAACTCTGTGCTTCTAACCAGTAGGTCTCCAACTTTTTAATTTTCTCCTTGCTTTCCTCTAAGTTTTGCTGAAGTTGGGCTTTATTTAATTTCCATTCACTTTTTTCTGCTTCAACAACTTCTAACTGAAAAGATTGAGAATTAATAAAATAATCTAAACTAAAAGATGAAACAAACAGTACATGTTTAGTAGAGAACAGTTAATAACGACTTATCAATAACATCAAAACAAGACACAGAACTTTTAAAGAAATCATATCAACTCCTCCAAACCTTGCTAATCCAAGTAAGTTCTAGAACTCAACTCTCAGGTGTCTTTTACTACTTTTTCATTAGTATTGCTTCCTTTTAAAAGAGTTAAAATTAGTAAAATCTTTACTGTTATTTGTTAAATAACTCGCCATCTCCATCCCTGGACAACCTATTTTGAAATAGTTGCAATCCAGCATTTACTTACTGCTAAATTTTCGATTTGCCTTAGATTACATACCTATAAATGGTATTGAAGGAGGTATCTTACCTAACAAACTCCTTAAACAATTAGCTATCCAATTACTTTTTTATAGCATTCAGTACTAAACATCACCGATTTCTTACTCTTGGTAGCAATCATTATGGCATTCTTAATGGTGGGATTTACAATTTCCCTTCCAAAATGCTTTTTGGCAGTGAATGTTCTTGTGTGTATTTGAAATAGTATAAAGACCAGCTCTCCATGCTACTACTTTGTTACCAACAGCTTGTTTAATATAGCTAATGAGAACAGTAGATCTTCCCTGACACTTTAATAAGACAAGGTCATCTTAACAAAGTATTATATATCCCTGGATTGATAACTAACAAGAAAATTAAGCAATCCCTCAACAAATGAAAGAAATAAGCCTCCTTCAGCTTAACAGCAGTCATGTTATGGAAATGAATATTAATCAGTGTGAAGTTCTCTGGGCCTGGCCATCTATCTTGGAGATACTATTTGCACTAGGGAAACTGCTGCTTGTGAAATTAGGTAAGATCACCTCCTGATGGAACAGAGGTGTTGGAAGGATGAAACATTTATTGAATTTTTTAAAAATGAGGCAAAAGAGTTATACTAATACCAACATTTTTAACAGTTTTTTAGCAAACCAGTGGGCTAAACATCAGGAATACTGCAAGCAGGAATACCATCAGAAAGTTAAATCAAAACTATCATAAGAACACAAAGTTTCAGATGCTGTGACTTTCCACACCTAGAGCTATAAAATTTTGCAAAGTGCAGGAAAAACTCCAGTAGATATTGTTATTCAAATTATTGTAATCTGAAGCTTTATCTTTGCCATGTCTCCTGCCACCCTCCTCCAATGGCATAGTGTGACTCATCCTAAAGCACACATTCCTTGTCAAGAAAACACTGAAGGATAATGGAATAAAAGCAGCTGCTCACCTACAGCAAATATTTCTAGAAAAAGACCATGCACAGATCTGCATCAATGGAAAAAGTGGCAAAAAGAACAAGAAACCTTTTCTCAGATAACTCAGAAGTTATCCAATCCTCACTGGAAAAAAAAAAAAAAACAACAAAAAACCTACTAGAAAAATTTCTTTCCTCAAAGGTGGTTGAAATGTGGGAGAGGTTAAGATGGCAAAGAAGGTAACAGAAACAACTTTCTGGCAACAGAAAGTCAGGCACTAACCACTATCTACAAACGCCAAGCCCATACTCAAAAAACAGGTTCCCTGCATTGAAAATATTCTCTCACTTGGTTGCAATCTTGCTTCACAGAGTGCCAGCTAAATTCAGTTTGATGGTAAGCAGTAATACTGAAGCATTCATTTTAAAATGGCACTTTTCCCAGCCCCTATTTGAGGATAGATCTTCAGAAATACCTGTCTTGCTTAACACAGTAACGCAGCCTGAGGCCTAAAACAGATCGCTGTCCCTCGCATTCAGCTTATTCCTGGTAAAATTTGCTGTTAGAAACAGTAATTAAAAAACAAACAAAAAAACAACTCAGTCACAATTCTTTGAAAACTTACCTTCTCCTTCAGTTGATTCACTTCAGCTACTGTTACTGCATGTTTTAACTGCAGCTGAAACAAACAAATACAAACTTGCAGGAGCACACAGGAAATGATACTTGAAATGCAAGTTTTAATGTTTGTCTAATCTCCCTCATATTAAGTCAGCTTATTTGTCAACTACAGAAGAAGTAAACATGAACTTAAAAAAAAGAAGTTAAACTACATCATCACCTATGGTATAGAAAAAATGTTGAGTTTTTAACATTTGGATAAGTGAGGAGGTTAAGACAACATTTCAATGTTCTAGGAAAATGAGAAGGCAATAATGCAGTTATGACAACAACTTGTACATAGAATCAAGTAAAAATGTAACAGTATTTTTTTTTTTAAACTTATCAGCACTGACAAATAAACACACAAGGTTTGATTTGAAAGTAAGCTTTGTACTTCAGAACAGAAATCTTCATAGAACAGTTACAGATGGATAAAGGCTACATCTGAACCAAATGTAAAAATTACTTTTAACGTGACAAGGAAACAGCATGCATACAAGTGTAAAGGTTTTTTCTGACAATTGTCAGCTATTTCTTATATTTAACTCTCCATCTATTACCCTGGGGGACCTTTTTACTTTTCAGTAAGGCATAATGTACTGAATATTAAAATAGATGCATCCATAACTTAAAATCCATAACTGAAATTATGTTCATAACAGCGTGGTAATGATTCTAGCTGGGAATTCAATAGCACCCCAAGTAAATATGACACTTTTAAAGATGCCATACATAGCATCTGTGCCTCTCACAGAGAAGATGTAAATGCTCTCTATTTGAATTTTCAAACTATTGATCACTTTCTCAACATCAGGATTACCCAGAAAACAAACTTGAGAAGCACTGCAAATACTGATCTTTTATAAAAATAAGTATGAATAAATAGCTTCTGAGAGTGCCAAGCTGGGACCAGACAGCTTCTTTGCAGTGTATTTTTCTTCTCTTGAATGAAAGTCACAAGTACTTAAAGCTACCAAAAAACCCACAGGCCCCTCCATGCCAAACACTGTACCACTTAAATCCCAGAATATAATCCACAGGCCTGAATAAGGCCAATAAGGTCTTTAATAAACCCATTGGGAAAAAGGATCCCAATTTTCCAATTATGTCAAGTAGGGAATCACATAACGGAACCTCCTACTTGTTCCTAAGTAAGTTCTTTATTTCCAACCTTTCCCCTTCTCACCAAAATGTAACCAAAAAAAAAAAAAAAAACAAACCAGAGGAAACAACTTGGAAAAACCCTCTAAACCAAAATCAGACCTATCTCCAGAATCAGCTACTTCTATGTACACAGACCTCATCAACTTCAGCAACCCTCAGGATGTGGGAAGTCTATGTTTAAAGGGACATTTGTAAGAGAAATTTACTGCTGCCACTGGGAAAATAAACTCAAAACCACAACGATGGGGACATGAAAAATCATAGAATATTCAGATTTTCCCTGGTACATCATGAAGAATAGTAAAAAAAAACAACAAAACTGCTACTACTATACCTCTTTAAATTTAAGAAGAGATTGTGCTGAATCCATATCCAGTGGTAAACTGATATCTTCATTTTCAGGAAGATCAAAAACTTCCACAGATTTTTCATGTAAATGTGATTCATATGTATCATCATCATCATCATACTCATCATCCTGGAAAAAAAAAATTTAGAAAAACAGGACATCCAATAACATACAGAGTTTATAACACAAAGACAAGGATTTTCTAGGAAGAAGGAAAAGTCAGAGGAGGGTGACAGAGAGCCTGAGAGCAACTTCCACATGGGGAAAGGCTGAAAAACCTGGGTCTGTTCAGTTCAATAAGCACACAGCACCTAGGCTTCCCACCAAACAAGGGGTGACGGGCAGAAACCAGAACACAGGAAGTTCCACACTAACACAAGGAAGAACTTCTTCACTGTTAGAGTGATGGAGCACTGGAGCAGGCTGCCCAGAGAAGTTGTGGAGTCTCCTTCTCTGGAGATATACAGGATCCATCTGGATTCCTACCTGTGCGACCTGCTGTAGCAAACCAGCTTTAGCAGGAGGTTGGACTTGATGATCTCCAGAGGTTCCTTTCAACTCCTACAGTTCTGTGATTAATGCAAAGAACTGCAAAACTTCTTAACTAGTTACTAATCCTTTTTAGTTTCTTCTATCTGTGATAACTTTTAAAGGAGATTTGCAAACATTTCCATCAAAATTCCTCAGAAGAGAGTTAAGTAAGCCACAGACAACAAGATTCACAGCTCATGCTTAAAAATATCTTTTGGATTATTGGTGAATATAGCAAGTAGTCATAACTGCATACGTTAATAAAGCTTGTGTATTAATTTTGTATTTTCTCTTTTAATCAGCTTGCCTGTTTTATCTTTTTTTTTGCTTTTTTTTTTTTTTTTTTTTTTTTTGCTTTTTTGCTTCCATTTGATTCAAAAAACATTCAACCCATTTGCAAAAGTAATCAAATGCTTTAAACATATGTGTGTGTATGATGTTTTACCTGCTCTGTATCATCATGAACATAGTGCTGCTCATACAGACATCTCTCCTGCTCTAAAGTCTCACTAATGAGGCGGGCTACTTCACTCTGAGTCCCTGGCTTCTCTCTGCCAATCAGAAACCTACAAAAGAAAAACAAATTACTTTGCAGCAAAAACTTAAGAGATATTTAAGTAGTTAGTTTGCCATATTATTGCCCTCAGCAACTTTTCTGTAAAATTCTCAAGCTATAGCTTTGTATTCTCCATTAATGAAAACCAGAAGGTATTACCTGATAGAAAACAACACATACCTCACTGTGCCTTTGGTATTTTTGAGTACAGTGGCTGCAAAGAACTGAGTAACTCCCACTAGACTTATGCCATCGACTTCCACAATCTGATCATTTACTTGAATTCTGCAAAAATAAATGCTTTAGATATCAGTTCAACAAAAATATTTGACTAGATAGATTACTGACATGATAAATATCACTTAAAACTCCCTAGTAGCTAGAAACTTTGAGTACCAAGCATTCCATTGCTTAAAACTAATCTCCTGATCCTCAGTGACTATGCTGATTAGCAATTAAAAATTATATATAGTGTTTGCTTTGATATTTTTATAC
This sequence comes from Lagopus leucura, assembly GCF_019238085.1. Lineage (NCBI taxonomy): Eukaryota > Metazoa > Chordata > Aves > Galliformes > Phasianidae > Lagopus > Lagopus leucura. Next base: position 4,329,150 of record NW_024962267.1, read on the forward strand.
TATGGATACAATGTATCCATAGTATAATGGTATATAGTATATAATCCATATACATAATCCATAGTATATAATCCATATACAATGGATTCAGGATCGCCAGCTTGATTTTGTATCACTTCTACACGTGGACATTTTCTAAAATTTTTTCAGACATCCTGCAAGAAAACCTAAGCTCCTTTTGAAAAATGTCCTATATTAAGCAAAATAACTGCATTTTTTAAAATTTAACACAAACCAGCAATACAATATCTCTTCACTTGAAGTCAGCTTTTGTAGCTTTATTCACAGTATTTGGCATATCAGATGAAAATGGCTGGGATCAGTCTGAAATGTGCAAAAACCATAATCAATGCAGTGGAAAACTCACCGTCCATCTCTCTGAGCAGCTCCACCATCTGTTATTGTTTTTACAAAAATGCCCAGTTTTTCCAGCCCCTGATCAGCACCGACTCCCATTCCAATAATACTGATGCCCAGACCGCTGTCACCTAAGGGATTAAAATATTTAATATTAGCTGCATAATAGATGATGCAACACTAAGCAGTTCTGAGGGGCTTTGAAGTGTTTCAAGTCATTCCATGCAAAAGATAAAAATATGTTTTATACATAAATATTTAATGCATAAATATGTAATGCATTAGATTTTTTTTTTCCAAGATACTTCTGAAAGGTTTTCTGTTTTGTTATGACTTCCTATTAGATTCAAAGTTTCATGGAACCTGAAAGAGAATTTGAGTTCAAAGTTTGTGAATTGCACATATTCACAATATTCGTTCAGACCAGCTGCTCATTAATGTATCCTTCCTAACTTCAATTAGGTATGACAGTTTGTCCTTAATGAAGGACTGTTCAATTAAAAGTCATTACATTCAACAGAATAGCTATGCATAAAAGCTGCAGCCTACATTCAAAAATTCAAGAACCAATTGCAGCAAAAATGCAGTTTACAATTGCGTTATCTTTTCTTCTCATAGTATTTCTAATATTTAAGGTCTGATTCACACCTTTTTCAATTTCCACAGGAAATACTTCCATTTTCTCCACCCTTTTCTCAAGTTCATATTCAGCTGAGGCTGCCACAGGGTCAACTTCTTCGTTACGTCTATCATAATCTTCATTTGAGTAAGTACTGAAAACCTAAGAAAGGTGACAAAAAAAATAGCTTAGTACTTTCTCAGCCCCTTCCAAACACGATGTAATTGAAAGAAAAATCAGTAGGGAAATTAAAGTGGTATTTCTAGAGATCCCATTTTCTAAACAATTATCAATTTAATGAATACTGCTGCAATATTGTTTCCAGTTACATAAAAATAACATTACACAAGATTCAAAACAATCACTAAAGCACTTTTTGCTTTGTAAATACAACAACTATATAAAAGAAGTCAAGGAAATCATAATCTCTTTTTGCTACAGAGTTAATTTTTTAGGACTACATTCCCCCGAATCCTTTGTTTCTCCCTTCCCCCAAACCATCTGCCAATTACAGAGCCTCCACCAGATGTAGACTTCTGATTTTGCAGGGAATCATGTAGATTCTCAAGAAAAGGAAATGCCTTGTTACATACATTACTATTTTTAGTAGTCACTCCAGCTGAATTTCTGAATTGTTAAAAGATAAATAAACAACAAAATGAATAATGAGTATTAAGACAAATCAAGGAAAGAAGGAGCGACATGCAACATGCTCAATTTCACTTATCAGCATGTTCATTAATCATATACAAAACCATAAGTTAGAGGTAAATCATATTCCCCCTCTTCAGCTATGGGAAAAACAAGGTTTTTCCGCTCAAGTTTTTTGCAGGCACTGATATCCCTGCAATATTCACTGATAAACATCCCTGTGAGACAAAACCAGTTACAGACTGCAGCTGCAATCTCCCTAATCGTGAACGTGTAGTGCTGACACAAAGTTCATTTACACTGGCCTACTAATGTTTTGCAACTTCTGCATTTTCACACTCGATAGGTACCTGAAATCATGTAAACATGACAGGATTAACTGTAATTAGATAGTACTAACATTTTGCCAGTGAATTTATATCCACTAGTATACAGTGTTAGCTCTGCATGGCAGCATATTCAGACACAGAAAAACAGATTACCAAAAAGTGACTGATAATAACTCAGAAATAACACAGGCATCCTTCCTGATGCACCTCCAGAGTACAGCTGGAGAAGTGTTCACAAATTGCTGTGTGCCACAAAACATGACCATGGATTTAATGGAGCAGTTCAGCAAGCAAGAGTAGATCCACTTGGTAGACAGCAGAAGAAACTCATTCTCAGAAGTCTCATTTCTTGGAAAGTTCTCTTAAAGAGGGAAATGAGTCTTCCTAAATCTTGTATACAGGTAAATAAACCAACAAACTCCTCCAGACACTAGAGGGCAACAACTGGCAACAGACAGACAATGGTTGCACTGAGGGTCTCCCTATTCTATAATCTTTACAGAAAAAAAATGCAATATAGACAAAGAAAGCCATCCAAGAAGCTTTATTTTAGCAGTGACAGAAAGAAGTTGATAGACTTCTTTGAATTAGTTTACCCCTAGCTGCCTAGATCAGTAAACAGTAGAAGCATTTGGATTTCATGGAGCACAGTTTTCCTTTGGAGCAAGACCTATCTACTTTGGTTCCTTTACCAATCCCTTCTCCCCTACTCCTCCCCCCCTCCCCCCCCCCCCAACAAATACATAAATAAAAATCAATGTCTCCAAAGTAGCAGTAGTAAGAGAGATTCCACAGTAATCAATGAAAAATGAATAATAAAAGCAAAAAGGAAGATGACAGTACTTATTTGGGAGACACTGACCATCTTTTTTTTTATTAATTATTCTCTCACACACGGAGCACACGATGGTGCATGCAGTCACCAGCAAAGGGAAGACCACTGCCTGCAGCAACAGCCACCAGGTGCTGGAGATTCGGGGGGAATAAAGTTACACCACCACCAAAGACTGAATGACATACGTTCATGCTTTGGGCCACCCATCTGGAAGTTTTAAAAATTATGAAATATTTTCCCAACTCAAAAGTAATAGCTTTGTACTTGAGCGTCTCATGGAATTTGCCCAAGTTGATTCAAAGCTGATGCACTGTAAGAACTCATCACCTGATGGGAACGGATCATAGAATTTAAAAGTAGGTTTGAATTAAATTTGCCATTGTTATACGTAGTATAATAATGGCACAAACATGTAAATGCAGATGAAGACTACTAACACTTCCCCACAACAGCTCCTTGAGGAAAAACCTATCTGAAATCAGTTGTGACTGATCTATTAAGAGAGAAAATCATACTTGTCTCTTAAAATGACAGGTGGGAACTATGCATGACCACTTAAATAACATTCTAAAAATCATAATCCCAATTAAGAGAAGACAGAGCTGTTTGTAAAAGTAATGAGAACTGTATTCAGAGAAATCATTTTGAGGGAAAACATGAATTTATAAATAGAAGAATAGCAATACCAGTGACATACAACTGGAAGACAAATGTGGCAGTAACAAGAAGAAAAGCAAGAGCACACTAAAAAAACCCATAGCCAAAGGCAAAAGGCAGACGTTCTTACTGTGTACGTGAGGAATCATAAATGGGATTTACCTTTTAGCAGACCAAATGGTTAAGTTGTTGACATTAATGTAAAAAGCACAGAACTGTTTGGTGAGTTTTCTGCCAAGTAGCAGAAGCAGTACTAAACACAGTTAAAATGTAGATAATAAGTAACATAAATTACAAGTTACAGAGTGTAGAAGATTGATGAGAAAGCTAAACACAGTTCACCCCTGCACTGTGTCTGGCAGGATTTAGTCACTGAATCAAACACATTAGGAACAAAAGAAATTCTAATCTTGCTATTTTAAAGGCACTGCAAGCTGGAGACAAAAAGATTATGAGTGAGAAAGAAAATAACAAGACAAAAAAAAAAAAAAAACAAAAAAAAAAACCCCACAACAGTATTTCTTTTAAATATTTTTTTTCTTTTAAAAGCCAGGATGATGATAATCGTGTCAAATGTACTCTGGGCTATTAATAAGCTAACCATTATTAAAAAAACACCCCTAAACACTACTGAAAACAAGTGTCTAACAAAGTGTAGATAGCATGTGTTTACCTTCCTTAGCGCTGCTGGACTGTATAAATATTTAACTTCCAACATACCCTCAAATAGCATGGCAATTCCCAAGAACAAGTTCATCTTCAAAAAGAATGAGCAGCACTGAGGACTCTGACATGAAACTATCTGCCCAAGCTGGTATTAAACATTATTACTAAAGAACAAAAGACAGGAATTACGTAAAACTCCATCAAGATTTTAACAGAAGTTAATCAAACAATTCTGATGTACATTTTACAACATTACAGGTTATAACGATAATCACAGGTTGGTAAGCTGGTTGTTTGTAACACACACTGCCCCAGGCTGCTTTGATGATGTTACCCAGCTCTGGCTGGCAGCCACACCAGCATGTACTAACTGACAGCTACCTGCAGACTGCATGAACTTCCATTTCTTGAGGTTGACAGAAAGGGTTGGAAGGGACCTCTGGAGGTTATACTGGCCAACCTCCCAGCTCTAGCATGGCCAACTGATCTTGGGCTCAACTCATTTCTAACAGAGGTGCTTAAGCAAACGCAAGTTATTGTCTCAACACCATAGAAAACCAAGTGAATTTGAAAGTCTTTTATCTTGTTACATCTCCAGAAAGTTAACTAGTTAATCTACCATTGGTACCTTCTGGACCCAGTAAAGCTAATGAACAGCGGAAAGAAAGCTGATCTGAAAGAAACAGTTTCTTTTACACTCAAGTCCTCTTTTCTTCAGAATGAATAAAAATAATTTGAATCCAAATAAGTTCTCAGAAAATGCTGAATTTTTAAGGACTATTTTAATTAAACTGCAAAGACACATACCTGGAAATGTTCAAATATATACTTAGTTCTTGAAGAACAAATAAACAAATACTTTTTTTTTTTTTTTTTTTTTTTTTTACAGAACAAATTGCATTTATTACACCAGGAAAATGAATCACCTTTGGAATGCAAAACTCAGTTAATCCCTGGCTAAAAGATGCCACATTCAGTTACTGCTACTATACAAAACTGAAAATCTCCATCATAACGCTGTCACAGGAAACAGTATTATCACAGAAAAACAACAATAATCTCACAATTCAAAGTCTTAGAAGTGCTTATGAAGTCCTCCTCATAAACTACACACATTTTAGCAGGATGGTATTTCTTTAAGAAGGAAAACTCATGAGGAAGATTTGCTTGCACAGATCTCTGCTGTCAAGTCACAGAACAGAGCTCCACACCTATATTCATTTCTAGTAGAAAGATTTGTTTCTGCACAATCAAAAGCACAATGTTACAAACACAATTAAACAGTAAAAATCAACAACTGCCTCAAAGGGTTCCCAACTCATCAGAATGGAAGCAATTTCAACATCACTTTTAAATTCTAATGCAGTAATATTTGTGGGGAAGCACAACCTACGAAAGCAGTTAAAGTAACACTTAATGAGTTGGGAGAGAGGCACTGCAGTGTTACTGACACCTGCACCTTGAAACCTTGCCAAGCAGTTGGTTCATATGTCCTCTGAAATACGATTCTTATATTGACCATTCAAGTTTATTGACACTCAATAAAGCCACACAATCAAAATTCAAGTTATGTTTTCAGGAAAATTGCCTAATGATGAACAGTTTCAGCTTTTTCAATGGATGGCCTTTGCAAGACACCTGGCAAGACCTGAAGTACCCAGGCAAGCATGAATAATCATTTGAAACAGTAGCACTGAAGCAGGCAGAAGTATACCTACACTTAGCAGTTTACTCTTACAATCTCCCTCTCCGTTTGGAGTAGACATCACATTACCACTACATTATTCCCTCTGTTTCTAAATGCTAGAAGGTTACCTCTTTTTGGCCATTATTTCAGTGATGAGTGACTATCTGTTTCAAATCACTTCACGCTATCGGATGCTATGAATCAGAAAACAGAGACACCTGGTCTGTTTTCTGGTTTTATTGAAAAACAAATAGCACACCAAATTCAGGTTTGATTCAGAACAGTTGGTAACTGTTATATGGGCTGACACTGCAAATCATTCCATTCAATGTAACATTTCCTGTTGCCAAACAGGAGGGTTGTGCGCTTACCTGCTTGATCCCATAGCTCTGCTAAGCTAATTTAACAAAGCAAACACGCCAAGTCATCACCACCACCAAGTTAGTTTGCATAAAGGTGTAAGGGCAGCCTTGCTCCAGATCCAAACATCATTTCCCAGCCAGCATATTCAGCCAGCATCATCCAACCTGGTTAGCATTTACATCCCCTGCCTGTGCTGTCCCCTCAGCCCCACTGAATACCCAGGCTGGCACGTCTGCCCCACAGCACCTCCACCTCAGTTCTCCCGAGGTCGTATGCTTCACAGTTGCATGTTAGAAAATGGTCAACTACTCAATTCAGCCTGTTTCTAAATAAAACACATGGAACAAAATACAAGTATGGAACATACTTCCAGTATATCAAATTAAGTAACTTAGCCCTTCAGCTGATGTTCCTCTAAGCCAAGGAATGCTTTTCCAACCACATTTTGGAGAAGTAAATCCAGAAATTCTCTGCCTAAAGAAGAATATGGCCATTACAGATTGTATTTCCCAGCCAATCTTTCCAGCAATTCCCAATCTTTTAATGAGGGAGAAGGAGAATCAACCACCAAACCTGAAGTAAGCTGTTTCATCTATTGTTGGCTAGAGAGTAGACATCCCAGCCCATATCAAACACACAAAAAATATTCACTGAAGTGACAAAACATTTTGTCATTCCAACTTGAAACTCAATTCTGCAAGTGTCTCAAATTCACAAATAAACCCAAGATACTCACAGTAAAAGAACTCTTATTTATGAAACCTTACAGCAGAGGAAACACCTGAATCAACTTATCTGAGATAACCAAAACTACAGTAATGTAATTTTCCTACTCTTAAAATGAATTCTAATGACGCTGAAAGCAGAACATCAATTAAAATGTATCTGAAAGCAAGTCTACTAAGCAAAAATTTAACCACAACTACTTTGCCCTCTGCTATCAAGCCTAAGTATAAAAACTAACCTAATAATTATTGTTCTGCCATTGGTCACATAGTATTCAGTTCATGCTCAGATGATTAAGACCCACAAACACTGAGAATTTCTGAACTGTGACAAGCTTAATGAGTTCCCTCATGACTCGATTGACATACATCTACCAAACTGTTTTGTCTCACTCTCTTCCTCCAATCTTATGTTCCCACTGTCCCATCCCACACCTAGCACTGGTCTCTCTTCCAAAGATACTTGAAACGTCAAATAAATTTCTGTTCTATTTAGAATGATTCAAAAAGTACAGGTTTATTTTTTTTCCATTTCTCAAAAAGTAAATTACAAACAAGTTTCAGCTATTGCCTGCTTGTGCCTTCACATCAGTCTAGGTTAAGTAGTCTCAGCTGCTAATAGCAGCACTCATCACAAAGATGCTGAATCTTTCAGCAGCTTAACTGTTGAGCTAATGAACTTGTCTCCTACAAGTCTGCCTATCTGCCCACACTCTGCATAATCACCTTACCTCCCCTGCGATTCCTGCATCCTCCTGTGTCACCGCCTCACGTTTGGCCGGACTACATCTCCAGTGAAACCCACAAGTGACTCCACCTTAGCTGTCCCTCCCTTCTCTTCCCCATCGCTGCCCTCCCAGCAAGACACAGCATGCACTGCGCTGCTAGCTACCAAACCCACAAAGAATGGCAAATAAAGCTGCAGCCCTGCCACCACTGAGGACATCCACAATGATCTTCGGAGGTGCCAATTTTCTCAAGATCAGGCAATAATTAAAAAATACTTTTAAAGATCTCTCTCTCTCTTCCATCAAATCCAGGTAAAACTGCTAGAAAGTTAAAAGGTGAAAGGATTGAAAAAAACAGTGAGGACACACTGGTGATGACACTCATAACCTCACATCCTCTTATTTGTCTGCTACATCCAACTGGAGAGCTAGAGTGCCATTTAACTGCATTCAGAGAATAATTTGGTCAAAAATACACTGAGATATAAATAGAAAGAGACAGGCTGCTTCAGCAATGAGGCACGATAGAAAAAGAATTTGTTTCCTTTTTCTGCTCAGATTTGGATTTTTACGTACAGTCCCATACCTCAGCACCAGCCTCTTTCCCAAAGACTCCTGAAATGCCAAATCCACCATTGTAAAACACCCATATCAAGTATTTCCTGAAATCTAAATAGAAGAACACTTCTGATATTAAAACAAAACAAAAAAAAAAGTGCCAAAGAAAGGCATACTTCTTTACAGAAAGCTGAAATAGAAACAAAAGGTCTCAATAAGGACCACAAATGCATAATACTGGATGTAGAATTTTTTTAAACCAGATGAATCTATATGCAGAATTGAATGGATTTATGCTTCAGAAATATTTTCTGAATTCCAAGATGACTGAAATTTCAATAAAAGTTTAAAACTTACCTTCCAAAAAATAAACAAAACCCACCCCCCAAAACCCAACAAAAACAAAACAAAGAATAAAAAAAAACCACCATATTTTCACAGGTAATTTCTTCCTCCAGTTCATATCCATGCTTTTGGTTTTTTAACCTCTTATACTGCTAAGTCTGTCAGAAGAAAATGCAGCACTTCCAGATGCAAGTAAAACACAACCAAACCATGCTCAAAGCCAGGAGTATTTTTTGTGGAAACTGATTGAACGTTACTGTGGAGAGTACAGTAAGTTTGAGATAAAAATACAAAGTAAAGTTGTAGGACAAGATTGTTCAGATATAAGTGCTGGAACATTGATGCAAGCAATAAACAGAGCTTCAAAACACTTAAAATCTTTAAATTGTTTCATCATTAAAAAGATCTTTAACAAATCCCTGATGGGAATACACTGCCACTGCCAAGAAAAAGTAGCTGACTTCCCACATGCCAGACAATTCTGTTCGTCTACTCTCAAGTTCAATTTCTATTTTCCTAAATCAATCTACTTCCATGTAATATACCAATCTCTTAATGCCACACAAGCATCTTACTGAAGTGCTTCAGTGGCTGACAAACAGTCGACCATTCATGCAATCATCAATTATTCTCTAATTACAACGACAACTGAAGACTATCCAGGGTCTGGGCATTTTCCACCAGTTAATGGATTTTGCATTCTTTTCTATGTATAAAATCCAGAAGCATAGAAGGTACAGTTCAAAAATCAAGGGATGTATGACATTGAAGCACTACACAACATTTTGTTAAAACAATGATTGGGAGAGCACAAACTGATGTAGAAAAATCGTACATCTCCTAAAAATGGTAGCATTTATAGATGGGCTGTTACACATTAAATCTAGCTGAAGCCTATCTTCATTTACTGCTTCATTAACTTCCAAAGTAAGCAGTTCTGTAGTAAAGAGAACAGACAGTGTGCCAGGCTGAACAAGACTGCCATTTGTATCCCAGCTAAACACAGAACAGCTCTATTTTGATGTGTGAGACAAATGGCAATATTATGAAGGATTTGCAGATTCCCTCAAGAGCAGCTGATACTTGGCTGGTTAGACCCACACACAAAGTATGAGACTGCTTTTAATTTCTTCATGCAAGAAAAAAAAAATAATGTTTTGCTCAACCGTAGCAAAATATAAAAGCCTTTATGAAGGTCGGTTTTGTTTTTAATTTACTTTAAGCCATGTTCTTCACTTAATCTTGAAGTAAAGTATTATTCACAGAGCTGGGGACAAACACCACCATGCAACTTAAACTGGTTAACGCTGCAAATCAAACAGACCTGCAGAAGTGAATAGTATCTGTATTATCTTTTTGGGTTATCAGAGCTACAGAACTTCTAAGGATCATAAATCATTACAGAACTTAGTCACAGTGCTATTCAAGGTTTTGAGGACAAAGTTTGATACAGTCAGAGCTAAAGACAGCTGAAGAAGCCAATTTGGAAACAAATGTTTGTTTTACCAACGGAAAGTTTCAGGATTACAAACGTCAAACTGCACTCTGTCATTACATCTGTGTTAATTAAAGCCTTTCAAGGTGATCATGTAATTGAGAGCGAGTTTAATCTCTACATTACAAAAGCATACTGAAGTATAAAGGGATAACAGCACAGTTACCTGACGCTATTTGCACTGTTCATATTGCTGATCACTTGTGTAGTTTATTCAGAAAACTTTAGGACAAATACAATATGCTTGTGGATATCTTGGACAGCTGAGTGTACTTTACATTCCTTATTGGCTTCAGATGCGGCAACAAGGGGCTAAAAATAGCCCATGTCCCGCAACACAAACCCAATCTGGCAGTGTAGTTCTGCTAGTAACTGCACAGCATCACTCTCATCACAACTGCAGGAAAAACAAACCACGGAGCCACAGTGCTCCTTAAGGGCTGCAGAGATCACACAGCAGCACTCATGTCACCTATGGCAAGTAAGAAACCTTCCCCCACATTTATCATCAGCTTCTACAGAACTGAAGCTTTCATTTTAAAAGTCTCTTCTCCACTCATTTTCACAGGCACAGAGCGACTCCAAATAACATAGTATTTATATAAGTTTTTCATCGTTCCTGAAATTATCAGTTCAAAATTACGTGTTCTTAAGCCTCGTTACAGCTGTCAACAATTGCAGAGCTCCAACACGGGTCAGACATAAGGCTAACAGTATTAGCTTCAATCCACATCCCCTGGGAGCTTCCGTCTCTTTCTTATACTCAAAAGCCCTGTCAATTTCACAGCTGAGAAGAAACTTCTCAATACAGATATTACTCGAGCTCTCTCCATTACCTACACCATATCCCATGTTTGTGTTGAGACTATCACGTGCAATGGTCACAAATCCATCATTGCACAGACTCAAACATTTTAAAACACTTTTTCTTCCCCAAACATCTTCTGAATGTTTTGAATTTTCCTCCTCAAATGCCTGCTGCACAGCAGCTGTAAAACACAGAGCTGGCTGCTTTATAGCTGCTACATAGCTACACTGGGAAGAGCAGCAGGATGGGCCAGACCACAGCACAGAAGGAAAACAGCCAAAAAGCCAACTCCAGCCTGGCCCCATGCAGGAGGGTCTAGGAAGGGGAGAAACACAGCCTTCTCTTCCAGAGCCACGGATGGCTGGAACGGCACTCACATTTCAGTCATGCTTACTTGTCTAAATAAAGCCGAAGGAAGTTAGCTGGATACAGTTCTCACTATGGCACTGCTCGGAGCTGTGGCTGGGGGCCAGAAATCATCTTTTTTTTTTTTTTTTTTTTTTTTTACCACTTGGGATTTTTCTCTTTCAACTTGAGATGCACTAAAATCTATCCATAAAGCCAAACAAGAAACCTATTGTATGAAAAGAGATCTGAAGAGAAATTTCACTGCTCATACTGCTATTAAGTACCATTTATTCTGTCAATCCTGAAGTCAGGCATCATGGCAATAACCATGTTATCTTAACACAAAAATACTAACAGTTGCTACTAAATCCATCTTTTGTCTGTGCAATTGATAACCTGGCAGAGGCTGGCTCTGGAGGCTTTCAGAGAAGCAGCTACAGTCAAAGGGCACTGGTTACCAAAACATGAGATTTGTCCACAGGAAAGCTCCCATCACAGCTGGCAGAGATTCCTATTAATGCTTTGAACTAAACCTGACACTGACGTAACAGAGAATGCAGGAAAAGCCTGTTGCAATCACTGCTTCTAGGACTTCAGCAACAACAGACCCAGCCTACAGCAGGACAGCATGCACCAGCAAACCGAAGAGCACTTCTAGCAGATGACTTGCTGCGCTCCTCTCAGACACTGATGCACAGAAACACACAGAGAATGGATTGGTGCCCTCTGGCTTTCCAGCAGCCTTCACCCCATTCCTTATGCAGCTCCCAGAAGCAGCACTGCCCCCTCCCCCCCCCTTCAGAGCTCCAGGTCACTGCTGAGACAGCATCAGCCACAAGAAAGCCATATAAAGCCATCCTGCCTACAGAAGGACTATAAGAAACCACAAGTAACAAAATGTGGATTTTGCCATACACAAACATCTTCCGGGACAGCACTGGTCTATCTTTATCAAAGTGGGAGCTTCATGCTGCAAGAAGTACAGGAGTTGGAGTTTTTACATCATTCTCAACAGCACAGGGAAAGCATAAAAAACTGCTTTATTGAAGATGATGTTTTTTCTTCTACTATTACATGAATGAAAAAATACAGTTGAGAAAGCCTGGACAGTTTCCCACTCCATCTTGTTCCTCATCTGCCAGTCCTCTCAAATTTCAGGTGGGATGAGAATAACCACAGTCAGCAACAGGACTACAGGTACACAGGATTTGCACTACAGAATGACTTCATTCATTCATTCATTCATTCTGTGGGTGTTTTTGGTGACTGAAGAACAGAAACCTACATCTTCTCAATTTGTTAGCACTCTAACTCGTAGTGCTTCTCATTATTAAGTCATTATATTATTAATTCTGTCTTCCACAACTTAAGTGACTCGAACATGTTCATCACACTAATATTCCTAGAGAACATTCACCCTGCCAATATAAATATTATAGACATTACTTGTATTTTAATAAATATTCTATAATGGGTAATACTGCAAAAAAGTCTATAATCTTAAATAATGGGAACAAGTAATTCAATATTTTCCCACACCAAAGTCAAACAGTATTTGAAATTGTATCTGAAGATTATTTTAAAAAAATCTGTACAAAAAGTAAAACTGAAACAGTCCTTTCCAGTGCAACACCACAATTTTAAACAAATGAAATCAAGCACTAAGGGCCATGTGTCTGAACTTCTTTCTAAAAGTTAGTGTTCCTAAAGGTATTAAGCAAGTGAAATCTCATGTGCTTTGCTATGCTACCTCATGAAGCTGCTGTGATTTAGAAATCACTTGTGACAACTTCCACTTCTCTCTTTCAGAAAACCAAGCAGTTTAGAGTTAAAGCCACGTAGTTAACACTACTGAAAGGGCTTTTACAGGTTTGAAAACAAAATGAAACACAAAACACCTCCAAAATACATTTCCTGGGTATTTTGAATTGCAAAACAGAAAAACGAAACAAACCTACAAAGAAAATTCAAATGTACATACCTTAATAGGAGCTGTAGAGAACTTGACTTTTCGGTCTGGCACAGGATCTTCCTCTTCAGAAAGTCCAGGAAACTCCTCGTACTCACTGTCATACATATATTCCTCCTCTTCCTCCAAAATTTCATTGCCTTCAGGGTCCTGGCTCTCTGTATCCCTATAATCATCAAAAGCTGCATTTTCTATTCCAAAAGCACAGAAGCCATCTCTCTGCTTTTCTACTACTTGCTCCTCTTCTCCAGTATCCCCCTCTTGCTGTAGAACATCCTGAACTGGACCATCTTTAACAGACATCCCATCTCTCACTTCTTCCTGACTGGTTCCGTTTCTTTCTGTAAACTCTTCTACTAAATCCAAGGAATAGCTGCTCCTTTTCCCTTCTTGCATTTGATATTTGAGTGGTTGATCCTCATTAACAACATGACCTTTATCCAAACCCTCTTTTCCATGCCCTGAGGTTTCATCTTGCACAGACAGCTCCACACAAGTCTCCTCAACAGGGGAAACCTGGGAAAGAATAGTCTCTGTTCTCCACTTTGCCTCCTGACAGGATATACTGCTCATATCCTGTAGGCTTCTCTCCAGCATGGCTTTCTCTCTCTTGTCTTTTTCAAATACTTCACTCTGCCCACCTCTGTCTATCACAGGCACTTTGGTGGAGGCAATCTTCTCTGGACTTCTTTCAGCAGTAGTAGATGAATCCGAACTGCAGTGGCTTTTCAAAGGGCCCTGATTCAGGTCATCACTTTTGGAAATTTCTTTGGAATCTTCAGTATCACTGTCACCTAGAAAGCTTTCCAGCCTCCTAGAAATGGGCCCAGCATTCAAGATGGAGGTTTTGGAACCATTATTGGGATGCTGCTGCTTCAGCTCACTACCATGATTTTCAACCTTATCCAGTGCGACTGAAGGACTCACATCTGTATTAAAATTGAAGTGGTCTACCACACTGCTACTATCAGAAGCTGAACCATGTCTCCTCTTATCTTCACTTCTTTCACATTTGCTGGGAGAATATCTGTCCACAGAACTTCGTTGTTTTATATTTCTCTCAAACAGCTTCCTGGTCTCTGAAAACTTTTCTGCCAGGGCAACTTTGTCCAAGTCTGCCTCATCGTTGCTACGTATGATCTTATCAGCAGTAGAAGTCACAGACGACGAATCCACAGGACTGCTGCTGGGGCCAGTATTTGTATTAAGAAGATTGTTCTTTTGGATAATGAGGAAAGATGTGCTACCTGGAGAAGGCCCATGTTCTGCTGCTGTGGCCCGACTGATTAATTTGGTCTCAGCAGGTGGACTACTTTCACAAGAGGGTGTGGAAGCGGAGCCTCCCATTTGCAGAAACATACTTTTGATCTTGTGAACTCTATTGCCATAAGTGGCAGCTCTACCTCGACTGTGTGGGTCATTTCCCCCTCCATTAGAAGAGGTGCTCAGCTTCTGCTGCAAGCCCGTTTTGTTGGAAACGTTTTCGGGACTGTTCACTCCATCAAAAGAGCATTTGATAGCGTGGAAGTCAGATTTGTAGGCATTTCGGTGTGGAGAAGCACTTCTTAAAGTCCTTTCCCCTTTGCCCTCAGTTTTCATCATCGTCAGAGAGCAGCTCCCTCAGCTCCTGAGGAGCGGAAAGGAAAATTCACAGGCACCAAGCTGCCACCCTCCGACGCCGCGCAGAGCGGATCCTGCAGAAGAGCTGCCTTTTCCCCCTCAGCCGGCCTCCACGCTCACATTCAGACGGGCTGCGCCGGTGCATACACGGAGAGAAAGAAATCACAGCGCCTGTACGGCCACATCGGATGTTATCTCCGCTGCGGATCACAGTATCCAGAAGGCCATCTGCAAGGGGACGCAGAGTTTTAATTAACTCGGGACCTCGCCAGCGTGCGACACGAATCCCGAACTCGCGTTCCCGGGCGGGAGAGCGGCGCGAGCCCAGATAAAGCCCATTGTGTCCGCCGGGACGCGCGGCTACGGCTGGCGGCGGCCGCCCGGGCATTGGCCCCGAGGGCTCCGCGGAGCAGCGGCCGTCCCCCGCCCGGCATCCCTCCGCCTGGCGCCGGCTGCCAGGGCCGCGGGGCCGCAGCGCGGGGAGGAGGAATGAGGCCGCCGGCCCTTCCTGCCGCCCGAGGAGGCCGGGCCGAGGCGAGGCGGAGGGACCCGGGTGCCCGCGGGCCGCCCGGAAGCGAGGGAGCCACGAGTTTCGGCGGCGAGTCGGGGCTCCCCAGCGCCTCCGCACCTCGGGGGCCGCCCCGGCACCTCGCCCCAAACTTTCCGAGCCGGCCTACCTGGGGGCGGGGGTCCAGCCGGCTCCTTCCCCTCAGCGCTCCCGGCCGCCCGGCGGCCGCGCGCACCGCGCCATCGTTACCCGCCGCCCCGCGCTCCCCACGCCGCCTTCCTCCCGCCCCCGCGGCCCCGCTCCAAACCGCCCGCCCGCCCCACGCCGCGCCGCCTCTCACGCCGCTCAACGCCCTCCTCGGCTCGGCTCGGGCCCGCCCGCGCGCCGCCTCGCTCCGCTCGCACACAAAGAGAGGGAGCGGCGGGCGCGCCCTCGTTCCTCTCGGCGCGAGGGAAGAGAGGGGCTGGGGGGGGCCGAGGGCAGCCCGGGATCTACCACGCCGCGCGGGTTGCGGGTGATACCATGTCGGCGGGACCGGCGGCCGTTAGCGCGGGGCGGGGCGGCCCGGGGCCCGCGAAGGCGTCGAGGCGAGTGGCGGCGGGGAGCGGCCCGGGCCTGGCCCGCCGCACCCTCACCGAAGAACGCGGCCGAGGCGCCGTCCGGGCCGCCCCGGGGGAAGGGCCGCGCGGGATTTTCGAAGCCCGGCGCGGCGGCCGCGGTGTTGATGCCGCTCCCGGCTGAGGGCGTCCGGGCGCGGATAGCCGGAAGTAAAGGGAACGCCGCATCCGCAGACTTTTCTCCCTTTTTCAAATCCACGCCGTTTTAGCAGAAAACCCCCTGACAAGCACGTGGCGCCGGGCGGAAATTCTCCCCGCCGGTACCAAGCGAGAGCCCGGCGGGCAGAGGCGTGTCGGGCACGGCTCTACGGGGCCGCCGGGAGCCGCGGAGCGCCTTGCCAGCGGGACTGCGCGTGCACAACTGCGTTGGTCCAAATTGCGGCACGGGCTGTGAGCCATCCCGCGAGGTGCGCGGATCGGGTTACTGGCCAGAAGCTGCTTCCACGTAGTATGTACAAATCGCACAACGATCAAGAGAGCGCCCAAAGAAACCAACAGAATGCCTGTATTAAAAAGTATTAAAAAGAACTGCAGGCAGATTCTGTATTTTTGCCCTGTGGGAACGTCCAAAATGTGATGGTTTTTCATTCCAAATTCAAATAACTGAGGAACAAAAACTTGAGAAGAGCCAAAGTGCATTTCATCTTGTAGTTACCAGACCAGCAGTGAAATTCAGACATTCTTACAGACATCCACACTGGCTTTTTCTAGCACTTCATTTTTCTGAAACAAAGGGGCTATGAAATTCTTGAGACTTTCCTCCGTGTTTTCAAGTGTTGGGACAGCAGTGTTCACCAAGACCTGCCTCTAGCAGCCTAAGGTACACCCTGAAGCACTGCTTTAAGTAACGTTTTACAATAAGTAGTTTCAATCCAAGAGTGACAAATGTTTCACATGTTGAGAATATGTAGTTCTTACCTAGAACAAAGTAGCAGTGAACTTCCTCCCACATCTCCTGAGACTGTTCTTCCTGGGGCTCCCAGGCTGGGCTGAAGCTGCAAGGCTTCTGCACCATTTCCAATGCACAGTGCTGTAAGAGAACACAAAGAAAACCTCCTTGTACAAAACAAAGTAAATACAGGGTTGTTCTGCAGTTTGAACACTGGGCAAAGACCATTCTGTGCACTGTTTCAGGAGCCTGCCAGCACGTAGGAGGCAGTTCAAAGGAAAACAAAGGCAGAGCTCAGGAACAACATAATAATAGGGCTCAGCTCCAACCTGTGCCCAGGAAAGTGAAAGGCCTTTGCACAAGGTGCCTAAATGAGGCTGCAGCAGGAACATACTCTCCTGTTTTGGATTCCCCTGTGCTTCAGGAAGGTGGGATTACAGAGCATAAACATAAGTGCACAAAAGATATCTTTATAAGGGGAGAAAAAAAAAAAAAAAAAAAAAAAAAAAGTCTTATTCTACCTAGGATAAGATATGCAAGTTTTTTAGGCTAACTATGCTGGCTAGAAGGGACAACATTATCAGGATGGACTGGTTTCTAGTGAGGAAAGACTGAACTGTACTCTAGGTGAATTGATATGAAGGAAATAACAGAACTATTTACAGAAACAATGACTAACAAGATTAGAGGAATTCAAGATAAGTACATCTGGAATTTGAGCAAGAAATCTGGGAAGGTGAAGTAGCTTGGAATTTCACCATAGCTAAAACTGCAGTGAAACCCAGGAAGAGCATCCCAGAGATTCAGACTGTGGAGGTAAAACAACGGTGAATAAGCAAATGGTTTGCACTGAGCATTTTGGCAGTGGAGTGTATTCTGGAAGGACCTCGGCTGCTCAAAATCTTGGGGAAAAGGAATGTATTGTGGTATATGAACTCATGAAACCCACGAAAACAGACAAAAATGAAATGGTTTCCACGAGAAAGAAGATTCCATAAACTCGGTTGCCCAAACTGCACTGAGGTAAGGTTTGTTTCAGCATTCACTCACAGACCACCACTAGTACAAGAATTACAATATGTGATGGTAAACTAGACCAGATTTTGGAATGGGATTCCCCTAGCAGCTTGCTTTTCCTGTAGAACATTACAGTTGCACAGCAGGACCCCAAAGATTACAAGTGTTGTGGATGAAGAAATGCTTGAAAGACAGGAGCTAATTAAGTTTCACTCAGTTCCATTCAAATCATGCTGGATAACTTGGTAATTACTCTGCTGCGTGCCAACAGCACCACAGAGAAAGCCTGAAACATCATTGCGTTTATCTTTGCTATTGTGTATGATGACATATATGTTCAGCATTTCTTTTCATTTCTAAAACTGCAGCCCCAGTGGTTGGGTAAGTTACTGCCTGTTCTGTGTTTTGCTTCTTCTTCTTCAAGTTGAAATGGAGCTGAAATGGTGAACAGCAATGCTGTAATCTGGATGGTTTACTCTTGGTTTCTCCTGCTATTGTCACCACTGAGCCTTCCCCATTCTCCCATTCCTTTGTTTTCAGCTGTCACTTGAGCCAAATTATAAAGAAAAAACCTTTCTTCAGTATACTGTAGAATGGCATATTTTATAGGTCTGAAAGAAAGAAAAAAGCGGACCATTAGTACAGGCCCTAATAAGAGTTTTATTTTTAAAATTTGCAAGTGCATTAAAAAAATACTTTGTTGCAAGCAAACCTTAGTTAGAAAGCTATTATGATTTCTGAGTACTGACGCTATGAGCTAAGTGCCAGTACTCAACACTCAAGTCCTCAGCTTTCACGGTTGTCACTTCTGCCTCACAGCAGGGCTGACCTCTCTAATTCCCAAACGTGTCTGTTGTGCAAAGCTCCAGGGAAGGGCAATTCTGTTTGATAATATACATCATGCCTATCTAATGTATTAATTTTCATAAATCAGTACTTCATTTGCCACTTGCTGACTAAGAGCTGGGCCCTTTAGGGACAGGGTTGTCTGCAGAATGGTAAATCCAGTTAGTAACTAGTTCCTCCTACAGCCCACCCAGCGTGTTGTTTCTCAGAAATTCTGTGAATTAATACCCTGACTAATATTCTGGCCACAGAACCACAAACGGTAAATGAAGGTTGATGCAACAGCACTGAAACCTGCATTGAGAGCTACTGGCATGCCAGCATGTTACCAATGATTTCTGCAAGCTAACATTACTTTACATCACAGCTCCAAAGCACAGCTCCCTTAAGCTGCTAAAATAAAATAAAATAATAATAATAATAATAATAATAATAATAATAATAAAAAGCCTGACTAGAAAATGCTTGTAATTTTGTGATTTCCCTCACCTTACAAGCCCCATTCCTGAGGCATCCAAACCCTCACAGCCACTTGCCACACTGGCAAACTCATGAAAAAGAAAAAAAAAAAAGCAGCAGGGATGTGAAGAAAGATGCCATTGTAGAATTCTGTAAACACTGGTTTCAGAACATACCGGGTTTCTCAAGCATAGTAAGCAGATGTTAGCGTGACAAGGAGGCAGGGGGTCTTAATAAGAGCCATCCCACTGAATGCTTTTTGAGCAGAAAAATCCCTCAGTGCATTTTTTGGCTTGATAACTGGAGTGCTGATGACATGGTTTAATTGAATTTACAGGAATTCAGCAAATAAAGTTCACGACTATTGTCTATTTCACCAATTTCCAAAGCAACAAAGCACACGCTGTCACACTGCCTGCATGTTTCTGAGTATCTCCTACTCTGCGGAGACTTTTGAAAACTGGCCAACTGGTTCAACCAGATTTGACACTGCCTAAGACTTTCCAGCAATAATTATGTTCTAACGAGTTTTGTAAAAACAGGCAGAGGAGGAAGAGAGACCTGGTAAAGTCAGCCAAGGGAAAGGTAAGAGATTGCTCCTTACAAGCCATTGGAAAATCCTGCACAAGTCACACAGGAGGAAAACGTGATGAATGTTATCAGTCATAAGAAAAGCCTCAGTTTGAAATTGCGTCTTTTTAAAAGTGGAAGTCAGTCAACTAAGAAACACACAGTGGAAGGATAACCGACATCTTTAATTCCGGACTTCACAGCACAATTTCTTATTCAGAAGCATTAGATTCTGTTCGGCCAAGCAGTTCTTATACAAAACCCAAAGTGCTTCTGTAAATCTCTTATCTTAATAATAATCAAGAAAGCTATGAGACTGATTTGAAATAAGTCCTGCTCACACAGTTACGTGCATTTAAAAAAGAATAAAGAACATCTATGTTGTTTCATAGCACGACTAGGAAATCGTTCTGTTAAAATGCCTACCCAGAAGACATATATGCTTATGCACACTTAAAAAAAGTATTTTTGAGTTATACGATAACCTCATAACCTTTGACAGGCACTCCTTAAAAAGTATCTTAATTTTAACCTTCATATTTCCCAGACCATCTAAAAAACAGACACATGTATGCAGAGATTATGTTTAGATTATAATTTAAAGCCAAGCCAATGTAGGTTGAAAGCAAACTAGAAACTTTATAACTGCTTAGTTTTTAAATTGAACTAGCACTTATGTCATAAAGTGAAAAAGGAAAAAGTACAATCTCATAGATGAGTAAATTGTTTCCCTGAGTTACTTACAATTTCAAATAAATAAGGCAATGTTTTGAAATTCTGTCAGTATAGAACATGTATGTCCTTAACATTTCCTAGACTTAGAATATTAAAACAAACAAACAAACAAACAAAAAAAACCAACCAACCAACTAACCATCAACTAATAATGTCACAAAAGCAGGAGAAAAGTATGAAGTGAATTCAGGTTCAAAAATTCAGTTAGCTTCTTTAGTAAGTAAGGCTGAGTTATGTGAGTGATAATTATGGAAAATAACACAAAAATGAAAGGTGGAGATAAAAACAGAAGGTACAATTTAGGTATACATTATACACAACAAAACAAAAAACGAAATAATTTAGATCACAGAATCACAGAATTGTAGGGGTTGGAAGGGAGTCCAACCAGATCTGTTATGTACCAGGAAAATTTTTTAGTATGATGCAAGGAACTACCAAGAAAACATGCCATTTCCTAGCTTTCTTTAGACAGAAAAGAGGAATCAGATGCCCACTGCAAGATGTACCTGCAATTATGGTAGATGAGTAAGCAAATGGCATTACAAGAAAAAAAGAAAGAGAAGCATTTTATGTAAATGCTAAATTCTCATTAACATTTTCAGAGAAATTATTATTATCAGTGAAATTATCAGTGAATCTGTAAAATAGCTTTAAGGGTGTATATATATGTGTGTGTCTATACAATCAACAGTAATTAGAGCTAATTTTGGAAAGTTCAACTAAAAACATTCAGTTTTTCCTTGGAAAATAAGTCCTCATTTAAAAAAATTTTAGAGGACAAAATAACTGTAAAGAAAATTCTTTACCATTAAGACAGATTTTTTTTTTTTTTAAATGTGAGAAGACATATTTCACTTAAGCTGTTTTTTTTTCTCATTTCTAATTTAGCTTTTGAATCCAATCACACATTGTCCAGATCTAGCAAGAAATAACTATCTTATGACTGAAGTCTTTCCTACCATAACCCCTGAAGTAAGAGGCAAAAAGAAACCCACACTCTCCAAATCCAAGCAAAAAAGTAATCTCTCAGAAGCAATCACCAAGCTTTGCACTACTGTTATGAACTATGACTGAAAAAATACATTGTGGGAGAGCAATTTCCTCTTCAGTGCCTGGTGAATAGCAGGCACTACCGCTTTCTGAACTGCAGAGAGATGTGCCAGCCACCTGTTCCAAGGTATTATCTAATTTGAAAATTTCTGTCAGATGTTTGTATTCAAGTGTCACTCAGAATTGTTCAGAGAACTTCATTATCTGCTGGTGGGTTATCACTGTTTCAATGCTACTACTAAGGGACTCATCTTGACAGCTGATTGACTGATTCAATTAGACACATTTAAGATGTATATCAGTACCCTGTGGAAAGATAAACAAAGTGCCCATTCCTTTTATTGGTAGGTGGAAGTTCCTTGTTTAAGGGGAGCCGAAACCAGCCTGGCTGATTTCCTAGATTTCACAGCTGGAGCTACTTCAGAATTACATTCCTAGGCTCTCTGACTGCAACGCTGCTGGCTCATTTTGTACTTATTTTTGGAGCAGAAGAATGAGAGGCCATTCACGATGGCTTTTTAATTTAGGAAATACTATTAACAGGCTTCTACACTAAGGGACTGTCAAATAAATGCGCTCCGGAAACAAACTTAAAAGACTGCTCCTGTAACATTGTTTACATTATTTTCTAAATATACAGGCTGTATTCTTGTACTAAAAGTCAATGCAGACATACCCATATAAGGAATGAAACATTTGTTTCTGTATCTTTATTTAAGAAGCAATGTAGTACATAAAAAATGTACAGTACAATGTAGTAGCCATAAAAAAAATTATCCCTTGAAAAGATTCCGTCCTGGCCTTACATCCCTATCCTTAATATTTCCCATTATCATTTTAAATAAGGAAAGCATCTCAGGGATTAATCCGAAGCATGCTCACATCACTGAAAACTCACTTTCATCTTGAAATAAGTGTGCTTTTGGTGAGGTTTGGGTCTGTTTAACAACAACTGCATACTCAGTTGGCATATCTTTGCCTCCAAGCCAGCACTGGACAAGCGGTTATCTATCACTGATGCAATCTAGAACAACTAGCTGGAGAAGTAGCAGCAATCCACTGGCAATCAGAGGGCAAGTCCCAAACATAACAGCATGGGAAGAAAGGCTGGGTGGCTGTCAAGCATGCTGAATCACAGGAAATTAAAGAGAGCTTCAATTTTGTTATAGACTTTCCCCACACTAGAGTTTAAGCCTCTAATCATGGAGCTAAATCAAGGCTGAGCCTGGAAAGTAATACTTTAATATGGTCATAACAACTACAGTTAAGGTTACAGAAAAGCTGATTACAGCGACTTGTTTTAAACATGAAAACAAAACCACAGAGCTGCTCACATGGATGTCTTATGAGATGAATATGTGAGTACAGAAAACATCACAAGATGTAACAGGAAGGACAGTAGAATCAAGTAGAATCAATTGTGCCTCAAGGCACAATCTAGCTCTGATGTTTTTGTTAATCCTCTAGCTCTAGGTATGTATTCACACCCCAAACACCAGACAGCTGGTGATTACAGCCCTGTGGTGAAGCACACTAGCAAAATAAATTATACTGTGTTTGTAATCACATCTTTCCAAGGAGTGGTATTTAATGAGACTTTGGAGGTGTCTTTCTCAAAACTTAGACCTACCAGTAAAGCGCAAGTCCTAGTGTGCTGCTCATCTGTCCTGTTTTCATGTCAAAGAACAACCTGATGTGCCTTTGCAAAGGCTGCTTTAATGATACAGATGTGCACTGGAGGATTTTGGCACTGAATCTTTCCAAAGAGTCTTTCCCCAGTACTTGGGCTGACATACCATACTACTAAGCTTATTTAAGCAGCTGGCAATTTCTTAATATCAGAAATAGAAAAAAATTCCTCATTCCAAAGCCTGTAAGTTTTTTGTTTTTTGTTTTTTCCCCAAATTACCTCTGTCTGAGATATTAACCAGGCAACATTCAGCTTTGCAGTAATAACAGCTCAATAACTTGTCTACTCATGCTTTAATTCTCTGAGAAATAAGAAACTTTTTTTCTTACTGTTTTCAACATTTGTTTTCTGTCCTGAAAAGCTTTTGAATACAGCCTAAAATTAGAACTTTAAATGAATAAAAAGTATGTTGGGAAATACATGGATCATTTCACGTTCATTGGTTTGATTTGATTTTATTTTTTTTTTTCCTGCATTGTGAGAGCTTTTCACACAAGGATCTAAGTCCCAGGTTGTCAGGAAGGATAAAAAAAATCAGTTCCATAGAACTAGCATAACCCTTAAAAACTATTCTAAAAACAGTATTTTTGAAGCCTGTGGAAAAGAAGTTGCACTGAAATAAATAGCAATATGCCATAATCTATAACAAATGAAGCTGCTATTACTCAATATTCAGTTCATGTTAGACTTTACAGATGTTCAAAATGTTAACTCTGCTAGAATTAGACTCTTCTTATTTGGCCTCACCGTGTAATTGGGCTCCTCTGAGCTACTAAGATTTAGTCCTCATCCTGCTAACTGTTTACATTCTGAAAATAAAAAAATTGCACAGAAATTCTTTAAGTCACTGCCTCTTCAAAATAAGATACTGTGACTCAAAACTCCTTCAAATCGGTGCAAATATACTTAGTCACATATTTGTGGTGATGAAATTCACAAGAAGAAACTATAATCAACCATGGCCGTGGCCCTTGCTGCATTTCCTGCATCTTGTTGCCTGCTCACTAACTTTGCCTTTCTGTAAGTTGTTTCTGGTGCTTCCAACACTGACCAAGGCAACAGAATAAAAAATAATCATATCGCTCTCTTCTTCTCACTTTAAAATTAATTGAATTAGATGCACAAAATAAGAAAATCTCAATTCAGAACCAGATGATTTTTTTTTTAATGGTTAAAATCGTTAAGGAAAACTTCAATCACTGATAAACTACCGGCTTCCCATGGCAGTTATTTCTGCCTCTGATGGCATTATACAGGGGAAAAGCAGATTTGGAAAATATCCCTGCAAAGGAGCACCTAGATACAGATCTGGTTTAAAGTCAATATGTACATCTGGGTTGTCTTTCTTGGGTTTACAGAGTACCTGGTCTAAGAAGCAGACTTTCATACAGATACTAAGCCTGAAAATCTACTCAAACACTATTTTAGCCAGCAGGTGCAGCCACCAAAGCGGCCTCATCTCATCTCAATGAAAACTATCACTCCATGGAACATGTTTCAATATGCTTTCTGAATTTTCTATGCGTCACATAGCTTCACTTTTTATCTTCATCAAAACCTGTATTTTACCCAATTTTGGAGTTTTTTTTCCTGTTATGCAGTCATTTAATTAGTCTGTCTAGACAACAATGTGAGGTCATCATCATACCATCTGTTAAACTTGTTTGGCTTTGTGTGTTCACAACTCATTTCAGTTCAGACGTTACTAGAACATCCTTACAAATGAGGGCAAACCAGACTAAATCATATTTCCCAAGCAAGCTACAGGTAATAGGTCTCCTATCACAGGGAACGGTGCTATTTAATGGCATACTATTTAATCATAGCTTTATTACAGATGTATTTAGAATCCATATCAAGCTGATCTTACAATATCTTCATTTTCATCGAATCAACATACTATGGATGAAATAAAAAATGATCTTCCTGTTTCTATATTGCTTCTGTACTACATTTTGCAACCTTAATACTTCTAAAGTAAGACAGATTACTTTGCCCAAAGTATCAAATGCGTAGTCACCTCTCTTTGATCTGATTAGTGCCAAGATAGTCTCATCCCACATACATTAGAAACAAGATTATCTAGATAGAAATTTAAGAATGCTGGCATTCTATTTCTTGACCTTCTGAGTTAAGTTGCAACAATAACAAAAAGAAAAAAAGCAACTAAAATTAGAAGTGCTCTAAGTGCAATAAGGAGACCAAGAGGTATTTCCTGTTTATGACTTCATCCAGATTCTCCCTTCTGCAGGTACATTCAAAATATTTATTCATCCACCACTGGCAGATAATTCAGCAGCAGAAGTGGAAGCTTCTTCTGCACTTGTTACTCCTGCTCTATTGTGGAATGACAATTCACAAAATGAGTTCATTTCCCATTCTCGTTTGGGCTTTTTTTAAACCTCTTAAAAATCTGATCTAGTATCACAGAGCATGAGGGAAGATGGTTTTTGGATAATGCAATGAAATATACTCATTAGCCTCTTAGAAGTACATTTGAGGTTGCACTGAGGCCACTGAAGTATTTTCAAGGCTAGACATGAGCCAAATAATAACAACTTCAATTTTCCAGAGGAATTTCCTGGGCCTAGAGATGAGAAGACTTTATTATGTCTAAAGATGTATTTAGCACTACTCTTCACAGAGAACAAAAAAGCTACTGCTGTTTTCTCTATTCTCTGTAACATTTGTAATTTGTAACCACCAGTGACACAAGAATCTGTCTTATGATCTATGGAGTACTCATTCCTCTTGCTTTTGCATAGAATGATGCAGAAATAGCCTTTGCAGTGACATACCTATTGCTACGTGCCCACTTTCCTCTTACACTATTCCCCAGGCATCTGCGGTCAGCTATTGTCAGAAACAGGATACTGATCATCTGCTACTGGCTATTGCTGGAGTCAGGATCCTGGGATGATCTCATGAAGTTATTCTGGTGTTTCGCCATTCCCTGGGTTTTTGGAAGATTATTCTTCAAATGTAAAATATATGCCAGGTTAGCAAAACAAGCTGGATGAGAGGGAGTGACTTGAGGGAGAACTTACCCTATGTTGATTTTGAGTGAACACTTGAGCAAAGTGTTTTAAGACCTACAACTAGAAGTGCATGAAGGTGGAAGCACAGAGCCAGACACTGGAGTCAAATAATTTGTAGGTGGACAGTCTTAGCTAACCTATGTGAATCCATGGACGTACACTCCAACAGGTAGTGATCTGTTCAGATCGTAGATTTTTCGGACAGAGATTAAGACAAGAAAAAGGAGCGAATTCACATAAAAGTCAGCATGTTTGAGTGACAAGGAATTACTTAATTTATAGTGCTAGTACAAATGAGGAAAAATGCTTGTAATCTGAGAACAGATTACAGAAGAAAAAGATTTTGACATTCTTATTGACTTTGAATTGTAACTTGCGTAAGCCAGTCCATAATCTCACTCAGACAAGGTGAGAGGGAAGGCACTGCACATTGTAAAGGCATCAGTTCTGAGGGCCACTCTGTTCTCAAGGCCAGTATGAACCAATACCATTTTTAGGAGGCTGTGATTTTCAACTGGCAGGAAGTGAATGAAATGAGGGGGAAAAAAATTGATTTTATGCCAGCGTCTGGGATACCAGTTCTGCCAACTGACTGTCATCTATTAGTAGCAGATGTGCTATAAAAAGAGATGAAATTTATTGTTTGCATGTTGCTTGACAGCCAAAGCCAATTACAGAATGAAGAATTGAGCCTTTTTAATAAAAGAATTTGCATATGGAAATTACATGTATTTCCATATAGTGATAAGTATTTTCAAGCTGCTTAAAAGAAGGCTTGACTACACTCATTTTATGTTAGTATGCATTAGCATAACTCCTTACTTCATGCACGGTGTAGAATTTTTCAGTATAATGTTTGAGTCTGATAGCATTACACTACTTATTTCTTGTCCTCCTCTTAGTGGGTATGATAACATGCTAAAAGCAGCAAGGGAGACTTGGATTATACGCCACGGAAAGCTTTCCAATAGACAGAAATTGTGGAGCACATGAATAGATTGTCAAGGGAAATTATGGCAACTTCATTGCTGAAGCTTTTTTTTTTTTTGGTAAGAACTTGCAGTACAAGCATCTCTTAGAATGCTTTAGGGAAAAAAACCAATTCTATCTGGGACAGGAGATCAAACACATGATTTCTCTTGGTCTCTCCAGTATTAATTTCCTGGAACCCTTTGAGGAGTCCCAGTAGTTCCCCACCAGAGTAACTGTGAACTGCTAACTGTAAACAAAACACAGAGTATACTTGCGCTGTTTTGTTGCATCCTCCCAGGCAAAACACTCCTATGCCTGACCTAACCAGGCAGGTGAGCCAAAGTCAGTGCAGCTGCAGTACATTCTTTTTTCCAAAACAAGTTTAAGATACCCTAAATTAATTGCTAAAAGCCACTGACCCACTGTGATCATCTCACTCTCCAGTTACTGCCAAATCCTGTACTCCAGCTTTACAAATGCAGGTTTGCCGCACTCAGTGCATTCTGAAAGCTGCTGCGAGGGCCATTTTCCCAGCCTGCTGCTTTGACTGTGGCCCTCAGCCACTGCTTCTCCATGATGACCCTGTTTATTTCAGCCAGCAAAGTAATCATAAACCCCAAGGCAGAGATCATCTCTATTCTGCATCCACTTGTCATGCTGAGGCTCTGAACTGCGGTGCATATAATTAACAAAGCAAGAATGGAATAATATTAGATAGTAGAGTATGGAGAGGGTTTTTTGTCATTCATTTATTCTGGGCTGAAGTTGATGTTAACAAAGATGAATATTTCACAATATGTTTTCAGATAATAACTATTCAATATTTGCACGTTGTTTCAACTATTTGCTCAATAAATGAGAAATTCACTGCAAACTGATGAAAAAATAAGAAATGAAAAGAAAAATATTTGTTAGATAACCTCTGCCTTTAGGCAGGTTCTTGTAATGCTTTTTCAACCAAAACTAATTTCTAACAAAGGTTTCTATTTGTTAATAACTCCCAAGACTGGCTGGGGAGTGGTACAAGAGGAGAGGAGTAGGCATGAACAAAAGAGGCTTTTATTTTCAGAGAAGATTTTGGATGTTTTTCAACTTTTACTTAAAACCTTTATTGTCTGTAAGGTTTTTTTTTTTTTTTTTGTTTAATATAATGAAAACTCAGCTTTCAAAAGATGAGAGATACATTTTAGAAAAAAAAATAATAGTAATGAGAGTAGACTGCCACTGAAGAGCAGATTTGATAGCAAATCTTGGACCCTGCATTTCAGGACAATCTCTGAGAAAATTTTTTCCATTTTCAACACATCACTACTTCTTTTGCCTTTGCCCACTAGCATGCACAAGAAACATAATACTGCACTTGAGTCTTCCCCATAGGCACCCAGCCCCTGGTGTGCTTTGAGTAGCTGAAATATGGCAGCACTGCACTGAAATGACAGTCACATATGACTTTTTGAATTTCCAAAATATAATTGTGCTTTTGTTCCCTAACATAAGTATTGCAACAGTAAAATAATAAGTTCCAAAAGAGACTCCAGAAAAAGTTACTCCGCCAAATAGAACTCTGTAAGATTATTTTTTCCAGGGTAACATCATTCCTTGCAGGTCTATGAGAGCTACGCTTATCACTTGGAGAGTATCACTCAACTCTCCCTTGCTATCCCTACGTAGTAGCCCCTCCTATGGAAAAATACAGTTTTACTACCTCTCACCAATTTAGCTGGATACAGCTTCAAAATGAATTGTTACAGACTGACTGTAACACTCTGTTCCAGCTGATTCATTCTGTTTTGCATGAAAAGCACTGGGAAGATCATTAACACTGTGAAGCCTTCATGTAATAGGTAGACATCCTTGGTCATGTCACAAATTTGATATGAAGTGGAAGCAAATGAAAAGCAAGGAAAATGGGTGGATATGTAGGTTAGAGCAAACAAAACAGTCACAAACTGACTGCAGTTGATAGTCTGTCTTACTGCTCCATTTACATTGACTTTTACCATGTAAATGAGTGCAATATTTGGTCCAATTTGAGAAGGTTGGGCTTCCAACCTCCTGTATATGTGGATAGTAACAAGTTGCCATTACTTTTTACATTTGAAAATAAAAAGTGAATAATACCTGGAAGGTGGGAGGTGGAGAGGAAGTATTCCATTATTCAGATTGCCCTTAGTAGCTGCTGTAAAAATGCTAGGTTAAAGAATATGAAAAAAAACTCTCATTGAATGCCAAACAAGCTTTCCAATTGAGAGGTGTGTGAACTTAATTGATGAGAAAGCTCAGTGGATGTCTTGGGAAGAAAATGCACCAAAACACCCAATTTCTTGGTGCTTTGACCAAAGCGCTGAAAGTTTCTGGGGCGATTTACATCCTTTCTGACTTGAGTAAACCTACCTTGCTTTCTGGGATATGTTTACATTACTAAACAAGAGTAAATTGCATAATGCAAAAGAAGAGTTTTGTTGCAGTTGGAGAAGTGAGCATTTGTGGGTTTTGTTTTGTTTTACTAGCAAGTCAGCATAATACACAGTCAAGGGGGGGAGAAAATTCCCCTCCCCAATCCAAAACCAGAGCAAGTTGTCATAGCATACTCCTTATTTGGCAAAGGATTTTAAAATCAATTATTTGTGTTAATAATTAAAAAGAATTTAAGATGGCTACAGTTTAACATAGATTTAAGCAGGCCTTTGTGGCTAACGAACAATGCGAGTATTCAACACACACAGAACACAAGTATGCATGCCCAATTACAGAACTAACTTTGAATAGAAATTTCCAAACATAAAACACATTAGCAAAATTATACCATTTTATAACCAATTTCTGACTGTGACGCAAATTTTCATAATGAAAAGTAAAAGGGGGGGAAGCACAAGACTCAAGAATGAATCAGAATCTGATCTGGTGCTGGCAAATATCCAGAATGTTATAATTGATTTTGGTATAACTGAGATTAGAAACTCTCCCACATAGTACAACAAATTGGCCTAGGAGATGAGAAATATAATTCCAACTCATTTTGTGACGGCTGTGTGATAACACTGGTGAGCTGTGCAAAAAGCTTGGTAAGCATTACGCAGTGCACAACCATATAAGAATAAATCCTCAGAGCAGCTGAAATTTGATGAAGGAGATTAAATTCAACAAAGTATCTTTACATCTGAGTAGGAGGCAACAGGCACAGTCTTTTTTTCTAAACAGCTCCAGGATGCTAAATAACACTGATAGGATGCAAAGATGCTGAGCACGAAAGAAAGATTTGTGTTCTTTTTATGGAATGCGAAGTGCAACCAAGCCAGTCATTTCATTTTGTATTATCTTAAGTCAATGTGTTAATTTCTTTTGAGACACCCAATGGCAGTGAAAAATGCACAGTGGATGTCTGAGTTGGGTGCTAGGAAGAGTGAGGCTTATTAACATTTAAATAGATCTATCTGAGCAGTAAAATGGATATGCTAAGTAAATGGGTGTGCCAAAGAAACTGATTCCACCAAGTGGACTAAGAAGACAAAGGATCACCTGATGAAGATGATGAGAGTCAGCTTTCAAAAACAATTAGAGCTTATAGAAGGAAGCGTCACCCAATTATTTTGGGTAAAAGATGCAGCACCAGTAATTTATATGATAGACAGCAATTGTAGCTGTCAAAAAACAAAACAAAAACACAACAGAACAAGGAGATAAAAAGCAAAATCAGGAAGGTGGAATTCCAAAGTAAAAAAAAAAAAAAAAACAACTCAAGAGTACCAACAAAATGGGAACATGAAAATTTGGAATATGCTTTCCACTGTTTCACCAAGGTCTGCAGACCTGCACTAGCTGAAATGTCTAGAATCTGCACAGGTTTTGCAGCTACCATGTCCCTGAGGAGGGAAACTGAGGGAAGAACATGCAAAGAGATGAAGATCTGAAAAACCTATGCTTGCTGCTATCATGAAGAAGGAATAGCATGTACATCCTATCCTGTGGCTCTGAGTCAGCTGCTGTTTGGTTCTCTTTTTGCAGAAAGAGTTATGAGAAATTTGACACTGGAGTCCTCTGAGATCCAGGTGCAACAGCTGAGGAGGCTCTGTAGGGTGCATCAACAGGGATGGGAACAGGTGCACCAGATTACCTTCCTATCATATAAGAGCCAACCAGAAGTCTAGCATCATACAGGTTAAAGCAAGGACATGCTGAAGTCCTTACTTCTAAATGGGTATTTTCCTCTTTAAAGCAGGTACAGCAGATGCTTATGGGTACAATTACCAACAGGGTACAGTAAAACTGTGAAGCCTCAAGGAAAGGCTTAAACTAGAAGCAAAGGGAAAGGAACACTTCCAATGAAGAGAGAAGAGACAACTATTCTAGCAGGCACAGAAGATTGCCAAGCAGAGATCTGCCACAACAGGCGTTGGAAATCTCCAAATGAAAAGGCCTGGGAAGCATTGCAATTATTCTGCCTTGGTTCACCTCACATGCTGCACAGTTCAGAAAGCTAAGTGTCTATCACTTGTTTCTTGAACAGCACGACTCACAGAGTTCCAGAACTGTTTCCAATAAGAAAGCTCAGAAATAGACTCATAAGTATTAGCAAATTGTCAACTCTGCTTTATTGCAAACAAAACCCCCTGACACCTCTAACATGAGTTCATAAAAATACTGCATAAGGTCTTCACAATTCAGAAATTAAGTCTCATTTTTAGCTTTTTTTAGATCAATATTTTAAGAGCTTTACTTTAGAAAGCTAGTGGCATTTAACTGTATTAACATTTTTCTTTTCTGACTTTTAGATTCACTAAATAATGAACTTACAGCAATATCAGAAGTTTAACTGCTAAAGACTCAAGAATTGATACCAGTAGTATAAGGGTACACAACAAGAAGTACTGTATAAACTACAACTTCAAAGGTAGAAAGCAACACTCAATTAGAACATCCTATAAAGAGATCTTCCTTAGAACTCCTTTATCAAAAATTGCCCATAGAATTGCTCAGAAAATGAGTGACTTCCTTTCCTTTTTAACTTACCACCCAGTATTCAATTATAGTATATACAAGGGCTGCTCTGAAAGTAATGCCTCCTATTTTCTTATGTTGGCCTACAACATCAGAGGCAGATGTATGGCAGTAAAGGCTGAACCTGTCTGTGAATGCTCCATTGCATGGTGTTGCCATGTGACAGATGGCAGCAGAGGAGCACTCTGACAAAACAGCATCCAACATGGAAGTGCACATTGAGCAAAAGTGCAACCGAATTCCTCCATGTGCAAAAATTGGCATCCACTGACATTCATTGATGCTTGCTGAATGTTTATGAAGACCAAACAGTGGATGTGAACACAGTGGGTGGTGTGCTTCAGTAGTGGAAATAGCAATGTGAATGACAAGCTACATTCTGGACAGCCATGTAGACTTTTACAAGCATGGCATGCAGGCTCTTATTCATCACTGGCAAAAATGTATCACTAAGGGTGGTGACTGTATTGAAAAATAGAACAAATTCTCAGCTACAAAACACTATCAGCTAGCGTTATTGTGCTCTTTGTATCTGTTGAAGTTTCTGCAGAAATAAGAGGCTTTACTTTTGTAGTGACCTACGTATTTAGACACTTACACTATGAAAACTATTTTTTTAATATTTCATAACTATATTTGTTCTTTGGAAGACAATGTTTTCTGAACTAGAGAATACCTGAATGCTTCTGTAGGGAAAGATGAGAAGGGTTTAAGACATTTTGATCATTTTTACCATGTGAAGTTCTGATATAATAATAGGAGTGCTTTCTTCCTTAACAATGAATATATTAAACTATTATCTAGTCTAGTGATGTTTAACAGAAGATTCCAAAGTATTTCTCACCAATAGAAAACAGTTTAAGACAAGAGTGTATTAAGACAACTGGACTGTCATATGAAACCTACTTGTTTCCCTAAGAATCACAACCAAAAGGAGGACTAGCTTTGAGTACAGTTTTAGAACAGCTCATAGTCATTGTCCAGACTGCCAGCATTTCCTTGCTAAATAAACAAAGCTCACAGTTGAATTATTGTACTATACCATATACTTGTTGATCCTTTGGAAAGATTGAAGGATCTAGATATTTCAGTATCAGTCACCTATCATTATGAAATCTTTCTGGTATTCCTCAGTGTTTTTCTGGATTTACCTATACTAAACAATGTTGGTTTTCATCATGTTTCTCTTCTCTGAATCTTGAGTGCCCAAAAAAGTATCGACCTTGCCCCATACTGCTACCTGGAGCATCAACATATACATTCTCTACTTACTAAGTTATTAATATTCACAAACAGGCAAAACATTCCCAGATCCTGACAGATATTTGGTCAAAAGATTACTGTTCTCATACATAACCTATAGGCTAATTTCAGCATAGCCTCTACTTTCAAAGGCAGATGAGAAAAAAACATGTGATCTATGGTTTGTGGTTGGAAGAATGCTAACCATTTTGCCAGTTCATTACAGCTACAGATGTCAAACACCAAGGAGCTTACAGGTTATTTCCAACTTAAAGTGTACAGTGAGTGATTTAAAATACTGCTACACTTAAAACTACAAGCAGTTTGACTATGATCTGTATCACAGAAAAATGCCATTCTTCAGTTTTCCATTTGCAGAAAGATCTAATTACACTTGTGAGACTCAGATGTTTTCAGAAGCCAAAAACATTTCCAGCTATGTTTCTGGATTCTTGGCTGTGCTGCAGCTGTTCACACAGCTCCACTGTTGCATACCCAAAAGCCAACAGAGCTAAACATGGAGAAACTGTGACCAATACTGATGCAGGGCTGACTTTCTAAATGAGTCAGCCTTGCTTTTACTCTATAGTCTTCTATAGATTCTGAGATACGGAGTGTCTGTCCTGCTCTAGAGACATTATAGGACCCTGCAACAAGTTTCATAGCTGCTTTGAGAAGGCTTAGAGGAAACTGCTCAGAAAGGTCTCAGGACTCCTTCTGGGTCAGTGGGACAGATATTTGTTTGGTTCTACCTGCTGCATGTGAGTACTGCTGAGAAAGAAGCATAACAGTAAGATCATGGCATGTCTTCTTAAGAAAAAAAAAGTAAATCAAACACAACACAACAGCACTGTTAGTAGTCATCAGGCCTAGCTATACAGAATCACTTTAGAAATGCCTGGAATATAGAATAATCATTTTCCCCTATTTGTATCACTCATTGTCTATTTTGTGAAAAAGTTGATAATGAAAATAAAGTGTTAACATTTAAATAGAGATAATTAGCTTTTCCCTTTGTAGTATAACATAAAATATGGCTGGAATACGTCTTTATTCTTGCAAGAATCAAGTAACCTCCACCTGGAAAAAGTGTAAAATGGAATACATTTTTACAGTTCACGTGGCATACATGACACCAGTGCCTGGATGGCTTGCTTCATGTCATATCCAAGCACGGCAACACATTAGTTTTACATGTCAACAGGATTCTGAAAGAAATCCAGGTTAATTCCTGACACTAAACTAAACTTTTATTCTTGTGGTTTGCAGTTCTAAAAACAAAAATCACTGTTTTCTGTTGTGTCTCTGGTTCAGCAGAGTAGGGACTGATGTGGTTTTGTGGTTTCCTTAATTGTAGTAGGAACTAACCAAAATACCCACTTGGTCCTCTTGCTGTGTCATTCTCATCATTACTTTTGTTGAGTCATTACTGCACATTACAGTGTGAAAAGGAGACCTCCTAGACACTCTTTTTCATTGTTCTTACTTTCATTATAGCTAACTTATCTTTTACAGCAGACTTCAAGCTTGCACTGCATATTCAAATGTCATTATTAAGTCTGAACACATCATAGAATTATAAAAACGTTGGAGATTAATCTCAGTGCACAGTTTGACAAGATAAAAGCATTAGTTCTTAAACATTCTTACTTCTATACATGTTCTTTGAACTTTCTGGTGATTATGCCTCTTCACAGCATCCTCCTCATGCAGGCAGGACATCTGAAACAAAAGAAAGGGAAGTAAATTAAGTGTTGCTCCCAAAACTCAGTTAAATAGAAGAACATATATTTCCAGATATTTCATCAAAATGAAAAAGCAAACTAAGTAAATTGGAAATTACTAAATCTTTAAAATACTCCTGGTTCATAGAAGGGTATTCTAGGAAAGTACCATTGCTTTATTTTCCCCAGGCATTTGCTACTCCCCACAAACAGTGACAGGATAATAGGTTAAGACAAACTTTCGATCTGAACTAATATGGCTTTTGGAAAGGTGAAAGAAAACTCTAGTGTTAAACCAGAAGAAACAGAAGCCTTATGAGGGGGTGTTTGAATTGCTTTTAATTCAAACACAACTGACTTTGGAAGAAAAAAAAAAAAAAATCTCAGAAGCTCCAGAAAGAAACAGTCTGCGAATCAGTCCAATACTAGAAGACTTTGAGACAAGAGGAAGCCAAGGCACTGTATCTATGACAATCTCACAGACATAGACAAACATCACATGGATAACATTTCTGGCGAGGCTAAGGTTCTGCAGATTGGGCCTTCTTAAAAATACTGAGTGTGAGTTTGCCATGGATGTAACCAGTCAGCAATACCAAATGCATGCTGCAAAACCAAAGACAACCTGCTGTTTGAAGGTATGTATATTGGCATGTGAGATCAAGAGCAAAATTTCCAGTAACACAGGAAAGAGAACACAATGGAAACTTTAACTCCCACTTATTCTCAGTTCAAAGTTAATATAACTCTACTTGTAGCAGACAGAAACACATACCTTGTATCACTGGAATAAAACTGTCAATATCTGTACTAGCTGTTGACTATTAATATCACATTAGCAATCAAATAATTGTCACTGCAGGCTGGACGTGATTTAATATGTTCTGACAACTCACAAGTGGCCCATTCCTGCCCTTTGATTTCAAGCCCACCATTTCACAGTTGATTATGAAGAGTTAATGGAAAAGGACATACCAATGAGAACAATAACAAATAGTCGATATAGGCTATATGAGATTAAATGAAGTCATACTAAACATTGAAAAAACAGCCAGATACACTTTACAAAGCTACAGTAGTATAATCTGTTCAGAAATTCTGTGCTATGAAGATAAAAATCTAAGTTTTAGATACTCTGTGAACTGAAGGAAATGATTTCTGACAACTTGAGGTGAAGCAAATAGAGAAAAAGCTACAAGAACGCCAAAATACTGGTTTCATAGCAAGTGGAAAGGAAAACTTCCCAACAAGAAGAAGCCAGCATTCTCTAAGGCACCAGATCATACCAACACAATTTGTCACACCCAGTCTTACAGCTTTAGGAAGAAAAGCTATTGAACAAAACCACAGTGGGCCTTTAAGGGTGATGGATGAAGAATGTGTTATGCAATCATGGCAAATAACAGGCGCAACAGGTTCCAGCTCATCAATCCATCTCAGTGACAAAATACCTTTCCCCCAAAATTTCCTTCTGCACATTAGACATGAAAGTTTTAGAGAGCACAGCTGTTGAGGAAAAAAGTAATTTCCAAGATAAAGTTAGGGGAAAATATTTAATCTTGCTTGTAGTAAATTCTTTCACATTCTGTTGAGATACTCCAGCCATCTATATTTTGAAGCAAGCTTGGAAAGAGGGAAGAAGCTCGGCCACTTCAGACAAGAAATGACCACTGTTATTCTTGTATGGATCTGCCTATTTGCAGTATAGCTGGAGGCTGGTGTTGAAGCTCTCTGACGATTCCAGCTTTTGTCAGGAGGGTAAGGCCCTGCAGTGCTGGGCCAGAAGCTGTACATTTTCCAACTTCTGATGCCCAGGCAGCATAAAAGAAGTGGTAGGCAATCTGACCTGAACAAAAAAGAATGAAGCAGAGGGAGAAAGTAGTGGGTAGGACTTGATGGGACAGGCTGTAGACAGGAAGCATCTTGCAAGACGTGAACAAGGGAATAATACTGCACAAAGCAGGAGTAGAATGTGACTCAAGGAAACCTCAGTTCCCAAAATTCACAGGAGAACCCAGCGCAGGGGTTTACAGACACAGCAAACATCTTTGAAACCCTCTGGAAAAGCAGGTGGCCCAAACTGGAGAAAATTAGACTTCTCTAGTTTTCTGCTGTTCTTTGAACTCAACTAATAAAGGCTTAAGAAAGTAGACCTAAAGGCCTGATATTCCTGATGATCCTCTGCAAGCACATAAGCCACAATCATACTTCCAAAGGTTAGAAATCCATCTTCATCCAGCAGATTTTGTTTTTGTAAGTGCAGGAAGTTTCAGGTGAATGTTAAAGTGAAATTAAATTGATTGTAAAAAAATCAAGCACTTCAAAATTATAAGTAGTCAGAATTAGAGCTGTCTGTCTACACAACATTAATGCATTCAATTTTATAATTACCTGGATTATAATGTAATTTATAATTGCAGGATCACATATTTTCCCCTTAATTTAATTCCCTTGGGATGGATTAAGTCAGGGTAAAAGAGACTGTGAACACCAACATGAACCACATGTTTACTAAACCCATGAGTCAGCTGTGCAGACAGAGCCAGGATTAGACATAATAAAATCTTAGAAGATTATGAATTTTGCTTAAGGAGAGATTGCTGTTTCAGTTTCAGGATCAGAATCTAGTCTTAGACACACATACATAATTTCTTATTATTGAGGGATAAGGAACAACTGTTCAAACTTCTTTGTGCCCTCCACAGAGATTTGTTAGGCTGAAATACCAATTCATATCAGTACGAAAGATCACGTTTCTAAAGTTCTTATTTTGGTCCTTCTCCCAGTAGTATGATTCAGTGTAAATTTTGTAATTGCAGTAGTACCCATCTGTCCCCAGTACCATCTCCTAAATCACTTTCTCCACTATCAGACTCAGCCCTTCTTTGTGGGACCCACACAGTCTTGCCAAGTGCTTTGACCATGCTGTTGTCTCTGCCCTCTCTGCCACCAAGAGAGGTAGTAGAGACATTGTGAACTCAGCTTTCATCATAAACAAACCAGGACTGCAGGTGCCTTTACTAGGATATGGAAAATGGCCATCAGCACTGCTCCTCCAATGAAGGAGCAGATGCGTGGCTGTGGAGACACCTTTCTTGGCCAAAGCTAGATACTGCTTTACCCTCCCAAGAGGGTATCCTCTTTGAGTTACAGAGCTTTGCTGAGTTTGCAGTAATGAAACATTTCCATGAAAACAATTATCCTCTTTAGTCTAGTCAGTGCATAACAGCACAGGCAGAGTACTAGGCTAGAGCCGCTGCACTCTTCTGAGCAGCAGATTTACACCTCACCAGCCTGGACCAGAAGCTGAACAAAACACATCTGCCTGAAAGAGCTGCTCTGCACCAACCTGCTGCAACTCCTGCTGTGTCAGGAGTGCTGAGAACTGATTTCTGTGCATGTCACCAGGTGTGGCGAGATGCCCTGGCTTTTTTGAAACTGCAACCAACACAAACTCTAATTTATGTTTTTGCTCCTAAGGAAGTTGCTATATCCCCTTCAAAGGATTAAACAAACCTTTTGGCAGCTAGGTACTTCTTCCAGTAATGTATGAAAAATATTTTTCTTCCTTACACTGAATTCAGTATCAAATTCCCAGAATTGAAATATCAACTCCCTCTCACCTGAGTTAATTTGTATTTAAATTTTCGCTTTGCCTTTCCAGCCTATTAAAGCTGTCATTAGGATGTTTACCCAGTTCTCAAATTTATGTTTGCTCATTTGTATTAGCCTATATAAAATATTGAGGCTGCTTTAATAAATGAGCAACAAATGAAATTCACAACCTCTTTTATGAAATTAATATAAGTTCTTACGCCGTTGTCCAATACAAAATCTGACTGACTCAAGTAGGAAACATTTCCACTTACCTTTTTTCATATATCCATACTCTTTACTTGCTATTTAAAACTAGATCCTTCACAACTTTATCAGGTTCATAAACTTTTATTTGTAAAATTAAGTGACCATATTGGATTTTTTAATCCTTTCATGTGGCTTTCTCCACCCTGAAAATGTACAAAACCTTCTTTTTTTTTGTTTGTCCTTTCATCCACTTAATTTTTTTTTTTCTAAAGCTCATTTCAGCCCCACCTCTGTTTTCACCTGCTTCTCAGCAGTGTCTGGTTCTTGTAATTGCCTGTTTCCATCCCATGTGTACCTATGTGCCTGCCTAGCTCAGTGGGTAATTGGCCATGCAGGAGTCCTTGTTCAGATGATCCACTGTTCCCACTTAGCAGCCTTGTATAAAGGTCACGTGAATCAGTTCAAAGGAAAAATATATTTCAGAAGCAGCCATTATAGAAGTGTATTTGAGATACAATCCTTTGATGGAATTGATCAAGTGCTAGTTTTGAACAACCACGTGCAGGTTTTGTGACCTGACTCCTGGTCCTTCAAATGCTGAAGTGTTCCAAGTATTCCGTAGCACACAGTGAAATATGTGAACAAATTTCACATAATTCCAGTTGTGAATGTTTATATCAGCTAGTATTCAGATGTTTCAGACTGGCTAACATGAAGCAAAATAACTGCAATTAAAGTTTTCACATCCACGTGACAAGCAAGTTGCAATAGGAATCTACTGCCTGCTCTAGATGGTTAGGCCACACGAAAACTTTATGTGCATGATCCTTTGTTCTGAACTTCATATCTTAATTCCTAAAGACAAAATTATTTCAAGCTAAATGAAACAGGAAAGTAGTGTACATGCACATCCCTGTTCCTTGCTGCTTTCTCAGTTGTTTTTCTTTCCTTTGTAAAACAAGCAGGAGAGGAACTGAAGCA
Source organism: Lagopus leucura (assembly GCF_019238085.1). Taxonomy (NCBI): domain Eukaryota; kingdom Metazoa; phylum Chordata; class Aves; order Galliformes; family Phasianidae; genus Lagopus; species Lagopus leucura. The sequence continues at coordinate 4,369,053 of NW_024962267.1, forward strand.
CTATCAAGTCAGGGTGGCGATATAAACAAATCAGAAGAGCAATTTATTGTTTTGCTTTGCATGGGTCCAATGCCCCATACACATGCAGGAAAGTCTGCCTTTGATGTTTTACACAAGGGTTTGACATGTCAGTACATGCCAAGACAGCTGTATAGTACATGCAGCAAAAGGGTAAACAGCAAATACTTGTTTGGTATGTGCGTGAATAGCATAAACACCACATTGCTCACATCAGACATGCTTATACTCTGCTTATTTGCATTTGTTTTTATCTAGATCACTCCACACAGATGTGGCTGCAAACAGTAGAGTTAATAATGCCTAAGCAGTATAATTCACACAACTCCTCTGTAGACAAACACCTGAAAAGGCACTTACCAAATAACACTTTGCAGTTTCATAGGATTATTCCTGTAACTGAGTATATCTGCAGAACTCCAAAGACTACTAAAATGTTAGGAAAGTTGGATAATGAAATCAATCAACTGCTGCCCTCCCTTGTAAATCATAAATCTCTGGCTTAAGTCAGAATAAATGCACGGAATTGATTACCACTAATGAGAAACTGAGAAATTTGGGACTTGCTCCTCTTGAACATAAATATGAGTGCTTCAACACTGGGGCTAAGGAAGGCTGCTGTCAGCCTTCCTCAGAGACAGGGGCCATCAGTCAGCCAGCTGCTACTCGGTATTGTCACAGGGGTAGCTAGGAACAGGGCCTCTAAACACCCCCAGGGACGGCCCTGCTCTGGAGCGTCTAGTGCATGCATTTTTAAGATAATGGCAGGCTTAGGCAAATAGTAAAATACACGTTCTAACTTACATTAGTTTTCATTATATAACAGTAAAAAAATACCTTCATTCAGTCTGGACTGTAGCAGATCAGTACAATGTGAAAGATGTTACAGAGGTGTGATAATGGATGGACCAAAATGAGAGAAAGGTGCTATAAAATAATGGAAAAAGAAAATTGCTCACCCATATCAGAAGATTTTAGGTTTGCAGGGAAAAGAAGAGATCTCCAGAAAAAGATCATTCCCTAGGGGCAGTCAGCCCTTAAATAAGGTCGAAGAAAGTTGCAGCCAGGTTCTACTGGTGGCACACCTGAATTGCCTTCACCTGTGCTCCCAGGGCTGACTGGGTCCTTTCCCCAGGTGCTCAATCAGTGCTTCAGGCTGTGACTCGACTGTTCCCATACACTGGTTGCTGTCTACTAGTATTTTCTGTCCTGATGTCTGTTCTCTTAAGCATTGTTAAAACTCTGCTCACTTTGGGAACTAATTACCATTGGTGTATATTTTGTAAGAAGACAAGATGCACCTTTCAATAAATAGGCTTTTTCTCTTCAGTACACGCCTTGTTTTGAATAAATACAGTATAATATTTTAAAAGACGCAGAGCATTTCTCACAACACAATGCAATCAAAAGAGAGAGTAGGGAATATTATCCTAAATGATTTACAATATTTTTAAGGTAAGTCTTAATTCCAAACTGATTTCAATTAATGGGAATAAGTTTTTCAGCTAGCTTTGGATTGAGCCTCAAAGATTTAATTTACAAACACACACACACGTCTGGCAGGACTTGACAAGTGGGATACCTCTAAGTTCCTCACCTATGCTGAGGTGGTACTTGTGCTTCTGGTACTTGTTCTGTGTCACTGGACACACTGGAATGTTTGTTTTTTTTTTTATTGAATAAAGTAGGATAACTATAAGAGATGTCTTTTTTTTTTCCTTCAACTAGAAGGAACTAATTAAGTGCTGGATTGTAAACCATCTCCCTTTGACCTCCTTCTGTGACTGTGTTTCTGACCTTGACAGGCACTTTATCATTGAACTGCAGTAGTGAAAGAATGAGAGGTATATATATGACACATAGTGGGTAAATGGTGTCCAGCCACCTCACAGCGATTCTTTCAGTCTCCTTGTCTCCTCTGCAGGAGTTGAAAGATTAACCAAGTGCCTACGTCACTAGTGGGAAAAAAAAGTATTCTCATTAAATAAACAAGGAAAGGAAAATATTGAGCCCATTATCCTGGAAGGTGCATACGATAGAAACTGTAACTGTCTCCGTCAATGCAGTTCTCAGTTTGAATGTTTAGTGTATAAAATCTGTTTGCCTGCCTGAAACACGGTGATTGAAACTGAAGGAGGAATTTAACCACTCTCGTCTTCTGTTCTAGTGACACTGAGACTGGATGGGCGTGTTCTTCTCTGCAGCCTTACTGAATAGTTCAGGTACTGAATAGTTCAGCCTTACCCAATAGTTCAGGTAGAAGAAAATGCAAAGCTCCTACACAGATATTTGAGGATTGTGGGACATGGCCTCTTATTGCACTTTAAGACATACCTAGTATTTGATGAAAATTCAGACGTTTTCTGTTGTGTGGTATGCATGAGTCCAGTAACAGGACAGCACACACAAGCAGTCTCGATGAGTGATCCAGAATGCTTATGAGTTCTAACATTAACAGCCCTTGTTACTGGCCTAGAGACTTGTTTTAATCATGAGACTGATGCTTATCACACTATGTGATACGAAGGGCTGTGGCTTCCTCAGGAAATGGAGGTAGGCAAGGAAAAAAGCAATATGTCCTGAGTCATCACCTGTCTGTCTTTGAGAAGGACAACAAGGGCATGGTGCAAGCTGCACTGACATCACTGGTTGCATATGGATTCAGGACTCCCTTCTTAACTCCATCAGTGATAACTGCAGAAGACAGGCAATTAGATGTGCTTTGAAGAAGTGTTCTAAAGTTAGTTCTATCAATAGTATTTTAATTTTTATTCCTGGTATATATTTGTATATAAGAATTTATAATCAGTGTATTCATAAATGGAATAATACTTTGTTCCAGTTTTTTTTTGCAAAGTTGCTGCTGGGTAACGGATGATGCATTCTTTTGGAAGTTGAAGATCAATGGTATTTCTGTTCTGAATAAAGAGTTGGGTTGGAATTTTGTAAGAGAAAGGTACTTAGCCTAGAAAGACACTGAAGCACACAACTTGTTAATCTTCACTGTACACATTTTTCAAAAAAGATTTGCTGTGAGAAGACTCATAAGTAAGCATTTTACAAAATGATTAAAAGCAAACTCCACTTCTCAACATCCAGTCTATAATTCTTCTGTGATTCATAGGTTCTATTGATATTACTAGTTTGATTTCCTTGCCAGCTTTTCTGACTCAATTGTTCTTTATTTTCCAGTCTTCCTGTTCTCATCTTAATTTGCAAATCTCTGGTGCACTTCCTTATAGAAGGCTCCAGGGAGACGAAATAAAAAGTGAAAGTAGAAACCCAAATCCTCTTCCGTGGCCTACAGTAACTCATGTATAATATAAACAGTGGTCACTCCTATAAAAGATTTCAGAAGAAAGACACACATCTTTGTTAATGACTAACAGATTGGAGGGCAGGAATTGTGTACTACACTGGCATGTGGTATTTTTGTTGCATATTATATTTGTCTTGTATGTTACTCAGGGGAGATAACAATAAGTGTAGCAGGAAGACGCATTTCCCGACATGGAACTTGACACAGTGAGGCCAGACAGGACCAAATGGAGAAGAAAGGGATCTGTTGTCCCAGCTGTCCCCTTGAGACTAGATAATTCTCATGGTCTTTATGTGGGACCTCTGAAACCATTTGGTTTTATGGAATCCAATCTGTGATTAAAATTCATGTATTGTAGTTAAATATATGTAAATGATGTAAAGAAACATGTTATTCTTAGATAAATTAGTCAATTTGGAGTTATGGATTTAAATTAGAAGGCACAGAATTGGGGAGTGTATGTTTTGATTCAGCAGTGTTTGAGAGGGTTTGAAAAATTCTTGTTTCTGGAAACAATGAGATAGAAAATCTGCTTGCAGGTTTTGCAGTCAATCTCCAGCCAGAAAGGATTCCTGTCAAGTGAAATATTAACCGAAAGGAATGCAGTTTTCTTAGGGCAGTGAGCTCTTGGCTTCAAGCAAACTTTAATGCAGAGTTAAAGTGACCATTTAAAAACATACATGCATCCAGAGGATTGGATGGCTGTCAGAGCAGAACAGGATTATTCCATCTTTCAGCTATAGTTTACTTGCTTGCAACTAGTCTGGTTCTGCAGTGCTGAAAGGTAGTTTCCAGCTGTACAGTAGCCAAACGTCTATGGCTTTGCTTGTGTCATTGCAGAAGGCAGGTGTTTATATTACGCAAACCATCACAGCAGTTGATAGCTTTATCAGTAATCTGAACATTTCAGGATAGAAAGAACTCAAGGAATATTTCCTTCAATTTTCTTCTCCTGGGGAGTGGAATCTCTTCTGCAAGTTATGTTCTTTGTAAGCAGACTCAGATTTACACGGGGTCCACAACAGAAAAGGCATCCTGCTGGGTGATAGGTATATGGTCCCAAGTCCGATTTCTTCAAAGCATGCGCTAGATCTGCCAGCAAGTGCCAAGTTTAAGCTACATCCATTGAACCAACCCATCAGATACTTGTTACTACAGGAAATGTTTTTTAGGCCCCAGGAGGCATTTGTGTTAGAATGCCAAAAAACCAGCAGAACAACTCATTCCTCCCAACAAGTGAGAAAGGCTAAGCCTCTTAACTACAATCCAAACCATTATGTTCAAGCAAAACTGGGTGTTTCCCTGATTTATTTTTTTTGTTCACACAGAGATCCATATACCAAATGTAACTTTCTGTCCTGGGGCTCCAATCAACTCTGATGTGTTTTGCAGGTGTTCCTGTGTACAAATAGAGGAGATGCATGTACACTGGAGGTCACAACTATGGATAATTAAAGAAAAAAAAAAAAAAAAAAAAAAAAAACTTCTGTTCATCTACAGAGTATGTTTCTTTCTCTTAGCACCCTTTCCTTCCCAGTAGCTCAGTAACACAGTCTAAGTATAGCTGCACAATACTGTTTGAAGTGTCCCTCTCTTACCCAATCAAATCCATTCTTGGATCTAATCTGGACCTTAAAACCAAAGTCTTCAAATAAAGTTGAGCAAACAAACAAATGAGTTCCTCTCCAGTAAGCCCTGCTGTAGTTCCAGATCCTCCTCAGAAAAAAAAAGGAAATCAAATCAAACAAGCAAGTGGGGATATCTCAGGCCTGTGGCACAGCCAGCAGACCCAACTTCCTGTAGAAGTTTTCTTGTCTTGAGGATAGTCATTGAGATTCTCTTCCCTTTTCTATTGTGCCTTTTCTGGAGGCAATGGGCTAAAACACAAAAGCACTGAGACTCCTTTTCGGAGCATGCATTTGAACTCAGTGTCGCTTACTCTGAACTTTTCCGAGAGTAATATCCTCTCTCCTTGTCAGCTCAAAACAAAACATTGTCCTCCTGAACATCTTGTTTCGTTAATACGTCAGTATTCTTTTTTTTTAAATCTTATTTTAATAAGTATACTTTTAAAGAAGTATAGCTATAGAAAAGAGGAGGAGGTGGAGCTTTAAAGCTCTTTGGATACATGAGTTTTTGGCTTTGGAACACCTAAATTTGGGCACACTTCATAGTTAACTATGGAGATATTAACAGTAGATGGATTTGCTGCTTTTTGTGGTGGGTTTCTGTCCACTCAGGTTCCTGCAGATTTGTTAAGACTAATGTCTTCTTGACTAGGAAGTTAAGCAGAGGGGGATGGGAGGAGGTAAGCTTTACATCCCAAATCCTATCCACTTGTGGCTCTGAAATGTCTTTCCAGCTTAAATGATTCAATGTCTGAATATCTGAACAACCAATTTTCTTTTTTTTTTTTTTTTCCTTCAAAGAAAGGCTATTCCTGCCTAGCTAGTTCTGGTTTGATGTTGGTGTAAAAATGCATGCAGACACACCCCAAAAAACAACACAGTGGAGGTGACTGATGGATAAATTAATTAATTGGACTTTGCTTTGCATAGATATAGGAGATAATCCAGAACTTGTAACTGGGAGCAGTAAATATATGTGCAATAAACAAATAAGAGAATCTAAATTTCAAAGAGATTTTGTCACCTTGAAATTTATGGAAATGCATCCTGTTGTTTTGTCTTCATAATGAACTGTTTATTTTTTATCTTTTTTTTTTTTGTGATCTAAATAGAAACACATTCTAGCATCTGTTCTATGCCAATAGTTACTCTTGCTATGAACACGCTTACACTTTATTGCGTTGGGCTATTTGCCACTTTATGTAAGCCACACCAGCTGCTCTTTCTGTTGCACAACAGATTACTGAATGCAGCATTCTGCTTTCCCCTAAAGCATACAATGCTTTGTGAAATCCACATAACTAAGTCTCTAGGAAGTGATTGTAAGTTATATTAAAACTATGATAACTGAGAACAGAAACAGCCTTGAAGAATATACTGAAAAGCTGCTACTCTAAGGGAAGACTGTGGTTGTGGGCAGCTATTTTTTTTACAGTGAGTGATCTATATTCTTACCTTCTTTTCCTACAACATTTTCCTAGCATTTGCTGGTTTCTTTAAAATTTGACCTAGAGCAAACCATGATGAGAAATAATAATAATAAGCTTAAACACAAAGCAAATTTCTATTTTGATTTTTATGGCACTGAAATACGCTGAGATCAGTTCAAATCTACTTGACAATAAATCCCCGAATCCTCTTTGTTGCATTTCTGTGGCAGGTTTCATGCTCTGTTTTCTTGGCAATCTTCTGACAGGAAAGAAGCATTATGCAAATAAAAATTCCAAATGGTACTCATAGTGGGAAGGTGTAACACTATTTTTCATGATAATTTGGGTGATATAGGTCAGATCATGCTGTCAATGAACTAAAATGTGTTCCTTTCCAAAGGTGGAAACTTTTTCTCAGCTACATTAAAAAAAAAAAAATGCCTGTGGTTTGGATGCAGCATGGCTGCAATGTCATATTAATTGAAAATTTAAGCACTTTCATTGCTTAACAGTGGTTGATCTTTGCTATTTTTGACTAGATATTGGTTGTTAGCATAGTCACGGGTATAAGGCTGTACAGGCAATGATGCTGCTGCTGCAGGAAAAAGTCAAAGTATAATTGGTCTGATGGTGTGCAGAGAAGTAGCAGTAAAAGCTCAACAATGTTACAGAAACCTGCCAAATCTCCATTCTCACTGCAGGGAGCTCCTGTGGCTGCCAGTGAGTAAGGAAAACAGATGGCTGTTGCTTTTGAAGCCACTAACACATTCAATGCTCTGCCTTTTGTGTATTTCTTTCTCTTTCCCCTCAAGTTTCCAACTCTTGCAGTAGCTCCGGGAGCAACCAGGCATTGGTAGACACGCTGGAAGGCAGCCACACGGGCGGGTGAGTTTCAGCTGAAGATGATGGCTGCTTTGTTTAGTTTTTCCTTTCCCCCAAACTGCCTCTACAATTTGGCAAAGGAACGTCAGGATTAGAAATAGTGGGACTGGAGAATCTGCCAGAATCTATTAGAGGGAAAGAGGCAGAGCTATAATAAATAGGAGATGGAGCAGTGCCAGCAGGACTGTGGGTGTTGGGGTTTGGCTGCAATTAGCATGGCTGGCCAAACATACCCTAGCATGGACACTCACAGTTACATGCTTTCTGTGCTTATTTTCAGTGGGGTATAGCTCTTACCTGTAGGTGGAGGCCTTGTTTTTTCCTCAAAATTAGGAATGATGTGGATCCTGGTATGCATGTAGCATGCGTCAGGTAAAAGTGGGTGCCCAGCATGCTCTAAATCAAATCTCTGAATCTAAAACAGAAGAGCATGGATGGAAAAGAAATTAATGTTTGTTTTAAGTTTATGTTTCTGTTGGATTTCAGCTACTCCAAAGGATCGTGGGCATTTTTTTTCCCTTAACTTTCTGCAGCTTCTATTAAGTTTGTGTGCTAGTAAGAAGGACAAAACACCAGTTTGAAGGATAACAGAAATGTGTAGGATGTTTAATTTTACTTTTAAAACAAGCTTACTATGGGAGCTTGAAGAAAGATTCAGGCTTGGACCGAGTTAGCAATTCAGTGAAATATATACGCATGTTGACATGCAGAGTAATAACGGTATATGAGTGATTTGCCACCCATGTGAGGAGAAAAAATCTGCCATTGTGCAGGTTTTTCTGACTGTTGATCTCAATCAATGAGTGATTCATGCTCCTGACAGATGTTTCTGATTTAGGCCAATGAAAGCTTATGGGAGCTTTTTCTGAGGCTTTGAGGGAAGAACGCCAAGCCAACCAAACAAGAAAATTTGGAGTTCGGCTTCAAAATTGACTGGCAAAGCTGGATGATCTCCTCTTGCAAAAGTTGTGTGCCATCATTATTCTATGACAACCCAGAAATTTGATAATAAGTACTGACTTGCTATTTTTGCCATCTCCTGCATTTAATCATTTAGTCACTGTTGCTATCTTCTGAGTAAGATACTAATGCCACTTATTCAAAAGGCCTCTCTGGCTTGCCCAAAATATCATACAATTCCCAAACCAGCAAAATAGGATGCATACAGCTGCCCCAGCTACGTGAGTAATTGTAGCAAATATTTCTAGACATAGACACTAAACAAACTCAAAATGACTGTGCTAGCTGATATTTGCCTTTCTAGAATTCTTGTTATTGTCATTAACATCATAAAAACAAAGTAATGGGACTCACTAACACAGGCCAAACACAGCTGAAAGGACCAAGGTCAGTTAACATAGTGTACCAATAAGATCAAATCCATGGGGTTTGTTATCAGAAAGTAGACCTTGATTTTTGTCAGCAATGTTGCTGCCAGCACTGCACACTCACTGCAAATTTTCATCAAATTTTAGCTGCTTGATGCTCAAGTCCAGTATTTGTCAGATTTTTAGATAGGCAAAAGCATAATATCTAATTTGTTTAACTTCTTCCTTGTAAAATAGTAACATTTCAGGAAGATTTTTATATGAATTAATATCTTACAGAGGATGAAAAATTCTGTCAAGAAGTGCTCTCCCTGCAAAGCATTATTGGCTGGGTCAACAGTGAGGCATAAAAAAATTCAGGAACATTGAAATGGGGTGAAAAGCCTCATCCTTTTTTTCTAATTTTTTTTCCATAGTCTCCCACTATTGTCTTTTACTCAGTATCTGAGGAATGTAAAACCTCGTAGTGATGGGCTTGGGATGTGAGGGGAAGTCATTTTGCCAATCTGCCAAATTATCTGACACCAACATAAAATGGAAGGTAGAGGAGCGGATTGTTTCCTCACTGGTTTGACTTTGGGATGGGAGGATTTCTTACAGCTGGGGAATTTGGTAATCTCCCAGCTGCAGGCTTTGAGTAGAAAATGCACACAACTGTCAGAACAAAGTTCCTCAGGTCTAATGTGGGATTATGGTGATAACTGCATGCTTACTGAAATCTCATAGCTGGGATTTGAGAAGGAGCTGCTCAGAGCATGCCAGCGCTGGCTGCAATGATGAGATGTGCAGCTCTCAGTGCTGCTCAGAGCAGAAGGCAGAAGGCCAGCAAGCAGGCAAAGCTTCTAAGCACTGCAGAGATTTTAGAGCTTGGAGATGTTTGTAACTACATCGTTATAAATGCTGACATGGTAAGGTCATCTGGATCTATCTCACAAGCTGCATTGCATATAGTAGTGAGGCAATCTGTGTAGATGGGGAAACCTATTTCAGTGCCTGGGGGCAGAGAAAAATCAAAGGCTTAATAGAGGCAGTGTTCAAATTCACAGTGAGTGTGAAGGAGGAAAACTTGTTTGAAAACACTTCTAGAGGTAAAGAGTGGAAATCTGCAACAGTTACTTTGAGGGAATGAGAAACATTCAGTCATCTCCCATGGTTTCTTTGCTTTCATTTCCCACTCAGAGCTAGAAACGGAGGAGATAAATACATCTCATGGATTTCTCCTGTCACTCGAGTTGTGATCTAACATAACCTCTACTCAGAAAGTCCAAAAAGCTTTTGTTTGTTTTGGTCACAAAGAAAACCTTTGAACTGTGACGTCTTCAGGGAGAAATGTGTTCAAATGATGCCAGGAAACAGCCTGCGCTGTCTGTCCTGAAATGTCTGTCCTCTTTCCTGCACTGCAGCCCACCTCTAGGCTGGACTTGGCTGCCAAAGCTGTCCCTGAGTGCTGCCAAAGTGCAATGTTTTCAAGATAATGTCCTAAAATCCAAGAATGTACTGGTTTTCCCAGTGAGCAAACACCCCTGTGCTCAACCAAGTGTTGTTTGGAAATGTTTCTTCTGAAATGTTGGAAATGTCTTGTTATAACAGGAAGCTACTAGTGTGCTTCTAATGTATTCCTCTTCAGTTTTAGTGTATGTTTATTATTAAAAACAAGCTGTTGAGATTCAGAGTCATCCCAACAATCCTCCCTTCCGTGACGCCCTGAAAGGTCTGCTTATGTAGTGTAAATCTAACCAACACAAATTCACTCTTCCAGAGGAACATATAGATAAAGGACTGAAGTCATCATGTGTACACAGGACTGCATGAGATTTTTAGCTGAACATCTACTAGTTGTACTAGTTGCTACTCTTTTTGGATAAATTCCAACAAATAACAGAAAGATGATTGACCCTTGTACCTTTTCATAAACCTCACTTCAGTCATTCTGTGGAACATGTGTTTAAAGAATGACCATAGACAGAATATAAACATCAACACTAAAAATATTTTTTTCTATAGCATTCATTAAACAACTCCTTTTTGTTTACTTCTATACTACTGCGTCATATTTCTACACAGCATCTGGAAAAATAATTGCACTGGTTGCTTTCTATGACTCTGATAAATACCATGAACATTAACATATAATCAGTAGAAATCATAATTGTATAATTCTGTTGGTTTTGGCCAGTGTCTTTTTCATGAACATAATCTTATTTTTGGAGTGCACAGCCCTTGCGCAAAGTGAATGGCCTATTTTCTTTTGTCCTGGGTTTCATTGCTTAGCCTACAGTAATTATGCCTTACTGGTCTTCTTTTACTTACATTACAATTACTGTTGTCATGATAAAAATACAATCACGTATGGTTTCTTAAATGTAATTATTTGAAAGATTCATTCTTAGGCAGCAGCCAAGCTTGCAATGAAGGGACTATTTTGATTACAGCATTTCAGCATCTGGCTCAGCTCATCAGGTCTTTTGGGACAGTTCAACTTAGCTGCTTAAACCTACAACTGGTAACACAGCTGTTGCATACTTCTGCAGTAGATACACAAAGTGACCACAAAGATGGTACTCTGAGAATTTTTTCTTTGAGAATAAAGCAAATGAACGTCTTTTAAAGAGCATACTTTATATTGATATTATCTATCTTGCTGCCTACTCAGGAATTGTTTAAACTGGTGCTGCAAAGGAGCTTAGCAATTGCTTGTAGCTGATGTGGAATTCCTGGTCAGTCAGGATAAGGGCCACCTTTCACTTTATTATAGTTTTGAAATTCCATATAATGATACGAATATGTCTTTAAAGTACATATTTAACACTGCTAGACAATAATACCTTGCAGAGATTTGTAACAATTTCCACAACACCCCTGAAGAAATGTTTACAGAGATTATGCTTTGTACTAGCTGAAATTATGCTGATGAGGGTTTGATAACAGAACATCAAGAGAACTATTAAGTGATAAATATCATACAGGCTTTGTTGTCTGTCTAGCTGGTGAACAATGAAGAAAGAGGAAGAGGAGTGTGTGGATGAGGATGGCTACTTTGCCAAGTAGCCAAGCTGACAGTGGTTTCAGAAGGAACATATCTAATTTTCTCTGAGGGGCCTCCCTGAATTTGCATTTGTGGTTCATGCAGAAAGAATGTCTTGAATCCAAAATGCTGAAAATTATAATGGAGTTCCTAGTTTTTCCATACATTTTTGTGTGGACTGTACCTTTCCATTCTAACAGGCACGGGGTTCTCAGAAGTGGAAGAAATGCTGCTAGAAATGAAGCTCCAGATGAGCTATTGACTTTATTTTTGCAGAGTTCTGAGTTTCAAGAAAATTAAGCAACGGATAAATGGGTCACATCCTTGCCTGGCCTTAGGGCCAGCTGCCACTCTGCATACATGAATGCACGAGTCATCTCAATGCCTGTGGGAGGAGGTAGCTCCATCAGTGTGGGTAACATGACAGCTTGCTGGAAATTAGAATGGAGAGAGGGGCTCCGCAGAAGTTTATGAGCAGAACAGGTGGCAGAAAGTAAGAGGTAATCACACATTTTAAATTAAAAAGAGAAAATACTCTCTTGGGGTTGCAAAGCCCCAAAATCTTCTGCTAGGTGCAGGAAGGCTCCTGTGAGATACAATAAATTGGCCACCTAGCAGCCGTCTTCTGGCAGTCTGCCTCTGTAACTAGAAATACTACTTATTTAGATTACCAGGGGGTAATATATGCTTCACTGGATGTCTGCCTGCTGCGAGTGTATGTCAGCAGTCAGATCCAGAGGAGCCATTGCAGGTGCAGTGGGTTTTGGTTTTTGTTATTGTTGTTAATCTTTGTGATAGACCTTTGGAATATACACTCTATTTTCTTGGCAGCATATACAAAATGAGCTGCATAGTCTTGCTTCTTCTGACAAGAAAGGATTTAAGAATGCAGGTTCTCAACAACATGATGCAATGTTCTCAGGTCTTTTTTCACAGAATTATAGAATGGTTTGGATTGTAAAAGACCTTAAAGATCATTTTGTTTCGACTCCACTGCTACAGGCAGGGACAACTTCCACTAGGTGCCCAGGGCCCTATTTAACCTGCCCTTGAATGCCTCCAAGGATGGGACACCCACAGCTTCTCTGGGCAGCCTCTTCTAGTGCTTCATCATCCTCTACAGTGAAGAATTTCTTCCTAATATTTTCTTCCTAATATGTAATCTAAATTAATCTTTCAGTTCAAAGTCGTTACCCCTTGTCCTATCACTGTGCAACCTGACCTTCCTCTCCAGCTTTCTTATAGAACCCCTGTAAGTACTGGAAGGCCACTGTAAGGTCTTCCCAGAGCCTTCTCACCTACTGACTGAACAAGCCCAGCTCCCTCAGCCTTTCTTCATAGGAGAGGTACTCCAGCCCTCTGAACATCATCATGACCTCCTCTGAACCCACCCCAGCAGGTCCAGGTTCTCATGCTGGGGATACCAGGGCTGACTGCAGTTCTCCAGGTGGAGCCTCATGAGTTTCCAAAAATATTAATCTTTGAACTTTTGCTACTAGATGGATTAATTGGCCTGGGGAAACAGATTAGCACACTATTTATTAAAATAGCATTGATTGTGAGCAGCTCTGGTAAGTCTAGAAAGCAACAGAACTTCTATTCCTTATGTGCATATTATTTTTATAAGGAAAAAAAGAATGAAAATACAGGAAAGGAAAAAAAAATCATTTTCCTGCATCATAAAAGTCTCTTCAGGTCTCACCTACAGGATGTCTATGTGGTAGACCCCATTGTTGCAGAGAAGATTTTATCCTTTCAGGCAACTTATCTATGTGCTAAATAGGAAGGCAAAGAAAGGAATTTGTCGAGAGCCTTGATTTCATTTATAGTATTTCATCATTTGTCTTTGCTTCCACTTCACCATTGCAATTGTGCTCTTTCTACTTGCCTTATATGAACCCTTGTAAGAATCTTCCCTGTACTTTTCCATTTTTCTTCATTTTTTCACTTTGCTTTCTTTTATCTTCCCTGCTTGCTGTTCATAGTGACTGACCACTCAACTTTTGAAATATTGCTGACATTCTTATTCTCCTTTTCACTATGTGCCTCCAGCACTCCAGCGCTAAAAGTCGAAAAGCCAGGGCTCATGTGGCAGGTGGGCAAGTGCTTCTTTTGCAAATACATTAATTTGCATGTGAATGTGCTCATTTACACACAAATGCTTTAATTCATACCAATAAAAAGATACTCTCCCTGTGCACCATTTGTGAAAACAAAAACTAGATTCATAAAAGCATCCAGAAAAGTAGGGGAGAGGTCAGGTCTTGTGTCATTTTCAGTTTGGTAGTAAGGCTCACTTTAGGTACAATGTTCACTTCTAGTATGTTCACCTCTGATAATATAAACAAAATCCTATTTTCAAGTACCGTAGATTTTAAAACTAATTACTGCACAAGGTAACAGTTTTCTTTTCATGAAGTACTACATAGTGTAGATCTAAGGTTCTGATGCAAAAATGTGACCATTGAGAACTACCATAAATTAATTAAACAATAACTAGATATTCAGAAGGTCAAGTACAACTTCCTCCTAAAAATATTTAGCATAGACCAGAAACTTTGAAGGCCTTTTACTATGTTTACACTTATAGTAGGTAAATTGTTGTAGGTTGTGTCTTCGTAATATCCTTTTCTCAAGATAATCTATAGCACATACCTTACTTATATCAGGAATTACCAATCAAATGCAGGAAACCCAAACAGTATTACATATCTGTAGAATTTGGGTCTTGCCATCAGGAAAGAAGAGGGTAACCTAAGAGATGAGGTCAGCCAACGCTTGATAACAGACTACCTGCAACTTATTTTTAAAGTGGTTTGTGTTTTTTGAAGTGGTTTTTGGGTGTGAAGGAATGGGAGGAAGAATTATTAGAGGAGAATACTTGCTTAAGTTTTGGAAGCTTCCTCTGTGTAATAAGTACTGAGACACTCAAAAATCTTTCAGAGAATCTACTATGACTATTGCATTGCCTCCTACGCTACTAACCCTAACCAGGTCAGGACCAAATAACTGCACGTATACACCAATATGATGAACAGCAAAATGGCGTTTATTACAAGTGAACCCTAGCTTATATATCCTATGTGCCTCGTCTACACCCCTAAAGCATGTGCCACACATCAGTGACACAGCTGGGGAGGTCCTGCTGCATATCACATCCCAAGGGGGTGTCTTGCAGTCGCCTACCACATATGACTGCCGCTGATCTTTGTCATAAGAAATCCCAGGGTCTGGTCTCGGTCACAGAAAGTCTTCTCCAGATGCTTAAAGGCTTCCATTTAAATTGTTTGTCGTGGTTCTGCTTGTCTCAAGATGACCTGCTTCGAAGAAGATCTTGAGACATTTTTGGTGGCTCTTACGACATTTCATCCAAGATCTTAATTTTGTTCCTAGGCTGTTTTAGAAGGAAGAAAAGATAACAGTGGGACAGTGTAATTCTGCAGCACCAGTTTACTTCTGACATGTAGCACCTCAGGGCACTCAATTATGTTCCTCAAGACAGGAGCAAAAGATGAGTACCAAAGATGAAGATACAGAAGTGTTTGTTAATTGGCTTCCTGTACTTTGCGCTGTGTCTGCATGCAGTGACCCATTCTTCAAATCTCTACTGATTCAAAAGTTACGGTGGTTTTAGAGTAGTCTGTACAGTACAAATGACCATAAATATGCTACAGTTGGCTCCTTCACAGTAGCAGATTGTAATAGAATTCAGTAAAACCCTGTGTTTCAAACTGAAAAGTCCTCATTAAGGAAGAATAGCAACCAGAAGTTGAGTATCAGGATGGTGATGACAGGGAGACATCTGGCAGCATCAGTGTAGGTTAGCAATCTACTATTACTTCTGATAAAGACAGAGCTAACAGCACATCAGGTAGAGAGTGATGTCATGAGATTGTAATAAAATCCACTTACATAATTTTCAGCAGTTAAATATTTGGAGTGGTCTAAAGTAGAAGGAGGAATGGAAGAAGTAAGGAAGAAGATCCTGCCTAATGCTTTGCACCTTCTCAGAGACACCTGGTAACAGCGTAGTGGAGCTCTAACACTTCTATAAATCTAGCACATTAGCCAGATAATTTGAAGTCATTACAGTCAATATGTGTTTCAAAAACTCAAGGAAAGAATAGGATGGGGTTATTCCCGGCCAGTGTTTGGAAAGATGAAAAAGAAATAACAGGAAGATGTTTCAGAGCTTTTTCAGAACCACAACTCAAAGGAATCATTATAAAGTGAAGAAGTAAAGGCCAGTGTCGCCGCCTTGCACAGAAGGATCTAAAAAGTTTTTGTATTTTCTACCTCTGATTTCATTACTCCTAATAACTCGTTTCCTGATGGAAGGTAAAGAGACACCTGAAATACAGATTTGAGTCCTTTTGCTTAAACCTTTATCCCTTTGTCATAGTAGTTTTTTTCTTCTGTAGCCCCATTCATCTGCTCTACTGGAACTTTCAGTCGCACAGTGTTAAAATATGGCTGTTCTAAGCTAATATGCATTAACTTTTAAAAACCTGTTATATACATAACCTATTGTATTAATATAAAACGTTAAGGCCATTTTTTCATTTTCTGGGAATGGCCCATTACATTGTGAGCAATCTACTCTTGCTTTTTTAGAAAAGACTTTGAACTCAACACAAAAGGAAAATATAATCATGTACAACTATAAAGACTGCTTTTTTCCCTTTTGTGCAGCGTAACAGAGGTGGATAAGTAGCATGGTAATGAAGAGATGGACCGTCTTTATTAGCACACTCGGTGAAAGGGTTCTTTTCAGAACTTCAACTTTTCTTATCTTCTTAGTTTTCATGACGTCTATTTGGACTCTTTCCTTTTCTTGACTTTCTTTTAAATATGTCTAACAGACTGGCAAAGCCAAGCCAGTTCATCCTTCTTCCCAAAGAACACTAGATACAAAGTCTAGTAGTTTAGATGCTTCCATAAAAGTTTTTCATATATTTAGAGAAGTACGTCTGTTTGCATTTTTAGAAACTGGTCACACGCTTATCTCAGTCATTCTTTAATTTCTCTATAAACAAACAACTAAACCTTTGCTATGATGTTTTAATACTGTAGATAAAGGAAGCTAATGAGATAGGAAGTTTCTTTGAGTAACAAAATAGAACTAGAAACGCCATTTAACCCTCTGCCCTAGAGATTGGTTAATATAGTAGATTTGTAGAAGACTTCAATGATCCCTTGCCCTCTTCTACAATGTGATCTACAACCTTCTTTTTATGTTTCTGTGTTCCTCCTCCACACTCCCTATTTTCTGGTGCTCCTCCTACCCCTTCTAGCTTCAGTGTTCTTTGTTATATAGGCAGTTCACTTTTAATCTGGCTCAAGTTAAGAAACATCAATAGACTAAAACAAAATGGCCGTATGATTGCAAAAAAAAATAAAAAAAGACCAAAAACCCCACACCCCTCCAGGCAGTAGAACAAATGAAAACTACCTTTCCTACTGCCATTCTGATGTAGGGGCAAGTATTTCACTATCACCATGTTGAGCTCTTTGCACAGATTTGATGTTGAAAAATATTTCTCCAAAACAGAATTACAAAGTAGACATATTTGCTAAGACTGACAATTTTTTTTTTTTTAAGAAGTTTTCTTCATTGTTTAAAGTGCTCCTGAAGTACAAGCAATACATGTAGTTAAAATATCCTTTTCCCCATAAATTTGAAAAAAAGAGGAAAACATCTCTTTTCTTTCAAACATACTGCATTGATTTTTTGGACATTTGAATTCAGGACACACATCTAGATGTGCTCTAAAGGGGTTCCTTTGGAGTCTTCAGCTGTATTTGACTGGTCAGAGAAGTAAAACTATTCTACGCTTAACAGTAATTGGGAAACAACAAGCTGTAACTTGTACACAAATAACATATGTTCAGAACAGTGTAACAAGTCCTGACACGTGGTTATTTCAAACTGCCTGCAAGATGCATAAAATCTTTTGTTAGCTGTCAATTCCTACTATACTCTTACTAATTAAGCATAGAAAGTACATAACTGTGTTGAAGGGATTCACTTTCTGATACAAGTACTTACCAGGTATGAGGCTTTTCAAATTATTGTGAAAATTTTTGAGATAACTTATTATGTTGTTAAAGAAAATCATGTCATTTTAAAATAACATATTTGGTTTGCTTTTTCAAAGTTCCAAATTATCAGTCTCTCATTGAGATGCAGGTGTATTGATTAAAAATTATCCAGAAGGTAAAGCAAAACCTTGTAAATTCTCTGCACAGAATCCCTGTTGCTCTTAGAGTTTTCACTTATTGGCTGCAGCCTATGCCAAACAGGTATCAACCTTTTTTGTTAACATTTCAGTTAGTAGGAGGTAAGGATAAGAGTTAGCATCACTTCTCCACAGGCTGTAGTATCTTTTCTGAGGGTTCAATGAGAAGATTTTCTCAGCCTTACTGTAAGTACTACATCTTTTCTGTCAAGTGGTAGGAATTCCTTCCTACAGAAATGAATTTGGCAGTTGAGCAAGAAATGTTGCAACCATAAGAATGTTGATATATTACAGTGCATACAGAAAACTATCTTGCTTTTGTCTTGCGATCTGGTGAATTGAGCCTGCACTGTCTAAAATTAAACATGCCAATATGCTGTGCGTTACATCTATTCACTTACATTTAGAACCAGTAACTCTCAATTCAAATGAACTTCAGTACTTGCTGTTCAGGCCTTGGCAGCTCATCGGGTCAACAACATCGGTTTCTGCGGCAATCAGCCAGCTGCAGATCCATCTGTCTTTTGTTCCTTACAGCAAGCTTCACTAACCAAGAAAGCATTGCATACCCTACTAGTCTAAGCAAGACCTATGACAAGTATACTGAACATTCAGGAAGTAAGATGATTGAAAGCAAAGCATATGGGTACATTCCCTTTGCTAAGAAGTTTCTGGGAATATGCAATTAGCATGCTACAAAATCTTTAGTGTAGCCACACCCATTGTAACACTGCAATACACATCCTGGCAACAGCAGAGATAAGCTAGGAACTTCTACAAAATCACTTCAGTCATCATACTTCACAGTGTCTGTCTTTGAAATCTCACGTCCTGTTACTTGTCAGAGGACAGCTGATCTCCCTATTGAAGCACAGTATGTATGGACTTCCTATGTTTTAATTTTTATGGCTAAGAAAACAAATTTGCCTGTGTCTTCAATACAATAAAAGCACGCCATGTTTGAACAATGGGACAAGGCTGAGTGTATCACCAGACCTGAGCTCACATAGTTTCTAGTTCTTGCCTATGATTAGTTGTGCAGGTCCTTTCTGGCTAGCCTGACAAAATGGCAAGGGTAAAGCAATTAACCCTTAAACCCACTGCTAAACAAACTGAGTGAAGCTGCCACAATATATTGTGCATTACTTACGCAGATGGCTCACTACCAATCTGACTCAGGCACCAGCTCAATACCAGTGCTTTCTGAATGCATCCGACCTCAGTGCTCAGGGTCTAAACCGACAGGTGAGAGATCCCAGAACAGTAGGTTCTCATCTGCCATTGAGCACACCTTGCATACTGCTCAGATGCTGTGCAGCTAATTTGTTTTGCTAAATTGCTCATGTGCAAACACTTCAGATTTTCCTTCTCTCTGAAACATTTCATTTACATTTTGAGCACCTATTCACAAAGATACAGGACAGTAAGAAAAAGATTAAATACAAAGCAAGTCACACAGATTTCCAAATGAGAAGGGCTGAAAAGCCTGTAGCTATGTTCCTTTATGAAGATCAGAAAATAGATAATACAGAACTACGAAAAGTAGGTAGACAGATTTGCTACTTTCAATTACTAGCTCCCACAATTTAAGAGCAGAGATGAAACAGAGAAGCACCATATATTTAAAGGCTAAGTTTAAAACTCATGAAATGTATTTTAGAAGGCATTATGTAGATAAATTGAAACAATCACAAGAAGGAGATATCTGCAAGACCAATAGATTAGCAGAACTGAAGAAAAGAATAAATCGTTTGTAAAGGATAATAAGAATAGCCACAAGTACCAAAACAACCATCAGTGCAAATATCTGACTGGGCTATAAATCAAAACCTGCCTATGTTCTCTTTAAGGTTCCTTTGTATTTTCCTCAGAACTACCTAGTACTTGCCAGTTTTAGAGGTTGAATAATAGGCTGGATAAAGCAATGATTTGATGAAGACTGACAAATGCAACATTTCTGTTCCAGAAGAGTCACCAAACAGGCTGGTTCCTGCATTCATGCTACTTTAGCATTTCCCCTGAGACTACTGACAGAAGTTATTCTTTCTGGCAAATTTGTTCAATTATCGTGCAGCTTTCAATATTTTACAGAGAGATGGGCTGACTACGTGTATTTCTCTTCAACCACAAATGGTGACTCTTATAAATTACAAATGGAAATAGCTACTATCCAGGCTAGTTTAGGCTTTGTAACACTCTGATACAGAGTGAAAAGATATGAATCAGACTAAATTGTACAGATATCTGAACAGCCAAATTCATGCACTGTGCCTCATATTTTTGTAGTTGAGAAAAACACCAAGACTTCTCTCATAGTGATTTGTTTAATTTTCTTTATCTCAGTTACAGTGGTAAGTATCCAAATAGGGAAATGAGGTTAAATCTGGCTCAGCTTCTGAAAATTTGGGTTTGAATTTATGCTTCAAAGTGCAGCTGCAGTGTTGCTGTGAAATATGCTGCTATAACTGTACATCCACAAAGACAGAAAAAAGTATTTTAGATTTTAGTGAAAGATAAAGCTGCTGGCTGAAAGATGACAGGCTGCTATAGAAGTGTTGTTTTTTTACTGTGCTAAGTATTTGCTATAGTCTGTTCACAGCATTTAAATACAGAAATATTTCATTTGAAATATAAGCTTCGGTAAGCCTTGGATTTAATCATTATAATGACAGGATTTTGCAACTAATTTGGATTTTCATTTTCAGCTGAATGTAATACTATCTTATGAACATACATTTTATGCAGATTCCCACAGACACATGATATATTCATTTATACTTGTTTCTATACAAGAAATAATCTACTTGGTTATTACTGTGGAGACCATATACAAATTTTGTGCAACATTGAACAGTGGCAACAGATTTTTAAAAAGCAACTGAAAAAGTGAATGTGATCTATTACTATTCCCTTTCTTAAACCTTGTTCTGATTGTCAAGTTATTTTAGTCCACGTAGAGTGTAAGCAAAGTCTGGATGAACGCACTGGATTTGATTGTTTAATATGAAGTCTAATGTACAGAGCATTACATTATACATATAAAGGTAACTTTTTTTTCTTAAATGTTCCAATCCTTGGACCACAAAATAATGTGAGGCAGTATGCTCAGCTTAAGAAGTTTTAGATCCTCAAAGTTCTGGATAACCAGAAATCCTGTTTTTACTGCTGACGCAGTTAAATTTTCTATATCACATATGTAAACCAAAACAGACAGGAGTATAACTGGAGGTTAATAGTACAGTTTTTGCTTACTGCAGTGATGACTCTTAGCTGATCCTGGTTGAAATTCAGAAACTGTGCAATAATTTATTAAGTGTAAAAATAGTTTTGTTACTGCTGCTTCTTGTAAAGAGCATGAAAAAACATCCGGATTTCAAAGCAGACAAGTGTGTTAATTTGATATTCTATACCTACTTGTATGTAAGTTGTTTTCTAAGAGTGGGAAGGTAAGTTAAACCTCGTATACTCAGTATTTGGAGTTCTTCCTATTTTCTACATGCCCACAGAACTGGAAGTATTCCATAACTTTAAAAGCAAATCTGAGATTAAGAAAATGGCAGTTTTACTATTAATATGTTCTGGTTCCAACAGCTCTATATCATCACTGTTTGCTTTAAAATGATATACGTGTACTATTCTTGAATTCTTCGTTGTTGACTTTGAAATCAAGCTTATTAAGTATGGAGGTGAGGGAAAAGCCTAGAGAAAGGATTAAAGAAAAGAATAGGGAAAGAAAAGGGAAACAGCTACAGGCCATACTGAGAACATGAACCCACTGGTGACCATCAACTTGTGCACATACGGTTAGTGAATGACGAAGTAGAACAATCAGTACAAATTACCTCTATGACAAAACTTACTATATTTTAATATATTATTATTATATATTAAGCCCTAAACTCAATATCTGATCCAACTTCCAACCCTAAGTTATTGATTCATAATAAAATAGTTTTTAGTATGTTAAAAGATCTGTATGAAAAACTTTGTGTAGGAGTATCAGAAACAGATGCCTACCTAAACTGAAAACTTGTGCTGAAAGGAAACGAATAGAAACTGAACATGAACAGAACCAGAAGCTATCCTTTCAGACACTGTACACCCAGGAAATTTCACAACTTACAAGAAAGGTCATGTCTCAGCAAGTTAGGACTCTTCTCAATGAATCATGGAACTGCAGTTCTGGAAAAAAACTGCAGAAGCAATTTAGCCCATCCTCCATCCCAGTAGTGGGTTCAGTTTAATCTCTGTCAATACTGACAGGCACTTCCTAAAAGACTTCGATTACAAACAACCCATAATCTTTCCAGGCAGTCTATTCCAGTCTTGCAGTACATATACTATTAGTTTATTATTTCTTGCCTTGTGCAAAGTAAACAGGGAAAACAAAGTACTATTCTCCTTTATACAATGGCTTTTTATATCTTTGAAGACTGTTATCATGTTGCCCCTGGTCCTCTCACATCAAAACCTTCCCAAAATACAGTGTCTAAAATCAGACTGGTGCTTTAGCTGTGGCCTACACAACATAAGAAAAAGCAGAAGTATTATTTTTTGTGCCCTGCAGCTTACCCTCCTGTTTATGTCTTGCAATATGTGGCCTTTTTGCTTCTCTCCCCGCCCCTCCCCTCCCCCCCGCCCTGTTAAAAGCTTTTCCTTTCTGTTTTGCTACAGTACTTAAATGTAGACTTTCACTAATGTGTGCTAGATATTGTACACTCCCAGGACAAATGTCAGTTATTTTTAAAATATCAAAAACAAGCTCTGACTCTAATTTTAACTTTCTACATACTGTTTGTTAGCAGCGCCACACACGTTGCCAAAGACTCCAGCTGCCTTCTTTTAGTCATTTTCCAAGCAATACATACACTCAAAATGTTCTGATTTGGCAACCAGGGCCTGAGTGCTAATGCGTAGAACAAAGTGTATCATATATTCATTGTAAATAACTATGTTCACACACTATGCACATGCATATAGGCTTCTGCATGGATGCACATACACAAACAAGTTTTATATTCCATCCTGCTGGAAAGTAGAACATATTACGTTGTAGAGAATAGCAGAGTAGATACACAAGGGCTGGAACTTGGCTAGTCTCTCTTATGAAGCCTGCATAGGGTCCTTTTTCCATTTGTTATGATGGAATCTCCTTAGTGCATTTTAAGCAGCTGGAAGTCAACACTACAGATTTTGTTCATTTAGAAGCAAATCTGAATTTTTAAGTCTTTGAACTCTAAACTCTTAGTTGGATGGTTCTAAAAATACCTGACAGTGCTATTTGTATATGGGTCCACATGTTTCTCTTCTTGTAACTGAAACAGCTTTACACAATATTTTTGTATCACATTCCCTTAAAAATCTTACTTGACCTGTAACTCAGAAGAAAGAGGTACTGCTTCATTTAAAAATATCATAAATTTGTTACTGATTTTTAAATCACAAAGTGGTGTTCATAACTTAAACTGTTAAGTTCTGTGAGTGCTATCAATAGATTTAAATGACTCCTTTTCCCTTGAGTATGAAATGGATGGATGTGACTCAAAGATTGATCCAGACTCAAAGAGAAGCGTATTACAGGAGCTGAGTCCTACATTTGATGGAAGAACTCTTGAAAAAATTCAGAGACTTAATAATGCCTGTATTATATACATAGATAGTAATATCTAAACTCTTGAAACCAATGGGACTCTAGAAGGAAATACCATACTTGCTTGGAACAGACTGGTGTAGTAGAGATGAATCAATCTAAACATAACCTTCCATTAGGTGCTACAAAAGTAGACATGGCTTCTCTTCAAGGATTTTCTGAAAATGTCTGTATACAAATGTTCTGACAAACCAGCATGCACTTGTGATCAACTGTCACATCTTTAACATTTGATGCATTCTTAAGTATTCCTGGAAGCAGAGAATGGATAGAACTGTGTTTTAGGCCTCTAGAAGTCACCTGGAGCTATACAATGGGAGTACACAACCTTAAAAGAAATTCAGATAATCGCTTATGAAAATATTCTTCCAGGATGCCAATCAAAGAAGACTATAAGAAGGTTTAGAAATCTATTAGCCTTGTCTGCTGGGAAACTTGGCTACTCATCAGTCTCTCTTTTATACTTCTGGTTCTGAGTAATGCTTTCACTTCTGGCCGTGTGAAAACAAATACCCCTGTATATTTCCATGAGATCAGTACAGATGCATTCTCATAGTTCAGTGCAGATTGCCTGACATTCTGCTGAAAGTGTAATTGCTGAACCATCACTGCCTGTTCATTGTGACTAAATCCCTGTTACCTTTTGAAAAACATGACTCATTTTGAAGGACACGAAAGGTATTTATTATTGTTACATCTTCTTGGCCTACGTGGTTATTTCATATCTGAGATTCTGCAGACTGTTTCTGTTGGAAAAGAAGCTAATGATAAGAGCAAAGGATCTCTGAAGAGAATGCATGAAGATCTGATTTTGAGCTTCTAGGAGTATCTGAACAACAACACTGACTGCTTTTGCTTGTGGCTTCACTAGGTTTCAGTTCTAAATGTATGGATTTTTCTTATAGCCATCATTCTGCTGTTGCTATTTCAGGCTGTATTTCATGCTTTCTTACTCTTTTTCCCCATTTCGTATGTTTCTCTTGTTCTTCCCTTACACAAAGATATTTTCAGAAATCATTTCCTCCAGGTGTTTAAAATCGCTGCTCACATGTAACTTGGAGTGATTACACGTTTGCACTGTTCATTCAAGACTCTTTTAATTTGCCCAGAAGATATTTGTCTCAGTAGCCTAATTTAACTCAACAAGTGTATGCTACATATTCTGTTGCAGGTTGGAAGAAAAAAGCATGGTGCCTTTAGTAACATCTGGGCCACCAGCTCAAATTTAACATCACAAAAATTCAGTCTTCTGTTTCTGTTTCAGATGTTATACTTTATCCTTTTCTCCAGACTAGAAGCCTTGCTATAACATCAGATTCTTATTCTATATGCAGGTTTCAGATCTGTCTGACAAGGCTATGAATCATATCTTCTCTGTGCACTGACCATCCACTTGCATAAAACCTTACAAGATACGCTTTCAAAAGCGCATCAGTTCTGGACTCCAGAAGAAAGTGTGGAAAGGAGAAAATTATGCTTGGGACTTCTCAAGTGACATGACTGAGGAAGGTTTGTGTGAGGCCAAAAATTAGACAATATCTGCAAATCAAAGAGGTTGTGCAGATCTAACATAGGCAAGCTCTCTGCTTTATGTCTATTCTGACCTGTGCATTGGCTTAGGTGTTTCATTGTCATACTGCTTGCTGATGAGTACATTCACAAGGAACTAAGATGTTTCTTTGGTATTCTTAGATAAGAAACCAATTTTGTGCTCGAGTCCCTTGAGTGAACCCCTGAAAGTCCCGAGAGACAACTTCCAGGCAGCTTTCCCTTATGTTGCTAGCCATCTCCCAAAGACTTTTCTCTCCGTATTTTTGCTTACACCACTATTCAACTCATTTTCTTCTCTATTCCCTTTGCTTAAATCTCACCTGAGTTGGGAACAAATGCTTTAACTCCAACTGTAGTCTGGCCTATCTCCTTCCCAAGCTCCCACTAAGCTCTAATTACCAGTCTAGTCTCTGGCTCTATCCTTAAATAATCTATAAAACATCCAAAGCATCTCTTGATCTTTTCTTCTTAACCTGCTTCACAGAACTACCACTAGCATATGCATGCTTCAACACTGCCTCACTTGCTGCGTGCCTTTGTTCCACTTATAAGGACGCAGAAAGTTGTTACAAAGATGACCAAGTTTAGATACCCGTGCTTTTGTTCCCCAGTGGGCTGAGAGGCTAGGACTTGACTGTGGGAATCACAAAACAAAAATACACAGTACATTTTAAAATGAGACAGTTCAGCCAGACAGTGGCAGTTTCCTCTCTTATTTTTTTCTGGCCATGACTCAGACTAAGCCAGAATTGCAGAATGTGTAATGGAAATTGCAAATTCAATGGCTATAAGCCAGTTAAATTTGTAACATGGTCAGTGAGAACGCCCCACTTGTCTAAGGCAGATTTATTCTCTGCAAAGCCTTTCTGTGTTTCTTATGACAATAAGAATAAAAACCAGAAAAAAAAAGAAGCTTTCCTAAATGGTTTCCCAAAACCACAACTTCCCAACATAGTTAAGATCCTACTGGACAGTGGTAATATTTTTGGGCAACGTGATATTAAAGCTAACACAATGTTGTTGATTGCTCTCTTCCTCCCCCTTTCATATCCCCAGTTCAGCAGCCTGTAATTCTAGCACAGGTAAGTCCCATTCTCAGTGGGATTTTCACCTGAGGATTTCATAACAGTGGTTTTGCAAGGCACATTCGTAGCAAACAAGTGCCAACCGTTCCTCCTCTCCACTGCAGGGTAATTGTGTTACAGTGAGAAGCTTTTAACTATGAATCTGACTGGATTGCTCAACCCCCCTAGGAGACATTCCTGAAACATGAATTTCAGTCTGGCATGCTGAACACAATGTTCCTGCAGCTGCTGCAACTGCTGACCAGAGCCTCCACAGTGAGAGAGCACTTAGAAGACAGCAGCAGCAAGGTGAGCCTGAAAGGGTGTGGGAGAAAATGGCGATGCTAAGTGGCATTGGTCAAAACCTTCAGCATTGATTTAAGAAGTGCTATAAAATGTTGCAATCCCATATAAAAAAACACCATGTACTGACTGTCACTCTGCAGACTACAATTTCCTAACAGCATCACATTCTGTTAATCAGAAAAATAGAATAAGAAGGACATTTTACTTATTCAGGTTAATTTACAATATTAAAAAAAAATATATCAATTAAGTTCCATCCCGTCCTACAACATTTTCAGTGATAATCAACTTGGCATTAAAGATTGCCTTTTCTGAACTGTCTGGTTCACACATTTACTTCATGAAGGTAAGTATGAGAAGGTGCTTTTATGGAGTTGCTGTCATAATTTTTATTCATTCTCACAGAATCACAGTGTTGGCACTAAGCTCCTGAAATCTTTCACTTTTTATCTTGACTTCCTGTCCAGTAGAATTGAAAAGTCCTTACTGCAAGTCCTAGCTTTCTCCTGGAAAATAACATTCTCTAAATTGAGCGTATAAGGAAAGGACACAAAACTCAGGTTCTTTTGATGGATATTGATTCCTATCAGCTTTTTATGTGATACCAATTATTAAGCTCCCATTGTTCTTTCCCAAACTGAATATACCATCTGGAAATTAGCATCTTAAGAGCTACTAGCACAAGTTATGATGCCCTGTGTTCAGAACTCTTCCCTCCCTGCCTTGCTAAGAAAGCAGTTCTAACAAATCACAGCAAACTTTCTTATTCTATCACCTGCATACCAGAACATCTGTATGATCAACCTTTACTTCTCTTCAGAAAGAGGTAAGTGCAAATCTAAACAAGCTAATGGGAGACAGGACACGTAATAAGGTGATTCATCTCTTAGCTCAGAAGACTGAAAAGAAAAACCAAAGGTTTCCAAAGCCTTATGACACACAGTCAATACCCTTCACTTCTCAGAATATTTCAAGGAACAGCAATGCTTGAGAAAATCCCTAGAACTGTTAGGCATCTTTCGTGTAATCAATTATAAGGATACTCAGGACTGAATATTGTTCACACAAGCAAAATATTCTAAAGCACAGGATTTTGAAGCTGTACTGGAAATTAATGGATAGACAGGAACAGTTCCAAGGTACTTACCCATCATTGTAAGGTCACAGACTGCTAGAAAGTGTTCATCCAAGCTCATAGGAACACAGGAGTCCCCACAATCTGAAAGAAAAAAATGGGGAAAATGACAATTTGAAACTGGAGTCTACAAAAACAGTAACTGAAATAGATTATAATAAAGGATCAAGTAAAGGAGTCAAAAGCATGGGAAATAAATCGAAATAAAATCCCCTGTGAAAGAAATATATTCTTTATAGCTAGACTGGAATCAACTTAGATTGCTATAGCCTTAGGAAGCTATTAAAAGCATACTGTGTTTTGCCTTGGTACTGTAACTCAAGGAGTACTCCCACCTATCATCCTTGCAAAGAAGCATTAACGCTGCACACATTTAGAAATGCTACCATGGCATTTTTATCTCATACTTCTCTGAGAATAAAATCACACTTTATTTGCTATTTATTTCAAAAGACCTTCCAAGAACACAGTGTAGGTCCCATGACAAGCTCATTTTGCTCTGGTTGTTTTACATGTCCCTACACAGCTGTCATCTCTGGGGTACTGAATGTGATCTGAAAGTGTTTAACCACATCCTTATCCAACTCAGCTGTGAGATTGGGCATCACTTCTCCTCAGAGCTCTACCTTCCATGAGCAGGACATCCTTCACATGCGGGCCAAAAAGTAGCGTACAGTCTACTAGAATCTAGATGGCAGGGACTCAGGCTATGTGAGGTGTTGCAGTATGTAGTATGAAATACAGCCAGGGGCTGTATTTCTTCAGAAACCACTTGGGCATGAAAGTGTATGTCAACACAGCTAGAGCTCCAGAATTTAAAAAATAATCTCTTTAAAGCTTTACACATAAAAGACAATTGGCTTTAGAAATTAATTTTTTTTTTTCCTAAAGAAATGGGAACTTCCATAACTTCTTATTGAATGTTCTGAAAGTCAGGAGAAATTGAAAAATGCGTTTCTCCACCTCCCTCCCTCTTTTCAAATAGGCTTAGGATATCAAGTACCTAAGTTCCAGGCTATATCAGGAAATCTGCCAGATCTCATCTTTCTGCTGTTTTCAAGCCTAGCAGGAGAGCCACCCACTTCTCCTCAAGACTGTTAATGGTCACAGGTACAGGCTGAGGGACACAAGCACACCCTGTCAGATGTGACTGCTGCCGACCAGAAATGTGACTTCTGGTTGAATTAGGAAGAGAACCTTCATTAGCCTGAAAATAAGTCTCTGAAAAGCTGCTGGACTGCAACCAAAGGGGAGGATGTCAGCTTGAGGAGAACACTAGGCTTATAATTCTTGTATTTCTCATTTGCACAGTTTACTGTTCTGAAAATTCTGTGTCCTGTTGGCAGGCCTCTCTCCACACTCAGCCAAGCAGTAGCCCATTTACTTCACTTTTGTTGAAGCCCTTTTTGCCTATGGGAGCATTTAGCTAATAAAGGTAGCTGTTTCTAGTAGCCATCATGTTATGTACCTATACAATGTCTTAGACAAGAAGTAGGAAAGTTGTCCTCACCTACATGTAAAAAACCAATGCTGTGAAGGGGAAGAGTTTCAGTGATAAACTGTACCTTCCATACAAATGTGATTAATACATAACCTGTGTAAGATTGATTACAATGCCTCTGGAACATGCATTATTCCAAAAGAAAACAGAATAGCCAAATGCCACTGGGTGAGAGCTGATCAGAATACATGTAGGTCAGCACTAATGGTGTGAGATTGTTCCCAGAACCCAGGCTAGATCAGGTATCTCATTCTACTGTCCAGTCTCTTAATTAGGTACTTAAAATATTAAATATTTAAATCCCTTTTTAACCAATAGTTGTAACAATTTTTTTTTCAGTGAAGCACAGAATGTTACCTTTGTGTGATGGGCTCGAGTGACTCATTCAAGTGATGGGTTACTGAGTTATGCACAGATATAAGCCTGTATTTCTGGGATAGTGGTATTGCTTATGAAGCTGTCCTTCTGAACTTCAAGTAAGAAAATCACTCAATTTCATGGCAAAAAAAATATAATCACAAAACTTTTTTTTTTTTAAAGTTGCTCCTTATCTTGCTCTCCAAATGAAGCTATGAAAATCTTGTGCCTTGTCATACAGCTATCAAACAGTTCTACTAATTTTTGTTGCAGAGACGAACCAATTTCATATTGGATATTCTCATTTTGATATAACATACTGCAGATCAGTGAAATAAAGCAGGCCAAGTAAATCTGGACATTGAAGTGGTTGGTGAGGGAGAGGCAGATACCAGGTACATTGTATTTCCAAGCCGTGAATAACTGAAGCACCATTTCTGTGTTGCTTGGATACAGTTTAGTCAGTAATAGAATTCACTGAAAATATTTTAACTTCTACTCCTGACAGTTACAAACATGTGTACACATGTAATCTTATTAATTCAAATAGCATTAAATGCATACCTGATATACCTTTTCACAAGTGAGCAACAAATAGAAATGCCAAGTTGCAAAGTCAACACTGAACAACGCAATCATGTACGACTAATTGCAAGAAGTTCTCACTGGTTGGCCCATCTGTTCTTGTTAACACTGCTCTGCCATACATAGAGAAAACAGCCAATTTGCTCATCAGCTGGCAGTCAGTCAGGTGGTACTAATGGCCTCACAAGGCTGAGTGCTGACTTGAGAACAGTTCTAAATCTCTGCTCAGCCATCCCAGCTTACCAAAAAAGCAACTTTTCCTTCCAGCCATACCAATAAGGGCAACATGCAGAAGCCTGGCAGATGACTAATGCTCACCAAGTGTTGCATGGTCTGAACTGAAGGAAATATGAAACCCTGTGACCCTTACTCAGAATAGTCAAACTGCATCTGCTCTGGAGCCCTGTATGGTAAGAATGCCTCCATTTTGTGCTGTGAACATGTCTGGAGGAAAGGTATGGGATAGAGATGACTTCAGTCTTGTTCATCTTGAGCTGCAAAATTGCCATGGAAAGATATCTATTCTTAATTCTACTGAGAAGTATTAAGAGATGAAGATAATGTTGGATTTAGATAGAGTTAAAGTAGCTGGTACACAAAAGGTTTGCTCATACTGCCAGCTGAAGTAACTTACTGATTCAGCATATTTGCAAGAACTGAAAATCCAAATGGAACAAATGGATCCATTGACAGCACACAGGCAAAAATGTATTATCAAAAGGGGTTGAATGACATATCATGTATCACATGTTGGTAGTACTCAAATATCTCTGGCGTATTAGAAGTTCTGATACTATTTCACAATTCAAAGAGTTGCTTCAGCACAGCAGAATTGTGTGAGATCGTATTTTGAAAATCAAAAGAAGCCTAACCATCATGTTTAAAATTAGTTGTAGCTTATCTTCAAAGGTCACATTTACATTTTTATCTGTAAGCAGGAACAGTGAGATTTACTTAAATAGTGAACTTGTGACTTAGACAAACAATTGCAAAAACATTCTCAAGCCTTCTTGGACTATGAGTGAAATTTCACATAGTTCTACATAATGAAATTATGACCTTATAAGCCATGATAAATTCAGTATATTTACTTTAAAATATTTTAGCCAGCAGTGGAAGCTCAGAAACTGCAACCACCACTATAGCTAACTGCAGATTAATCAGTGGCTGGTAGAGACTTCTATAGCTAATTCTGTTATATTTACCATGGGAAACTACTATTAAAGACACATTAAAAACACCAATGAAAATCACCACCAATTGGTCCTTTCACAAAGTGAGTCGTTCCAAATCAGAGTCAGTGCTCCCAAAGCCATGTCTTTATACCCACAATGCAGGATGCATGAAATCTCACATTTCTCATCCTTAAGTATCAGTATGTTTCTTCTACTATCCTGAATATACGAGTAATTCTATAAAGAAAATTGTTAAATGGCAAGTATGCAGTACAGAGATACTAAGAATTCACTGTGATTTTTCAGTTTCAGTAGTTTCGCCATTTCTTAACCTGATAGTTGACAGGTTTTTTTTTTTTTTGCTGGCTTCCTCAGAACTATCAACCATGAAAGTGATAAGGGTGTGCCACCTTTACAAGAAGGGTGCTTTTGGCTGTGGTTAGAGATGAGTGGTTCTTTTGTTAAGCAGTTTTTTGGGAGAAATAATTGATTTCTACTAATATGCTTGCAGTCATTGAGGTGAAATTAGTTTACTGTCTCTACCTTTTAGGTTTGGCTCTTACAAATTGGATAATAGCAACAGACTTCTCATTGCAATTTTCATAGTGATAATACCATGCCACCTGAAAATGAATTACAGAAAGAAAAATCCATGATTGCATAAAGACTGCAGCATACGCACACTTGATTATCCTATTCCACTGAAATCCAAGGAATTCTACAAGACTAATGCTGCAAATGTGTAAGAATTTTCAGAAATGATCACTAAATGTAAACTGGTTTGTCTTATTTTAAAATGGTGTTAGATGTTTCTCAACACTTCAGAATAATAAAGTAACAGTGTTTAGCTTTGAATAATCTATCAGTGTTCTCCATTTTTCTTGTTTTCCTGTTATTTGCAAAAGTGTAGTCTCATATCAAAAGACTTTCTAATACTGCTTCTGGAGGTGGGAGAGAAGGTTGTTATTTTTTCCTCTGGTAATTACCAACTCACTTTCCTGGTGACAGCCAAATCTCCCTTACCTCCAGCAAGCTATTGTTCAGTGACTTGTGAGCCAATAGCTGTATTTGTCTCAAAAAAAAAAAAGTCTGATTTAATTTTATCTAACTTCTCCAGTCCAAGAAGGTTTGCTATTTTTATTAGAAATTGAAAACGCCTGGTTTCACAAATGAAATGTGAAATGTTTTCAGATAAATGTTTTCAGATACTTTGTTTTGAAGAAGATTTCTGGAATTCTCAACATAAGCTTTCCAACACATTTCTCAGTCAGACGGTCTTTTAATTTCTGTTTTGATACATAGCTGTGCAGTTCACTTAGAAGTATTTATTCATCTGTCTAAAGCCAAATTTAATTATATTCATAGAGTGAAGAATAAAGGCCTGGACCATGTGCACTGGTGAATTCAATTCACTTTACAAATTGTTTTTATGGTAATGTTGGAGAAGGTACTTTGCAGTAGTAGGGACAGGGAGAACGACTTTGTCCCTTGCAGTGGAATGTTAGACAGCAAAAACATTCAGAAAAATAATATGATATTTCTACAAAGCAGCAGTAGGGTCACTTAGCTGATAGGGTCACTTGGATACACTCCTGAACTAATTTACATTCAGATCCCTATTCACTTGAGTTACAATAAACCTGGAAAGCTGTTTTTAAGACTGCACATAAAACTACTTTGTGTACCATGAGGAAATGAGAGGTTTCACTTAAAACTGAAATTAGAATAAGGAAGCCTAAAACAAAAGGCAATAGCTTAAATATCTAAACCAAGACACAGTTAAGATTTAAAGAAACCAGGAAAATATTAGAAGACATACAAATCTCATAAGCTTCTTGCACTACAAATGAATCATGAAAACAGTACTTCCAAATCCCTTTTATATAGCATTTCAAAATCGAGGTGTCTGCTAAGACATAAAATATTCTTCTGCCAGAAAATAAGCATAATTTGCATAAGTTGTGCTTTCAAAATAATTGAAAATGTGGAACACATTAGAACATAATACTAGTTAAACTGATTTCATGATTTAGCAGCTGCAAGTGCAAAAGCTTCGTGCAACTGTACAATTCATATCTAGGACATAAACTATCTTCAGGAGATTTTTAGTAGTACAAAAGTGCTGGCAGCTTCTGTACCTGCAAAGTAAACATGCTCATATTTCTTGTATTTAGCAGCCTCAGGGCTGCTAATTTACACATTCCATTTCACTTTATCCAAAGCCTTTAAATAATATCCTGTGATTAAACTTACTTGATCAAAATTAAGAGTTTTTTGTACTTGTGCCTGATAGGAATATATAACAGGTACATGAATGTAAAAAAAACAACAAGGCTGATTGATGGCTGGAGATGGGTTTTTTTTTTGGTCTTTTTTTTTTAACTACTGAGTCTACTGTGCTAGTAAAGTACACAGTTTATAGAGGTAGAAGTTTCTCAATAACCATATCTGAGAGATACTGTCTTTTAGACTCACTACCTTGTAAGTAATTAAGGTCCCTACTCCAGACCCAAGACTGGAATTCATACCAGAAACTCCAGCGTCTCTCCAAAATAAGACCCCAACTATCGTAACATCTGTGGAGGAGTACATCTGATCAGTTGTGATATTAACCATTTTCTTTGTATTAAAAAAAGCAATAAAATAAGCTAATGACTGAAAACACCTAGGTGAGAAATAAGCACAGCACTGCAGCATTTCTGTACAGGTTTCATCCTGCATTATAGTGTGCCTCCTGTCCTTCTTGCTCAGCACCTTTAAGCAACATTCAGCATTTTAAGAAGATCAGGCAAGAAATCCAGGGCTAGGATTCTATTTCCATAGCACTCACAAATGGCAGCTGTAGGGCAAGCAAGAAATGTCAAGTTACCCTTTTTTTTCCCTACTGAAAAGACTCCTTCCATATTCTCATACAGTAAGCTTTAAGGAAAAGTACATAAAAGATTTTTTTTTTTTTACAGTATTCCTTTGGCATGGCTAAGAAGTACTTGAAGTACAGCAGACATGCTTCTGCTGTTATAAAAGATTTCATTTCCATTGTACATCTGTTTAAATATTTTAATTTCAATACATCTATTGCTGTAATTGGATTGTGGTATGTTATCTTTAGTCTTCTCTTCCAGGGAAAAAGTAGCCCTATGTGAATTTCAAATACTGAAATGTTTTACAAGATTATAATTAGATTACATGCTATTGCTTGGTTTATGGAGAGCAAAAACAAAGAAGTCTTCAAAAAAAAAAAAAAAAGAGTTGTTACAATTCACATATTTCACTAGTTTGTCTGCTAGGAAATAGCTCCAGTGTTTTTGGTGGATTTGCTTAATGCATTCTCAGAAGGATACTGTAACCACCTCTATGAGAGAGGATAGAGTAAATACATTCCTCTGCCAAGTTAAAATGAGAAGGGCTAGCGAGAGGCAGTGTGTCCCTCACTTCTGAGAAACCTTACCTTAAAATGTAAAATATTTTACAAGAGCTGCTCCAAAAGTAATGCCTGCTATTTTATTACATTGGCCCTTGAAGACAGAGGCAGATGTTAGTGGCATGGCAGTAAAGGTTGAAGCTTCCTGCCAATATTGTTGCATTTTGTTGCTGTGTGACAGACTGCAGCAGAGTAGCACTCTGACAAAACAGTGACTGGGAAAAAAAAAAAAAAAACACCATGTAATACCTGCACTCTTACAAGATTCACCCTATAAAAGACTTATTACACCATGTCAAAGGCACCAAGTCTAAAAGTCTCCAAACTTTCTAAAGACACTCTTCAGAGACCATGGTTTGGCAAAGGCTGGCTAACAAACTAGTAAGAGTTTGAGGGTCTAACTTGCTAAGGAAATGAAGCTTTTGTCAATGAAAGTCAAAAAAATGTTAGAAAGGAAAAAAAAACCCTGACATTTTAGAGTTAAGTTGTGGATGTGGAAGGATAACACAGGCTGTCAGTAATTATATAATTTTATCACATCTTTCCTTCTACAGGAACAACTCCAAAACCTTACTATTGATGAGTCATTAGGTCAATGAGAAGGTGCTTCCTCACTGTGTTTCTTGGGTACTCCTGGAAGCCTTATTTCTGCTTATTGTCTAAGACAACTTCATCCCCATTACTTCCCCAATAGTAACTTCATTTTTCTTTATCTGCGTGGAATTTCCTAAATGAGATTCTGCTCTATCATCCTTGAGAAATTCAGATCCTGTATAAACTTGGATTCAGTGAACTTCTGACCCAGCAATCTCTCTTCCTTCCAGTCTAGTGCTCACCTCTTACTCTTTTTGTGCTAGTCTCTCATTTGCTTTCTGTCTTAGCTTTTGTTTGTCTACTCTTCCCATCTTTCCCCTATGAAAGCAGCATTAGAAAAATAGGCACTTCAAGATGATTTAAAAGCTGCTGTCAAGCATGAATGTTGCTTATTTCAGGAAATAAGGCAGAATCTGAAAAGGGGAGTCTTTCTCCCATCAGGAAAATCAGAGAAAACTGAAGACAACAGAAAACTCCTGTAAAGATTTGCTCTATGTTATCCACTTAAAGCTTTTGTACTTCTGTAATTTTTCTTTAAAGTCAATATGATTTACATGCGGAAAAAAAAAAACATTCTTCAAGATATTTATTATAATTATGCTTGTGCAGTTTAATCATCATTTTTCATCTATTCAGGTTCTTTGAACAAATGGTGGAACCTCATGATCGCTGTTTAACCACAGGGCTGCTATGGCTGGGATTCCTATTACTCAGCTCAACATTACATTTTTTAGCTACCAAATGCCAACTGTTCTTACCAGCCAGAACTCAGCTCACAGCCATGGGAGTTTCCCTTCCCACTTACTAAATGGCTCACTTTTGTTTCTTAGCTAGAATACATTATTAGGGCTGTCTATGATGTATTCAGCCCACTCTTCAGCCATTTGTTCTGACTTATTTGCAACCAGATTTATTGTAAAGCACATTTAGGAAACTCTGAAAAGACAACTCTAAGCATTACATAAATCTGAGGAGTACTGTGTCACTCCTACCACATAAATAATTGCATTTGTCTTTATTTTATTTGCCTAATTTTATCACTTGTTTTCATGGATGTGTGTTGGTGCCCCCATCTGGATCTTAGAAAAACTAAGTCCGCAGCTGTGCGAGCCAAACCTTGCAGAAACATGTTTACTATAAGGAACAGTACAAATGCATGGAAGCAACTCAAAAAATAGTGTATACATGCGTACTGTCACATCCAGAGACTAACTCTTTACCTATAACAGGTTACACTGCACTGTACAAGTAAATATAGAACACTGAAGGCTTTCATTAGAGTAGTCATGTGACACTAATTACACTCCTGTCCTTAGAGTTGTGAAGAAGGCTGATGTAAATGAAAAAGCTTAGACAGTAATTACCTGAGAAGTGCAGCCTCAGACTCACAGAATGTTCTTAACTTACACTGAAAGAATTTATGAAATATGAAATTACTATTTGCACCAAAGTAACTGGCAAGTTTTATATTAAAGATTTATTTATTTATTTTTGAACACAGCAGATCATGTCATTAGTTCATGTGAAGGCTAGTTCGATGCTCCCATTTTGTAGAGCTTTTCAATAAAGCTTGTTAGGAGTGTTTATTTCATGATGCTGATAACATTTTACACATCTTGATTTCACAAGTAAGGAATCAATAGGACATGGAAGACTGCTTGCTTCTGTCTAGAAAACAGCAGCCATTGAAAAAATACAGCTAGAGAAGGAAGATTATACAAATCCCCCGTGAAACAAGATAGGAGATTTATTAGCTAAGAATTTTAGTACTGTGTCCCTTCTTCCCTTGAAAAGCTCTTGATTCTAAGGAGAGGTGTGGCAGATTTTCTGTGTGGCTGCTCAGCTAGAGTCTCTATTGCTGAGATTTTGTCTAAAAATTATCATGGAGGAGCCCATGGAGACTGCAGTCAACTGATTTTATATCACACCTTATGAATAATACAGAAATAGACAAATCTGAGCACTGCATCAAATAATGTTTAAGTACCTCTGCTTTAATTTAACTAATTTAATTTAGCTACAGTTGTGAAAAGAATATTTTTAATTTCTGGAATTGATTGCTAGGAGAAACAAGGAATAGATTTCAGGTAAAATAGATTTTCTACAGTTATCAAGTAAGGCAAGGTTAAATTCAAATCTAATTAATTTAGTCTGGAAAAAACAATATTATTAAAATGAACTAACTAAGGATTATCTATAGAAATTTCTTTGAGCCATTATCTATAAGACAGTAAGCACCAGGAAGTATGCTCCTAGAAATTCTCAGGCTCTCTCTCAAACTCTACCCAGTAAAATGATAAAAACTAGTTACTCAAAACAGCAACTCATAATAGCTTAATGACTGTAGCAGCAGTTGCAGTAAATTTAGGGGCAGGCCATTAGTTAGTGCTCTCCTTGTTCAGGCATATGTCCATGCCTGTCTAGCCAAGAGCACTGACATTAAGTTGCATAGAGAGAACTCAAACCAAACACTAATAATTGCATTCTCTCGGGCAACAGCAAAGTAACTTCCTGATACTTATCTTGAAATTCCTTATGTTGTCCTGAGCTGTGCATACAAAGTTCTGGTTAAAGCCACTGTGTTGATATACCTAAACACTAATAAATTAAAGGAGTATTTTTGTGAAACATTGCATCTTCAAAGCACTGTTCTTCATCAGCTAATTAATCTTTACAATACTTTTGTGAGGAAGTTAGAATTTCAGTAGGCTTTTTTCCCCCCTGTGAAATAGGAGCATCAGATTCTGCCTTGCATTCCCAGCCAAATTATCTAGATCTTGCCATAACCAGGGAAGTGCACTAAGCAGACCCATTAATTCCCCTGCTTATCCAGTTTTATAAGATTAGAACAATTCAATAAAAAAAAATCAGAGAGAAAATCACTATTAAAAAAAGTAGTAAAGTAAAAAAATAGGAAAGCTATACATTTCCATTATCTAGTCAACCTTAATAATTTGAAGCATGTGCCTTACTGTGTGGTTTCTCCAAGTCTTTTTTGGTGGTGTTCATCTCAGGATAAGCACTCAAATGAGCATCTGTTCAAAATAGCAGTCCACAAAACAGGCTTTCATATCAGCCATCAAACAGAAGAACATTTCTACCATTTCTGTACAACATGCTAGGAAAGATGTGCAAGGCAATAACACAGTGACTGTGCATCATGTTTTGCTAATGAGAAATGGTATCACAAGCTTTCTGTAACATATGCTACAGGTTTTAGCAAGTGTTATTTGAAGGGGTATAAAATTAATAAAACTCCCTGTGCTGGACATTACTGAACTACAAATACCACTTAACTTACAATCACTAGGAAGCACAATATCAAATTAGCATGGTAAAATAATGCATAAGTGTCACTGATTTAGCAATCTTATTTAAGAATTATGGTTCTACAAATTTGCACACATACCATAAGCCCAGCAACCTCTTTTGACTTTAAAGAAATTAGAAAACAGTTCTGGCCCTGCTAAAGACAACTGCAAACTACCAATCAGCTTTGAATAGCCATAGATACGTACTTCATTTCACTTAAATATCTCAGCTCAGCTTTCTCTACCTTGAACCTGTGTTTGAGCTACACCTCCTATATAGGACATTATTTTCTTCCTAGTACATTTATATCTCACATCTGTTTTGCTGCTGCCACACTGAGACCTTTTCTGGAATACCATGACAGAGCCATTATGAGAAGCATGGCAGCAGGGGCTTCTGAATGATAGGTAAAGGGGAAACATGCCATTGTATTTATGAAGAAGGAAACTGAATAGCTGTCTTAAGTCAGTAAAGAAAATAGATGTAAGAGAGAAAAAATATTAGAGGAAATTCATTTGGAAAGAAAGTCCTTACTCACAGGAAAAAAAGCCTTTGCTCAATCACTGTGTGGTTTGTTGAAGGATTGGCACAGAAGAAACAGTATGTTGACTATTGACAAGACAACTTTAATATATGTGTCAGTTTTGATTTTGTACACCATGACTTATGCAGCATCACAGGACACACATACCTGAAGAAGTCATACACAGGTATCTGTTTTTAGCCCACTAAATGCCAATTACTTCTTTAAAATCAGTATATGTAGCATCTTTACAAATTACAATGTATTTTTGTTCTCACAACCTTAACTATACAGGATGTAGCACTATTGAATTCTAAGTCTACATGTAGTTCTGTTAGCTACATTAATTTTACATCCTGGACACACTAGATACATCTAACTTAAACACTGATGTAAGATGTACATGCTTACTCTAGGCTTATACTAATTAATTCAGCTTCTGTAGAGAAACATAAAACATACTTACAATTAGCTTTAGTAACCAACTTGAGATTCCTCTAGAGAAAGCAATACTTGACTATTTTAAAACTGGTAGAGGCAGCTTTATCTTCTCATTTCCCAGCTGTGTTTTAAGAACAAAAGAGAGTAGCCAATACCTCATACTATCAGTTAAATTCACTCTACTTGGACTGAATTAGAAGAACCCTAAAGTCAAACAATATTTTGTCAGACATCAGAATCAGGAGAGTATATTAGTAGCAGGAAACCTGTTCTTACCAATAAGTTCTCTTCTAAGCATATAGGAAAATGCAGTTCCAGACAGCCAATTCCAATTAATACCCCCTCTTAAAAAAAAAAAAATAAAAAAAAAATCACAATCTATTCAAGCAATAAAAGTTTGCTTACCTAACCCAAGGAACACAGCTTCCTGAATACTCCAAAAGAAGGGATCTCCAGGCAAAGATCCTTCCTTGGTGGCAGCCAGCCCTTAAATGAGGCTCAGGGAGGGGTGGAACCTGGTTCCAACCCTTCCGGTTGCACAAGTGAATTGCTTTCACCTGTGATCCCAGGGATGGCTCTGCCCCTTCACCAGGTGCTCAGTGATTAGTTCAGGCCATGACTTATTAATTCCCATACAAAAGACAAATGGCCAGGACTAAGGATTGAGCTTTTGGGGATTTTGTGTGAGTTCTGAAGTGAAACTGGTCTGGTTTGCTAGCTGCTCTGATGCTAATTGGTAGCTTATGAATTTTTATTGTATTAAAATGCTAGTTTTATTAGTACATTGTGCTGTATGTATAATTTCAAGCTACTATAGAAAGTGTGGCAAATCTTACTATTCATAGTTTTAACAGTGTTACTGGAGTTGCTTGAAGCTTTCTAAAGTTCTTGATAGATACTGATAGAATCAGTAGTGTATAGAGTTCAGTCCTCAATTTTAGTTCTTTTTTGTACTGTTGCTGTGTAATGCATATCTTAATAAGTAAATACACTTAGCTGCTTATTTTGTTTTGCTTTTCTAAATTCTAATGACTATCACTTAATCTTTTAGATCAGGTTTTTCAGAGCAGGCTCCTGCTTAGGAGAGTTTGTCTTTCTTAGTTAAGATTTTAACACAAGCTCTTTGTTCATATTCAAGTAAAAAAGAAAAAAGCGAGAGAATGAGTATCTGTATGGTGAGTAAGAGCAAAGAAATAGTCAAGGTACGAACTGCCTTATGTATCATAATGCACAACACGGTTTGAGCCCCAGGTTTTCTGACTCTTGGTATTGAAGACAACTTAAAGGCTGGCTGATTTCTGGTTTTCTGCATGGTCCCTTATAAAATGTGGAAAGTTAAGGAGTTAAAAGGTCATTTCATCTTTCAGATGGCAGATTTCCATTTCTCAGTAGCAATCTGCTTCAGAAGCAGCTGCCATCCCAACTATTTGGCCAGATAATCAAGCCTAAAAATCAGATTGCATGAAGTCCCATTGGCTTTCTATTCCTTCAGGATAAATTAAATCTGAAACGTTATTGTGAAGTTCCATTACTGCTAAAAAGAAGGATCTATTTCTGAGAAATGTATTTTCATACCACTGGTCATTTTAATGATGTACAGTCCTTTGTGTTTTCTGGAGTGAAACTTTGCATAACATGTAGGGAGACATAGGTGAGACTGAGCATGAGTGCATTTTTTGGACATTAACAATATTAGGTCTCAAATATTTTGGGGGGATAATTTCTATTTCCCATGAATGTGTAACTTAGAAATGTAAGGAAGAATGGGCACTATGAAGCATCCAGAGGAGTTATAGACCTTAAACTAATGAGCCACGCTTCAGCATTTTACTTCTAGCATATGTTTTTATTCACAGGTGAATGGGCACTTGACCTCATTAACATCAGGCCAGTACTCTCAGATATGTTTCCTAGGCTTGTTATGGTCTGAGTTTTTCAAAGTCACAGAATATTCTGCACTGTTTGACTTGTCATTATACACACACACTGTGCTTAGTTGGTACTTTGTTTTTCAGAACATACACTGAGCTGGGGTCAAGTTGCAGTAGTCAGGAGGTCCTAATGTTTCTGTGCAGATGGTTTGATCAACAAAGGCTAATACTTGAGTCAATCAAATATTTATTCCCTGTTTCATAAGTTTCTGTCGTCTAAAACAGAAAACCACATGATTATTCCTAATCCAAGTACCAGAGGTATATTTGGGCTGTTCTGCTCTAATTGCTCTCCAACTGAGACATTTCCAAATGGAGTATGGATATACTCAAAATTCCTTGCTAACTCTGAGCCTGTTTAACTTGCACAATCCACAAAACACTAAAGTCTTCTATGACAAGTATACCATAGCATGGTAGATATCTGAGCAGCATCTGCCCACTGCATACTGCCTGCCCATTCAGGTAGACAACTGAGCAGTACCTTCTTCCTGTCTACATGCACTGCATTCTTGAATCCAAAGAATTGGCAACTGCAGGGGACTATCCCAGGGCAGGAAGGTTCCTTGGTCAACGGTACAGATTTACTGGTGAGCACAAATTTTACTGGTTTCAACCTAGGAGAATATTCCAAAGGACTTGCCTTGCCACACTCACACTATTTTCATCCAGTCATACGCTTCCCTAGGAAATACCCCTCCTTGATGCTTTTTTGGAGGCCTAGCCTGTCCTCTAGTGGTTGGGTCATTAAACAGTATGCACATACGAAAGGACTTTACAGAGGTGGCTTGAAGGAACACCAAATAGTTGCAGCATCTGTAGTGAGCTTGCTGTTGCCATGCACAAAACTGCTGGTACTGGTATAAGTAATGCTGTTTGTGTCAGTGAAACATTATCCATGAGAAAAGATAAAAAGGCCTTTAGCTAGGAGTGATTGCTGGGCTCTTTCAAAGGCCTGATGTCATTGAAGAGAACTGAGCATCTACTGCAGCTTAAGCTGTGTTGAGGGGGAAAAGAGCAGTAAGGGCTGCCCTGCATGATTGTTCTGGAAGGAAAACTGTAATTATGTGGAATAATGTGATGAATATTTTATAATGGAAGTACAAAACTAGTGAGCTTTATTGATTCACCTGTAATGTACGCAATATGCTATAAATCATTAATTTGAGAATTAAGAGTTTTTTTTATATTTGAAGCTCTTGTTCTGTTGGTTCCCAAAAACATGATGAAAAATGGAAGTATCAATTTTCCACCAGTAGATTGATTGCTCAGATGCAAGAATTTCTCATATTTTCCCCAGGGACTATAGCAAAGTAAGAGCTGCAGCTTTGATCTCAGGGACTGGCAGTCTCCTCTATTCCTCTGGCATGCATTCACCTTAATTATTTTAAGACAAAATTGGCTTTTGTGGTATTCTCTGTGCTCTGCCAATTTCTTAGCCATGTCCTTTCAGCACAAGAGATTTCTAGGTATGTTTCCATAGATTTATTTCATCATTTTGTTCAGTTCCCTGACAGTAACATTTATCCCTGTTAAAGTGCTGAAGGAGCTGTGGCAGAAATGAGATCAATAAAGGCAGATGCAAAATGTAAAGTAGTGCATGTATGCAAGAAAATGACACTTAGTCCAGCAAAACAGGGGGCAGAGAAGATAGCCCATGGAGAACTGTGGAAATCACTAATATCAGCATCCGAATGAATCATTTGTGTCCCCACTGTACAACAGAGAGGAGCTATAAGCCTGCAGGAGGGCACTGTTCGAGTGTTACTCTTCTGTCATCTGCATGTAACTCAAAACATCCTGCTGAGATTCATGTAGCTTCCCATCCTTCTCCCACGCGCTCAAGGCAGGTTGTGTTGACTGTAAGCTCAAGCTTATGGTTATACACAAATTACATGGGAAGATACAATCTATATCCTGAAATATTTTGCAGAAAATATTTCACATAGAGCTTTGCAAAACCTGGCAGCCAGGGAGACTCTGCATTCCTTCCTCTGCTCATTGTTTTTTAAGTCACACATGCTCTTCACCATCCTCAAAACACCTGCGTCTTGGAGGCCATAGGAACACAACAGAAAGTAGTGGATGGCTTTCACTGTACACTACACTCATCTTTCTCCTGCTGTATGCCACGTTTCTTCTAGCTGTTAAATCCTATTCGGATCATATTCACCCTGATCCTTTTTCACCTGCAATAAACCAGAGCCTTTATTTTCATGGTAAATGACTGGATGAGCACCCCAGGCTGGAAGAAGGCTTCAAGAGAAAAAAAGCCCTGAGGTGTAGACTGCACGTTCTTTCCAGCTGGTGTGGGTTTACCACGGGGGAGAAGTCTCCGAAATATGCTTGAGCTGCTTATTTTAACTAAATGCTGTATATTTTCCCATAACCCTGTCAAGGACACCTCTGGTGTGGCAAAGGCGGATGCCGGTAAATCGGGCTCAAGCTGCCTACCGGGGAGCTCATAGAGGCTCCTCTGATCACACCTGGCTTTCCCCTCCAGCCCCGTTCCGAGGGTCCCGCCGGGGGCCGCTACCCGGCGCGCTACCTG
The DNA here is from genome assembly GCF_019238085.1 of Lagopus leucura. Taxonomy (NCBI): domain Eukaryota; kingdom Metazoa; phylum Chordata; class Aves; order Galliformes; family Phasianidae; genus Lagopus; species Lagopus leucura. Next base: position 4,413,019 of record NW_024962267.1, read on the forward strand.
CCGCACTGAGGCGGCGGGGCCCTGGGCGAGCCCATCGCGCGGAGGAAGGGAGGGAGGGAGCTTGGGAGCGGCGGAGGACGGACCGAGCGACCGGCGGGCGGCAGGGAGGGGGGAGCAGCCGCCGCCACCAGCCGGGTGTGCGGCGACCTGAGCCCTGTCCAACATGGTCGCCGCTCACACCTCCCATTCCGCGTCCTCTGGCGAGTGGATCGCGTGCCTGGATAAAAGGTATCGGACGCGTTCACAGGAGCGGCTGCAGGGGGATGCTGCGTGCATTTATGTATGTATGTGCGCGTGTGTGCGTGATGGTCCTCCCTGCTCCCTATCAAGAGCTGCCTTACATAAGAACGGGCAGGTGGGAAGCAAAATGCCCGGAGGAAGCCGAGCGGGGTAGAGGGAAAAGGCAGAATGAAGGGCTCGGAACGCTCCCGGCAGCGGAGGCGACGGACAGTCCCCGGGGGAGCCGCTCCGCGCCGCTGCCCGGAAAATGGTGCACGTGGCGGCGGAGAGGGAGCGCCAGGGTGGGGAAGGGGCGCCGAGAACTGAGGCTGCCGGGCGGAGATGTGCCATGCCCGCCATAGCGGGCCCGTCGCGCTCGCTCACGGCTCCGCGCAGCGCCTAACCTCACAGCCCCGAACAGCCCCGAACAGCTCCTCGCATCACCGCACAGCCCCGCGCTGCCCCTCGCATCACCGCACAGCCCCGAACTGCCCCTCGCATCATCGCACAGCTCCGCGCCGCCACTCGCCTCACCTCATAGCCCCGCACTGCCACTCGCCTCACCGCACAGCCCCACGTCTCAGCGCCCCGCGCCCCTCTCAGCGCAGTGCCTGCCTGCCCCCGGCACCTAACGATCGGGTGGGAAGGTCCGGGCGCCCCGTGGCGCAGGCAGGTGCGCGGCTGCTGGCGGTAGGAGGACGTGAGGGGAGCACGTCTGCTCCGAAGGCTCCCGCAGGGGCAGCCACCTCTGGTAGAGAGGCCGGTGGCATAGCCTAGGCAAATATTTAAGAGAAATGCAGGCCACAGCCACACAGTGCTGCTCAGAGCTCCAGAGCTGGCTGGGTGCCGAAGCAGCCAACCTCTGGCACCAGGGGTGCCCCTATGCACACAGAAAGAAACATCCTTGCATCAGTTCTGCGTTTTCCAGGTGACTTCCTGGTGTTCTCAGGACTGCAGCACCAGGAATGTTCTCCTTACTCCCAGCAGCAAGCTGTGAGGGGCTGAAACTTGCTGTCTACTGAAACACTGTCCAGTCAGCCTCCCCCACCCCCACCTTTGGTGCATAACTTAGAAAAAACCAAAAACTACAAACCTCTTAGAGCTTAAGCAATGCGTGTAAGTGTTGAAAGCACTCCAGATGTCAATATGAACAGAAGTGGTGATGGTAACCCAGCCATAAATAAACAGTGAAGTGGAGGGCCTGATTCTTCACTCTAAACTGACGCTGCTCAGGTGTGAAGAAGCAGAGTGCAAGCCCCAGCACTTTGGTGGTACTGTCACATTTCTCAGGATACTCACATGCAACACATGGTGACTCAGGTTGTAAAATGAAATTCAGGGGTTCATGCTTAATGAAAAGTGTAGCCTTGGGTTGTGAGTGTTATTTCTAGGAAGTATAAATGAGGAATTTCATTTAGGAATCTGCCAATTTGATGTTGAAAGTCTTTTTCATCCTAAATGATTCTGTGATTCTCTATATATGTATATGTAAAATTGATACACTGACTTTTGTTGTAACAGTAACCTCATTGGAGCTGTTAAGATGAAACTTTTTCTTCCCTTTCTGTGAGTTGATATAATTTGGTTGCACCTGACAAGTGGAAAGAACCAATTCCAATTGCCCTGAAGGATTATTTACTATGATCCATCTTTCCAGAAGGCAATCTGGAGGCAGGAGAAACCCGGGGTAGGAGAGACTGCAGGCTTTTTCTAGGTCCTGCTGTGCTTTGTTTTGTAATCCTAAATTACGTATGCATACTTCCTTCTGTTTTTCCATTTAAAAAATACTGTTACAATTATGTCGGTAAAGTACTGTAGGAGTCCAAGCACTATTAGATAAAGCACTCTAAATTAATTCACACATCTGTATTTTTTTCCTATAGATGGCCTATCAACTTACTCATTTGAGTTATACAATTTCTAACTGTTTAAAAAAAAAATCTTGAAGCTTCTCTAAGCTAGGTGTGGATTCTACAATTTCAGGATCATTTAATGAGTCAATTCTCTGCAGGAAACCACGTCTTTTTATTTAATATTTAGGGTACTTTTAATATGTTTCAGTTAATGAATTTATACAAATGTGTTTTGAAAACTGAGGTATTTTAGAATTTTATGAGAGCCTCGGCAAATACATGTAATATATTCGTATATGTCATGTAATGTGTATTATCCAACTTCATTCTTTAAAAAAAAGGAGAATTAAACTATAAATGGAAATAGTAAAATGCATAATGAATGGTTATGATGTAGTAAGTTTTTCATGTACAGTACTGATGTATTTTGCATACATTCTTCATGTTTTTCCCAAAGTCACATGCTGAACTTGACTTACTATCATCTAAAATGAGAGCACGTGCGTAACAAGAACTTCCAAAACATTTCAGGCAAAATGTTATTACTGTGTGTATATAGGCTAGGAACTCTGGTGCTTCAACCATGCAACTCCTGTATGTGCTAACTGACATCAAAGCCAAAGATCAGCACTTAAACATCAAATACATTGCACAGGACGAAGTCATAAGTGCAGACATAAGGAAATACCAAAAGGTCAGAAAACTGTTCGCTGTCTGTATTGGCAAGACAAAGAAATGATTTGCAGTGAGCAACCATGTTTCTCGCTTGTACCTGGAGATGTAAGTAATATTTATTTTCAGGAAACCAGACCTTGTATCTGTGACAGTGAAAGTTGCCTTGTCACTGATTTCCTAGGGAGCAAAAGCACACCTGCTGTCTTCAAATTCTTCTCTATGTCCAAACTGCATGCACATAAAAGGTGGTTGCTGATTTATGCAAGTGCTTACATTTAGCTTAGGAACAATGCCTAACCTACTGTCATGGTTTCCTTCACACAAAAGATTGCCTAACCAGAACATTTCAATGTCAACATATAATTACTGTTTGTTAAATAAAGTATTTGTTACATAGCTCTTATTTCTCTAGGCCTGATCAGAGTTTAGAATTCAAACAAGAGCTTTAATTTGGTTCAGATACAAACTTTTTAAATGATACACAGCATTCACAAATCAGATTCCAGGATCTCATAGCTACCTGCAACATCCTGTTTTCATCTTATTAAATACAACCTTCAGTGCCTTAGCAGACTGGAGGAGCAGATCACAGAGCAAAGCATGCAGCTGTTGGGCTATGAATGTTATGATCTTTGCTCAGTTGCTTATAAATTATTTAAATATGAATAGGTGTTTCACAGACATGTTATTCCCACTGAGCTTTTGTGTCTAAGGTAGACCTTAGGCTTGTGTGGATTTACTTTTAACAAAACCACAATAATGCGTACAGGATAATAGTTAAGATTTATACTTTAAGCCAAGCTCCCATAGATTTGAATGTAGATTCAGACTGAAGCTATGTAACAGGAACAGATTTGAATTTGTCTCGTAACTCATCATAACATGTCTTTGAGTTGTAAGTTACGCACTTAACAGTCAGTATTTTCTTCTACATGTGCAGATGGACTAGAATAAAGAGCCGATATTCTGAAAGAATTGTAAAAACATAAGGACAATTATTTTTTCCACAACTTGTAATTGTCTCAGAGATAACAGGATATAGACTTACAATCAGGCAATAGAGTGAATATTTTAGACTTAGGGACAATGTTTTAGTTTACTCTTAAAATATATCTTTTTAAGACTGATAAATTTTCTTAGTTTGGGACAAAATCACAGGCGTACACTGCAGCTCCTGTTGGCTTACGCACTGTGCATTTTTTCTGTGTGTGCGCCACATGGCTGAGCAGGTGCATGCTTAGCTCATGCCTGCCTTGCAGTACCTACAGCAAGCGTCAGGATGTAGAAACCAAGAGAAAGAACAGTCTAGGCGTAGCCTAAGTGCTTGCTAGCACTCTCGCAAAGGTGCAAGCTTCTGAGAGTGATGAATGATAACAAGTTTGTATTTCCACATCACACACCTCATTTTCTAGTCCAGTACAAAGGTGCAGCCTTTGATGAATAAGAAGGTACTTTTTCTTTCTGCATCTCCTCAGAAAGACCAAAATAACTGTTAGTGTAGCCTGCCATAAACCTGTTGCTTTCTGCATTTTTGTGAGTATGCAATGTCAAAATAGCTCATAGTGAAAGCAGAAGTTGTATTCTGAACAAATTCTAGCTGTTTCATTCTCTTCTATCAGAGATTTAGTACCTGCAATACCAGCCTCAATTTCTTACATTTGGTTGTACTAAGTTATTTACCTTTTCTGTGCATGCGTATTACAACACAGAAGAAGCAATAACCCTAACATTAACGAACATGAACATTATCATGGCTCACTAGAACAGACTAATATGTACATAGATCCACTAGAGCATGATATCTGCAGTTTTAGTTGGTAGCCTTTCAGAGCAGTGCAGCAATTATATTGGTACAACAGGAAAGATAATACAACAAAGGTGCAATGATAAAAGGACCAGCACAATAGAGAGATGACATAAAGGAAAAGAAGAAGATTGCCCATATGCTAATATTTGATGAATATCTAGTGGTTGCCGGACTTAGAGAACACAGTTTCAATGAGCTAGGTTTGTTGATACTTTATTCCTCTGCTGGAATATGAGCTTCTGTTATAAAAGACACTTAGCCTGCAAAATATTTATTTATAGAATATGTAAAAATATCAAAACCACTCCATTTGTGAATATTTTTTTCATCAACAACCATCCCACTTTTACTAACAAAAAACAGAGACTTTCAATGAAAATAGACAATTAACACACAATATAATTAATGCCATACAACGTTCTGCTCAAAATCAACATTTGAGAGATGAAATCCTAACTGCAAATAATTCCAGCAAATCAGTTTATATAGTTTTCCAGTTTCGACCTGTAGCAGACAACATCTGCAGTTGCAAGAGTAGCACACCAATCAGGTAGCTACTTGTATGGGAACTGAGTCATGGCCTGAAGCACTGATTGAGCACCTGGGGAAAGGACCTGGTCAGCCCTGGGAGCGCAGGTGAAGACAATTCAGCTGTGTGACCAGAAGGGGTGGAGCCTGGCTGGACCTCTCTTAGGCAGCATTTAAGGGCTGACTGCCACTGGGGAACAATTTCTTCCTGGGGGGTCTCTCCTTGGTAAATTTTTCCCTGTGAGCCTAGAATCTTCTGATATGGTATGGGTGAGCAATCTTCCTTTCCTTCATGTCATCTCTCCGTTGTGTTAGTTCTCTTATCATCATTCTGTTGTTGTATTGTACTTTTCTCTATGTATTGATCTGTTTAATTGCTGTAGTTAGTATTTCTTTCATCTAGGGTGGTGCTGTTTTTATCTGCGTTTTATGTTTTCCTACATTGTCATGGTATTGTTCTCTGTTAGTATTTTCTCTGCCGTACTTGAATGTGCCTCTTATTGTTCCTGCTAATTTATCTTTTCTTCAGTGAATGTTTCCTGAATTGACTTTCTACTTCATGTTTGAATTCAGCAGCTCTCAAAAATGTATGCAGGTCAATTTAAACATGGTGTTATTTCTTAATTATTAAATATCTGTTTTCTTTAATAACATAAGCCAAAATGACCAAGTATGTGTTTTGCGTAGTTTGTTTTGTGAATGATAGTGGCCGGAGTTTGGATGAAAGTGTATTGTTAATTGTGCATGTTGTTCAATTCTGAAATACACTTGTAGTTTATCCCATAGTTTGTCTTCATCTTAAAGTACTTTTATTGACTATTATGAAGTTGCAGTGCTGGTTAACGTAACTTCATCCATCTCTACTCCAATCAAATGGTACGTTACCAGTGCTGAGCTATGAAAGTTGAAGGCTTAATTCAGTTAAAGCAAGTTATACCTTAGTTGCAAAGAGTGCAGCATACACTTTTTAAGAATTGAAAGGTGAAAACTTCCTTGCAGTTTCTTTTTCCCTTGAAGTATTTTGTCCTTTTAACAAGGGTGCAAAGGTAGAAGAAAATCACTATTCTTGCTTTCTGTAATCAGTGTATTGTTCAAATAATTCATTTTTAATTTTAAATCTTTTTGAATATAATGCTTAATAAATACATTGTTTGCCATTCTACTGCTTATCCAGTTTTAAAAACTGATTTGTTGGAAGGATAATTGAGTGATACAATACTATGAAATGAGTGTGTAGGTGGAGGGGAAACTCTGGTATTTGCACTGCCTGTCACTGAGGAAGACAGAAGAAATTGAGTCTGACAGAAGCTGATAGACCGTCAGTCTGCATTTAACTGAGTAGTCAATCAGTGCCCACGTAGGTCAGGATTATCTATGGCATTTCTTGGACTCTGCATAGCAGAACATCAGAAATTTATTCTGATTTGTTGGAAACCAAGTTTTGCTTGTGTTGTTCTGTTGATTTGTTAGTTTAGATTTTATTTCTGGAAGGATACATATGTGTAAGAATCCTAGGGAAAGGGGTTTAACTAAATTTTGACTACCTGTGTTACAGAGGAAATTTAAAAAAAAAAAACAAAAAAACAGGAATCCTGAAGTCACACAAAATGACAAGCAAAGGAAATGAACTGTCACTGATTTTCTGAAAGCCTCATTATGAGAGAGCAAGGGAATGTTGAAGTGAATGTTGAAAACAAATGTTGGAAACATGGATTTGGTATATTACCATCACATGTGCTAAGTGCCTCGTAAGAAGTGAATTGCCTTCTGCCCCATGGGAGTAAGCCCTTGCATGGACATTGCTTATGTTACACGTGGCTTTGTTTATAGTTAAGACCTCAGTCTTACTGGAAGTCTAAAGTATTTTGATAGTATGCTGGTATCCCTCTCTTAGACTTCTCTTTCTCAATGAGAATTTAAAAGTCATAAAGCCCTACAGCACTGCACAGAGGATAGGGGAACTGTAGTGTTGAGAAGCAATTAATTGTTTCTACAGTATTTTATTATTGCTGTTCTGTTTCCTCACTGAGTAAAACTATCCTGCTGAAACAAGTCTCATTGTTACAGATTATAAGTTCTTAAAAGAAATGAGTTTGAATATTACTATTGCACTCCAATCTGAAGTTTTTCATCTGCAAAATTTCATGTTCTAGTAAAGATTAAGGGCTACCTCAACTTAGGACACCTAGTGTAAGGTAATTCCTTACTCCTAAGTGCTGAGGATTTCTCCAAGGAAAACTCTATAGTATTCAAAGTGACCATTTAATGGATGGTGTGCAGACATGCTCTGGACAGGAAGAGGAATCCAGATTTTTGAGCATAAGCATAGTTGCAGTCCAAGTGGAAGTAACATCTGCAACCACAAGGCACTGTGGCTCAACTGCTTGCTGAAGTTAGCCACTAAGAACATGTTACTTTATTTTTCCTGGTAACTATGGAATTTAGTTTCTCACTGCTGTGCTTGTATTGAAAATCCTGAGAAGCATGGCTTAGCCACATGTGAGAATGCTCGCCCTCCTGTGATGGCTCATGTTACCAGAGCCAAGAAGCAGTTTTGTCAAAAAAGCAAGTTTTTCCTACACTTGATCTGTTTAAGATGTGATATTCTGCATCAAGGGAAGCGAGCCCTACTGTCACCTTATTCTGAACTAGATGGAAACCCTGTCCCTTCAGCAACTCTCAGAATAAAAAAAGCTATATGTTCTGTGGTGTATGGTAAGCCCCCCGATCTTGTCCTTCTGGCAGTCCCAAAAGTAGAAGGGATTCCAGCATTCATATTTCAAGAACATTGGATGTTGTTAAGTTTATAAAACCTGATGTGTCTATTTTATGTTTAATTCTGTTTGACTTTCCCACCATCCAATGGCATTAAGCAATTAAGGAATGCTGAACACTAAGATCCTACACTCAATTCTATGCAGACAAACTGGTGAACTTGTTCAATCTTCTAAGGGCAGTTGTATGAGTGAAACAGCCTCAAGGGGTTTTCTAGGAAAAGAGGATATATGGAGAATGATTTCCTTTTCTCCTTTCTGGGTTTTGCGTATTCATTTTGAGAGTCCAAAAAGGATTGCAGTGTTCCAAGTGCTACTGTAGTTTGGGTAGGCATCTGGTAAAAATGGATTTTAATTCTATTTGCTGGCTGCACCTTCTTATCATCTTAAAAGGGTTTTGACAAGAGAATTATGTTTATTAGTACCTGTCAGCTTAAAAAAGATAAAGGTGAATATCTTCCTGGAGAGATTTCAAAAAGGAGCTGCTGTAGTTTGAAGTGGTAAGAGGATATCACTGTGCTGTAGAAGCAACTGTATACACCAGAGAGTTATTATTCAGATCTGTAGTTAATAAGGGTAAGTTGGAGTATAAATGAAGGTAGACATTTAATCCCTGCTTGACTTAATTTAATAAGAGAGGTAAGAGCCAGAGACTTAATGTGAAGAGGATCTGGGATTCTTTCATGAGACAAAGATTTGGATTCCTAAAGTCATTCCAAAAAGAAGTCACTAAATTCCTGCTCCAAGGAGTGCTTGGACTGAATTTGAATTGTAAAGATTTTATTTTACCCAGATAGAGAGCATGAGTTTTTGTAAGTGGTTCTGGAGACTTCTTGTGTGTTTGTGCATCTATGCATCTGTTCCCTTATAGACTTTACTATATATATTATATAGTATATATATATTTTACTGTATATGATTCTAAGCTCATCAGGATGTAGACTGTGCCATCATATGGACTTTCATAGATACTGTTACAGCAGGATTTTGTGCTCAGTGGGACTTCTATGTTGAGATAATAACAATCGTGCTAAAGTTGATAACTGAAAGTAGGATGCCTTGGAAGGATTTCATTATGTACCTGTAAAATGATTTTAGTTAATTTATATTATGGTGTGACTTCTAATGTCAATATTTGTGTATTTAGTACATGCAGATGGATAGGTTTCTCTGATAAAGCCATTGAGAACTGTTTCCTTTTGTTGTCTTGCAGACCTTTGGAACGTTCCAGTGAAGATGTAGATATAATATTCACACGACTGAAAGAAGTGAAAGCCTTTGAGAAATTTCATCCAAACCTTCTGCAGCAGATATGTCTGTGTGGATATTATGAAAATCTGGAAAAGGGGATCACATGTAAGAAAGCTTCATGTAATGATTTATTTTAAGTAGGTAAAGTTGATGTTTAGGTAAGAATTGTTTCTAGGAGATTGTTGAGAGAGCACTATCAGTGCTGTAAATGGCTGTAAAAATGTTTACAGTCTTAGTGATGGGAGAAGGCAGGACTAAGTTCTGCTTGCTCTACAAATACAGTATGTGGTGAATCTATGGTAACAAGACACATTATTGGATTTAGGACTCTGCCACCATTTTGTTGAAAGATTAGCAGCAGTTGTTGCACTTAACCCTCCTTCTTCCCCTGTAGATGTATCATTGATCTCCTTAATATATGTACTTTGTGTACTTATATCACTGAGGCATATCACTAATTGCATATGCCTTCAATCACAACATTTGCAGAACTTCATAGTTCTGTAGGGTGCAAAAGCTCTGTGCTTGCTCAGGTGATCAAAGTGCAGATAAAGCTGGACAGTTGTGGTGAGTCTGTGAAGCTGAAGTGGAAGTGATTGCCTTGTCATAGAAACATAAGAATTGCTGGAGTTAGATCAGGGGTGTAGCTAGTAGAAAACTTCTGTAAGCAATGTTTGGTAAATTCTGAGACCCCCTCAGATAAATCTGACATTCTTTATTACACAGCACTGAGGTTAGAGTAATAGGAATTCTGATGCTCTGTAATCCCACTGATGGAATATCTGAGTGTCAAAGTCCTGCAGTTGTTTCTCAGCCAGAACTCTGAGGGCAGTTCAGTGCAGGTAGTATTTGAAGATTCTAAATTTCAAGGGTACATTTTTTCAGAAAACTTTTGTTATTGTTTATTTGTTAACTAAATAACAGTTAAAAAAAAAAAAAAGCAAACTGGAAAAGAACAAAGTTATGTGTGATTTCACTGGTTCAGAAGTCTCTTGATCACTTTACTAAAATGTGTACTTTCCAGTGTCATTGGAAATACAATTGGACAAGTAAATAGTCTGATACGGCAAATATTTTACTGCCAGCAGTGACTATAGCAGTATAGTAATATGAGGGAAAATATTTGATAATGTTGCTATATGTAAGGTGATACCTCTTATTTACAGTATTTCTTTTTTCCAGTGTTCCGTCAAGGTGATATTGGGTCGAACTGGTACGCTGTTCTGACAGGATCACTGGATGTGAAGGTTTCTGATACAAGTAACCACCAGGTAAAACACTTCGTTAAAACCATCCAATTGATAGTACAATAAGAGCTTAGGAGTTATATCAAGGTAGAAAACAATGGGATGTATTGTACAGAGATTTTTTTTTTCCCCAGTGGTCCTTTTCTCTATGGAGGCAAATCATGCTGTTGATTTCAAGAAAGCTGGAATGAAATGCTCTGAAAAGGGATCTGCATGTGAATATGAAACAGGAGTCCTAGTATTTTCTCATAGTGCTGTATTCAGTTAAACTAAAGATGTTTGAGTTGTTGATTCCCAAGAAATATAATTCAGTTTTGGTTTGAAGTTAAAAAGAAACCCACCAACAGCGCAGTCTAACAGCATACTGCAGTCTCTCCTGAAGGAAGGGAAAGATGTGAAAGTAATAATGGAGTATCAGAACTGCTATGTTGAACCTGGAGGAAATATATTTTCAGTGTAAAGAAATATAAGAACGAGTAAAATACCAGCAATTTGCAAGTGATTACTCAATATTTTGACACTCCTGTTTTTACAGAAATTGGAGTTTTGAATAGTTTCCAATAAAAGGATGTCAATTTAAAAAATCCATTACCCAAATTATACTTATATTATTGTGTCCCAGAATGTGTTGTGAGAAATTATAGTTAGGGTTTAGACTTATTTTGATTGAAGGGGGTTTGATCAATGTAGCTATGGAATAAAGATTGATACACGTGTGTATGTGTGTATGTGCTTTCTTCCAAGTAGCTTGATGTGCCATATCAATTTTTAACTTTGGATAAAGCAGTAGAAATGTTTTCTCAAAAAACCAGCTGTATGAAGGATATCTGCAGTAACTCAGTGGTGACTGCTGGGCCTGCCCTTTTTTTTTTTTTTTTTTTTTCCACTACTGGATGAGTCTGGCTTAGGAATTGGTGCTTCTCCCAGCAGTAAAATATCTCCCCTCAACTGTTTAGGGAGCTCTTGGATAGGTAGTAGTGCCTGCCTTAGAGTTGTCCTAGGGTTCAGAGCTCGGGAGGGGCTTCAAAACCTTAGAAATGGATCGTTCCATCGTATGACATGACTCAGTGTGCCTTCACATTAGTGGTATAGCTTAGCTACCAAGCACATGAAGTGTAACACTGCCTCCTCAAATACAGAGTGCACCTGTCTGTACATACAGTTGTGATTATTTGCGTGAAGTTCAACTGACTGGGGAAGGCTTCTTTCTGATGATGGACTGGTGAAAACTGGAGTTCTCACTTAGCTGAGTGCAGCATTACTAGTGAATTTGGATTAGAATGCAAATCAGGGCACTGGGTGAATGCTGGGTCTTTCAACTTCCTCCAGTAAAATTATATAAAAAAGGAGCTGCTTTCATGTAACTTTTTTTAGCAACCTCTTCATTATAGTACCTAGAGACATAGTAGAGAGTAATTAGCCCAGTTTGACCAATTCTCCACATTGCCTCGTTGTCGTTGATATTTGGACTTTGAGACACTTCTGTGCAAGTCAGAAGCAATAAGGAATATTATCTGGTGTTTGCCGAGAGATGGCACTGCACCATTGTTAAGACAAATACTCTTTACTGAATGAGAAATAAATGTATCCCCATGACATTCTGAATGTGAAAGTTAAGAATCTGGAGTGTTGATTTGTTGCAGTAGGTGGAGGATTGAGCAGTTCAGCCTCTTAAGAAATGTAAATATTTTTTCTGCTCATTCAGGTTCACTGCATTTTCCTGCCAACAGGGAACTACAGAAATACAGTTCATGTAGTTCTAGTTATGGAAATTATATTGTGCAGTAATTTCTAAACCGTTCATTTCCTTCTCACAGGAACAATGAACTGAACTCTACCACTGTCTAGTTGCCATAGGATACAGCCTCACTGCTAGAAGGAGCAGCTCATACATTTACCATTCTAATGCTGGAGAGGTTGTATGGGTGGGGACCCCTGAATAATATCTGAGCCCAGTATTTTCTCTGGCTTTGCTCCCATTTTCTGTTTATCCTGCCATATCCTTCCTGTTCCTTGCTTTTCTGCTCCTTGTCCTGATTTCAGCTCCAGTGTGTCCTGTTCTCGTGATACCTTAGCTCCCTCACTGGGATAGTGCCAGTCCTTCTTGAGTTTGAAATACTCTCTTTCCTGTTGTGCTTACTGCAAACCCAGATAATGGAGGAAATACACTGTAGCTCCATGGACTCAGCACTGATAGATTGAGTTGCTCACATTGTCCTAGCTAGGAATGGATGACCAGTGCTCAAATGCCTGTAATCTGTCCTGGAATGCATTTTCTAATAGCAGCTCCAAGGAGCCAAAGCTACCTTGGCCAAGTTGTGTTTGTTATTAATTGCTGTTTTTTATTCTTGTGCCATAAATAGCACTAATGCTGATGGAAAATAATTCCTAATATTTGAAGGGGATTAATCTATTAATGACACCATTCCTCATTTTGTTCTTTTAACCTGTGGTGCACATGCTTAGATGGGCTGTTACAACTATGAAGAGAAAGTGTTCTTGGGAGACAGCTGCTTGTGATAAAGGCTGTTTGCTGCTTTGTGTATCCATGGAATCAGTGATTGGTGGTACTGCAAAACAAATTCATCCTATTTTTGGAATATACAGCAGAGCCAATAATCAACTCTCCCAGCAACTTCCATCTTCTGTTCCACACCTGTTGAAGATGAGCTAAATCTAACTATTTGTCAGTACCAGAAATGATACATTACCAGTCACACATGGATTATGAACCATGTGTATTGATTCTAGATCTCTGAATAGTCTCACTGACAGAGTCTTGGCCAAGAAATAGGAGGTTTCAAGTTTGCTCACAGGTTGGCTTCTCGATCATCTTGTGTTCAAAAGTACACCTTCCAAGTAGAGGTTTAAAGCCGCCTTTAGGGATTGCATTTTGTTTAGTTCATGCTGTTTATTGCTAGAAAATAAATAGCTGTCCTCACAGAAGCGTTCTGGGAAAGAAAATAAAACTCAGATCTGCTTTACTTCCATTGTTGTTTCATTAGTCTGGTTATGGTCTCTTAACTGGCAACAATTAACCAAATTTCAACAGGAGCTTTTCATTTGTTATGCCTGTTTATCATGCTGGCCTGTAGCCGCAGAAGAGACTGAGTGCCTCCTGGAAATTGTTAATTTCACATCCAGAACCAAGAAACTTGGATCCACAACTTTGGCTCTTGTCCCTTCGTAGTTGTAGTGGACAGTCTTTCTGAGATTTTGAGCTCTTCTAATGTGGGGTTTATTGAGTCTTGAAAGGTCTCTTTAATCTGGGTACCTGTAGGACTTAGAAGCTTCATTCTGCTATTTTCCAGGACATGGACATGTTGTTCTCCTGCGCCTAGAAATCCAGGCCCTATGCTTTTCCTGTGGTGTTTGTTTGCCTTTAGCAATGCTCTGACCCAGAAACAAGGTCTTATTTTTAAATATTTTTTTTCAGTGGAAATCTTGCTCATAACAAAGTGTCCTTATAAAGGCTTGCCTTCATTCTCTATTTAGTGCATGTCTCGCTCTGTCTCTTAAACCTTAATCTGCCTTTGTTGCTTGTTACTAAGCTTCCTTTGCATCATCTTCAACTTCTTGGACCATTTTTACTTCAGTTTTCTGCACATACTAGTGTTACAAAAATCTGTCTAGGCTTATGTGTTTATGAAGTAGAATTGTGGAAATACTATTTTGTATCCCTGAGAAAAAGAGAAGCTATTCTTATTAATTAGCTTAAATTGTTATTAATTAAAAAGTTATTTGTGATCTATAACTTTTGATGTTTAAGTTTGTGGAAGTTAAAATGGATGACCTGAGTTTTTTTTTTTTTGCAGCTTGAGTTATCCTGTAGTTGTATGATATTGAGTATAGTGTTAATGTAAATATGACAATGATATTTTTATTAGAAATGAGGTAATACTTCCTCTTTTAATTGGTGTTTGTTTACCTAGGGAGCTTGTCTTTCACTGAGCTTGAGAATAAATGTTGTATAGCTGCTAATATGTTCTAACTCCTTATTAAGCTATGTTTGGAGATCGGCTGCTGTCTTTTGTTGAAAGCAGTCAGTTATTGCGTGTTGTATCCTTACTAGGGGTAACTCAATGGCTTTTATTCTTGCCGAGGCATGTAGTTACATATCTTGCACAAGAAAATGTATCTAAATGTGTGATTGCATCAAGTCTCCAGTGAAGCTAATGAAACATATCTTCATAGAAGATCTTGGTGTGTATAAGCTTGTCCAGACACCTGTGATTATTTGCAGGAAATGTTAGTAATGCTGCTAAGGACCAACTTGTAAACATGTAAACAGTGTTAATGCTTACATTACCTAGGATTTTCTAACATAATAGGAGGCATTTTTCTATTTATTAATTCAATAATAAACATTTGGGATTTCATAGATAAGCTCTGAATTTCATCTCACTTTGGAAGAACTTTTTGACTCCTTGCAGAGCTGTGTTATGTCACAAGAGGGCAGTGTTAGAATACATAAAGAACAGTACAGGTGCTGTTAAGCACTGAAATGGCTGATTTGAAAATCATATCAAACTATTTACTGAATGCCTTAAAGAATTCGACTAGTTCAGATTTCTGTTACTGTTATTTCTGTTCCATTGAGGCAGTAAAATATAGTGTCTGCTGATGATCATGGCAGTAAATTCATTTGTCATTGAAATGGGGCGATACTGTATTATTTACTATATATGGTATTATAATAGATTTTTACAATCACCTACCCAGTATATCCTGAATGGTGGTTGGTCTGCTTTCTGTACAAAATATTTTCGAATTTTCTGGGTGTTGAATAGTCAAGAAGAGACTGAAGAGGAGGATGTGAGTTTTTGATTTTCAAGGTAGTATCATGCTATCACGTGTAGAGGTAAGTGTAATGAAATGCTTGGTCTTACCTCATTTTACTTTTAACAAATAACCTGAATCTTTATGAAACGTTTAAATATAGTAAGTACCCTTCAAAATAAACAGAATTGGCAGCCTGTTTCTGTTTAGAGATACTGCCCTCAGTTATGAACAGATTCTGAATGTAATTCTTACTTGTCACTGTTATCTACCAAAATATATAGCAGTATAAGTTCATTTTAGAGATATTTCTATTTTAGTGTAGTCTCAAATGCTGTCAACTGCCTCATCTTTGCTTAGGTTTTGAGGTTTACTTTGAAAATGAACAGGTTATGAAGGATGACTGTGAGTAGTGTCTCAGAATAAAGCTGGGAACAAACGCATGACAAAGATCAGTATGACATCTCTGCCAGATTCCTCAGTGTTGTTTCACTGGATTTGATTCAGAGACTTTTACCCTAAATGATAATGATTTATATGCTTGTCTGATACTAGAGGAAATTTCTTCTGGGAAGAAATGAAAAGAAGGACAAAGATCAAACAGCACTTTAATCTGTGGTTTTGCTGTAGTTTGCCAGCTGATTCAGTGCATGCTCAGGGCTGTGGATAATTTGTCTGTTCGGAGATTTTTTTTTAAATGACAAGATTTTAGATTTTAGAAGCAGACCAAACTGCTAAACACAAGGTACTGACTTCACAAACAATTAGCCTTCTTTAGCTAAGCTTTGAAGGAGGAGCTATGAGTGCTTAGGTAGTACAACACTGCCTGCTGTAGGAAAATGCAGAGGGCTGAGGATCAAAAGCCAAACAAGTTAGTGGTATTGCTGGAAAAAATGACCATGAAGAAAGAGATACAAGTGTCTGTATGAGAAAGGAAAGAATTTCCTGTGTGTCTGAAGCTGAGAATAAAGAAGGTATGTGATAAGATGAAGTGGAAATGAGGGAAAGGATTTCAAGATGACAGTCCTTGCAATGCTGTGTTGTAAATGTAAAATGGCATTATGAATTTTAGGGATAACTTACAAGAAGCTGAGACATAGGTTTTTACTGCAGTCTGTAGTGAAGTGTAAATGTGAAGTCTTAAGTTATTTGTTTAAGCATGATAACTGCTCTACCTTCTGTAATACAGGGATTGGGTGGATAGACAGACTTTGGTGAGAAGCCAGGTGTTTTAGTCTGCGCTGAGCTCCACAGCATTGTGGTTATCTTGATTTAACTTAGCTTATGTAAAGAACATCTAGAAAAATAATTTTGATTGTCTGCCAGACACCCTAGGAAAAAGACTGAGGTGTTGCAGATGCATTTATAGGATTAGATGGGAATGTATGGAAATAATGTTATTACAGTACAGTTAATCTGATCTGCAAATACTTAAATTAGGAACTAGAGGAGAAGTTGTTCCCAGTCTTTCTAGGAGTAACGATTCCTTTAAGCAAATCACTTTGTTGCTTGAGAGGATGGCCTAATGTGTTGCCAAACTGCAGTTCTACTGTGGAAGGATATTGCTGTGTTACCATTAAAAGTAGTGAATAATAAAGATTTCCTTTCTGAATTGGGACTGAAGCACATTTTGCAGTGGAGGCTATGGAGCAGGGAGATCACTTCATAGAAAATTTAATTTACTTTCACATGTATCCTTTGGCTTCCCTGTTATGAAGGGAGATTTTTTTTGCTGAAGGCAGGCTGAGCTGTGTTAAAGTAGTAATAAGCAAATTTTCAAAATGCTGGCTTTTGCAAATTTCCAGTTAAACATCGAGATGATATGGAGTCCTGGAGGGACACGTGCAGAAGTGAGATAAAAGTAGAAAGTATGGGAAAATGATGAAATTAAAAACAAACAAACACAAAAACACTACAGCAAGTATAGTGGAAATTCTAAGTCAGAGCTTGAATCAGTGATTGTGCACCTGGTGGGAAGGCAGGGGCTACCCAGGGAAGTTCAGGTGCATGCAATGCCTCTAAGTGACTGGGAGGGGTGGAGCCATGATCCACCCCTTCCCAGACCTCATCTGAGGGTTGGGTGGAGGTGAGGGAGTCTTGCTGGAGATTCCTGTGTACCTGTGGCCTTACTAAGGTAGTTTCTTTATTTCTGTACCCACAATGGCTGCATTCGAGTAAATCCAAACTTGCTGCAGTCTGGATCTTGCTGCCCTGCTATCACTGCCGTGCTTTCCATCTCATTACAACCAGATCCATCAGTTTCCCTTTAAATGCAAAATATTATTAACTTCAATTTCATTAAAAAAAATCCCACTACAGCAAAAATCTTCACCCTGTTTCTTTCTTCCTAACATCAGTCAATTTTTAAATTTTCTTTGTTTCTGTCTTATACCGTGATTTCGCTTAGAATACAAAAGCTTTGTATGTCGGGTTAGAAAGTAGAGAGTCATGAGTCAGGAGAAGAGAGTATGTGGGGATGTGCCTTATGATTGGGGAGGGAATCGTGCAGAACCTTAAATTACTAATTCATAGCTGTAGAATGCTTGGGCAAAATCATTGTTTTTAGATTGGTTTGGGGTGAGATGGGGAGATGGCTGACATGAACTCTGTCACCATGTATCTTACCTGCTAGTGATGAAACTGAATGTACGATCAGCCTGTGCTTTGAATGGTACCGTTTTTACAGTGTGTTCAGAGAACAGAAAGCAATGGAAACAATCTCATCTTTTTAAGTCTTTAATACTGCCTTTTAAAATACTGCCTTTTAAAGAACTGTTTGAATTTTAGCTGGCTACCACCAGCTAGAACTTCCTGCTGCTTCTGGGATTGTGGAGGGCAACAGCAAACTGAGTTTTGAGCTGCCAGCAATCCTCCTGAAGTCTTCACTGAACAGCAGGGGATTCTTGAGTGTAATGTTAGCAGGTGTAATAGGAAATGCACACCTGATTCCCGAGGGGCTGAAGATGTGTAAGTTGAGGGCAGAGAGAAAACAGATCTCTGAAGCCTTCAGGAAGGCAGATGGGCTTGCTCCTTAGTTGGTTGAGGAACTGCATCTCTGTGGAAAGGGATGATGGGTGGAGGAGGGGAAAAAAAAAAAAACCAAAAACTTTCACTTGATAGTAGCCTCAACTTTTCTTTAATGAAGATGGGCAGGACTGGTCCATCTCCTTCACCTAACGCTTCTCAGTGTTAACTAACTTCTAAGGCCGAACAGCTGCCTAATCAGATGTTTTCTTAGAAAGTGGTTCCTTAACCAGTGTCTCTCCTTTTCTCTTTTTCTATTTTGCATGTACATTCTCCAAAGTTGTAAAGAAACAAAAAAGTGAAGGTTTTCTATGGAGTTGCTGGGTGTGGAGGCAGGGGAAAAGAAGAAGGGGAGAAAGAAGTTTAGAGATGTAAACATGACTTAAAATCCACCTAATGGAAACTGCTTGTTATTCTGCCCTGAACAAATCTATCTGAACTTTCTCAATAAAGTTGAGCATAATTTTAGTGCTCCACCTGTATTGTAGCCTATCTGTAGGGGCACCCTTTTCTTATGTACTCACTGCAAATATTCTTTTTTCAGACAGTGCCTGTTCATATCTGCTTTCCTTGAAAGTGTGTTTCTGAAAGCCAGTAAATTCTTCCCGGATCTTCTCTAAAACAGACTTGATTTTGTTTTCTTGAACAGATAATGTTATATGGTAATATCTGCAAAAGCAATTTGATGTGGTTCAGGGAACTGGACTATTATGGACATTTGTCTTAGTAATGCAGTTATAAAGCTACAAACTTGATCTTAATAACATTTGCCTATTACCACTTATTAGATACTTGAAAGGAAAACAATGCAATTCTTAAACACAAATGATGCTGAAATATGCTTATGTATCTCCTGAATTATCATCTAAGATGAAGTAGTAGATGGAATGACAACATTTTCTGCTTCTCTTTTTGTAGCCATTATGTGAATCTTACACTTTGGAATTAATCTACATTTTTAATGATGTATCAAGTAAAATTAGCATATTTTTGTTTATGTATTTGTCTAAACACATGTACTATTTCCTTAGAAAACTGCAGCTTACGTCTGTTTAGATTTTTAATGCTGCTTCTATTTTTGTTTTTAAATAACTGAGAAGGCAGTCAGTTAGGGTCCAGATTAGGAGATCTGTGCTCATCTACAGTGTGGTGCTCAGGAACAAAGCCACTTCTAAGCACAGAATAGGGCGTGTAACTAAAGATCTTTATTCAGTAAGGTATTTAATTTCTAGTAGTCTAATGCTTTTGCCTGCAGGGCCTTTTGATTTATACTGGAACAGTCACATAGGAGTTCCTGGCCAATAGGTTTGAAGTAGATATTTTTCTATCACATGAATGGTGTGTGCTCTTAGGTCTTTTGAAATGGCCTTTACTGTGTGCTTAGGATCATCCCAATTACTCCAGACTTGCTCCAGGATGTTTTCAAGCTTAATAGTTTTCTTGAAATACCTGAATTATGTGAAATTGATTTTTGTTTTTAATCAACAGGCAAATCATTATGAATGGAAGAGTGTATTGTAATAAAAATTATTACTAAGAAAATGTAAGACAAATTTCCTTCTTGATGAAGGTATACTATACTGGGCAAGAATTTTTGTTCCAAGTTTGCCTTATTGATACTAGTTACCTTCTGAGCACTCTGATATTTCTAAAGGATTTTGTCATCACAGCAGTCTTTACAGAATATTTAAAGATAGATAAACAGAGATTATAACTTTCTTCCAGAGGTGAAGGTTATTGCTTGCAGCCAGGTATTTCTCATCCAACTGGTGGTCATAGAAAACAGAAGTTGTTCTTGCTTCCACACTGAAACTTTGTGCTACCAACCGGCATATTGTGAGCTTTCTTTGTTTGGTACTCCAAATTTTTTTAAAAGAAAATTGCTAAAATATGTTAAGGTGGTGCTGTTAGCAAATGTGGCATTAATTCTCCAGGATTTATGGGTCTTTAATATGTCCTTTTTAATTCAAAGGATGCTGTAACAATATGCACTCTGGGAATAGGAACTGCTTTTGGAGAGTCCATTCTGGATAACACTCCTCGCCATGCTACCATTGTTACCAGAGAATACAGCGAGCTCCTTCGAATTGAGCAGAAGGACTTTAAAGCACTTTGGGAGGTAAGTTCAGATTTATTTGCAGTTTATGCAGAACTGGGATTTAATATTTTAAGTGTTAATAATGAAATGCAAGTACACTTGTAGCCTAAGCATAGGAATAATGGTTTAAAGTTAGTTTGGACAAAAAGGGAAGTCTTTTATTTTGACTGTGTGACTACACACTACTGTATTGCTTTCTTATGGGCTTCCAAATTAATTTCTTATTTCATTTCTTCTAATAAAGTAACTTAAGTGGAGTTTCCACTGGAATTTGTATACATGCTGCAGGTGTTGCTGTCTTACACTCAAGCTTGCTGTTACTGCCTGCATTTGCAAAGAGTGCACCCATACATACTATGCACTGGTTTTAAATTATTCTGCTTTACTCCGGTTTCATTAGCAGTTATAAGGAGTTTATATAAGCAGATGGATAAAATCACTTTAGGTAATCAATTATGTCTGAGTTCACTTAAAAACTTTTCCTTCTAGAGGACATACAGCTGAAGGTCTTTATTCTTTACACTGTGTGTACTTGGGTATTCGTGCTGAGAAAACTCAATCAACACATTGCTGTGCTAAGATTTCAATATGTTTGTTTTCGTAAGCATAGCTGGAAAAATATTCTGGGGATTTCAAGGTATGCTGTTGGCTTGGCCTGTGCTGTACTGCACTTGTATTGCCCATTTTAAATGGCAGCTGCACAAGTTTAGGTGTTCCATAGAACTATCAGATGGTAAAATGATGTCCGGAAGGTGCCGCTCTAGTGGCTGCACTTAATTTTAAGAAATAGATGCTGATTGTGGCACTTCCCCTGCAGAAACTGAGTTGCAGTTCTGTGCCCTGGCTTTACGAGCTTAAATACGCTCTTTTATTTATTGATCTATTTTAACATCTGTTATAGAAATTTTTCATGTAGGTGCTTTACAAAGTCCTGGTATAGGGTAATAAATCCAATCAGAGGTTTCTTAAGGAAAAAAAGGTTTTTTTCTTTAAATTCACTTTTAAGTGATAAAAGCAAAGTCCTTTCTGTTATGTATATGACTTTTCTGTAAAGCATTTAGAGGTGTTAGTGTCCTATCAGAAATACTGGGGGAGTAGAGGATAAGTTCCTGTGTTTAAAATCTTGAATTTTGAAGTATGCTTAAAGCTGTTTTGAAACAAAAATACCTGCATCATTTGCTCTTTGATCACTAATATAATGTTTCTAATAATTTTACTGACTTGATGAGTTTTTGATGCTCTTAAAAAGGCCACGTATTGAAAGTGTGGGGAGCTTTAGCAAAAAAAATTTTAAATGTCAAATTTTATGAAATTTTAGAATGTGTCACAGATACTGCAGGGGTCAGTCAGAGACCACAGTAAAGCTTTATGGTGCTTTTTGTTTGCAGTGAAATGTTCCATGTTTGGTGTGGTTTATTTTGGGGAGACTGGAACTTTGCTTTTAGTAAGAATGCAAAATTATGCAATACACAAAATAACTCTACTGGTTAGTCAGAGGTAGAGAACAGTGTAATTCACTTTCTTGTTTTCAAGGTAATATTACCTTGGTAAGTACTAATCCCGACGCCTCCCTAAAGTGCAGTTCAGTTCAGGTATGGTGAGCAGTGTATTCAAAACAGACAAAATCATTTGAGAAAATTCCCCTGAAAACATATTAGCAATGGAAGTAGTAGCAATGGTATGTTCTTATACCATTTAATATCTCTAAAGCAAATAATTTTTCTCTAGGGAAGCTTTTATGTTATGTATTGTTGTGGTGTTCAATGTGACTTATCCTGAAATTCATATATCTTTAATTTGTTAAAGCCCATATGAGGAAATGATTAGTGATACCATTCTCATAACTTAAAATGTTATGAAAATCCTTACACAGTGACCACAGACACTTATTATCAGTGGTACAATGGAAAAAATGCGACAGGGCAACAATGTCAGTATCATCACAGCATAAATAAAGCAGAAACTGAAGTCTTGTATGTACACATTTCAACTCTTGTATGATGAGAACTTAATTCCAGAAAAAGTAGTTTCTCTATAACCAAAATGTAGTACTGCAGTTTAAGAGCAACCTAACTTGTTGGTCTGTATTTCTTACCAGTGTTACTACTTTATGAATTTAGGATTTCTTTGATTAATAATAAAAAGTGCAAAAATTATGATTGAGGGTGGCTATTTTTCATGTTTGTTTGTTTTGTTCTGTGATACTTCCTTTTAGTTAAGAGAGAATGAAAATTTGCTGACTACAGACTTCTGGCAAACCATAACTGCATGTGAGTTATGAAGCTGCAATTAAAATACATATATTAGGAGGTGAATATAAGCTTGGAAAATGAACAAATATATACTGACATTCAGTTATTGTGCAGCTGACCAGAAATGATAGGACTGGGAGCTATGAGCTTCTTTCCTTTATAGTAAAAATATCTTAATGCTAAAGCCTATTGAATCCCACTTGCAAGAAATGGGTTTCTGCTATCACAAATCTAGGCAGCGCCTTGGAAGATAAATTTACATTCATACTGCTTATGAGGCTTTTGGTATAAGTTCTAAAGCTATATTGTAAGAGGGAGAGAGATCTATTTTAATTTTTATACATATAAAAATTTTCAATATCTCTATGATATCGTTCTATGAATTTACAAACTTTTCTGCTTTTTGCTTAAGTAGAAAAGTAATCTTCTGTATTAGCTGTACTGCTTTAAGAAACTGTACTTGTATTCATGTGTTTAACAGGCCACTTGTGGCTTATTAACATATTTAATGTACAAAATGCAGCAGGATGTAGTGATTTCTTAGAGTACAATTATAATTGGGTTTTATCTGAAAGATTGCTGAAAGATTTCTAGGTGACTCTATCATTTTCCTTTTTTCAATTTTATGGACTTGAATACTCTATGTGGAAAAGACAGGATATTCTTTATCAAAAACATGATTAGCTGCCTTCAGTGATACACAGAGCCTCATACTCAGCTCTTTACAGAAAGATTTTTCTACAATCTCCACCTTTAACATTCAGGGAATGCCAGTCTAAACAAATAATACTGTCCCATTAACACCAGTTACCACTTAAAATGGCCTAGTCTTATCTCTGGTGGCTGTATCCATTTAAGTAGCATCCTGTTCAGGAACCTCTGCTGAACTTCTGGGCTTACTCATCCTTGGAGACTTATTTTTCTATCCACAGCTGCTAGAATAGATTGGAGATGATGAAATCTGTGGTTAGGTTTTCACACAGCCAAACACTGTTCTGAGGAAAGGAGCTCTAGGAGATTGTGGGAATCATGGGTGTCAGATGTTGGTGTGCCTCCTGCCCCTGGTGCTCATTTCTGAGGATCTGTAGCAACTGCAATAAGCACTGTAGACTTCAGTGGTCCTCCATGAATGTGTAAGGATAATATACTCTCTGGTGGTAAGAGTGTGCTTTCCCTCTTTAGCATCGCTGAGTGCAGTATTAACTACCTTGCCCCAAGCCACAAGGGTGGTTACATCCCCCCCCCAAAAAAAATAAAATAAAAAAAAAAAAATCCACAAATGCAGAAGATTGTGCACAAGCAGCTCTGGTCAGGCATGCCCTGATGGGTCAGTGGCTTGCTCTACCTTCTAGTAGTTTAATATTTTAAACAGAGTGGGAGCAAAATGATTGTATTTGAACCGTGTTATTGTTGCAGAAGTTCTCTGTAGTTCATCCTCAAGCTTTGTCCTTCCACACAATTGTGAAGTGATTCAAGTCCAGACAGGAAGGGAGTGAATCTGCTGAGAGGTGGCTTATTTTTAGAGGTCTTTCCTACCACAGTGAATTACTCAGTCTTCCTTGAATAACATACAAATAACCAATTTCCTTTTGTGTGGAATAAGATTCAGTTAGGAGTTACTGAATGTGCTCTGAGAAACACTTGATCTTGAGTAAAGGAAGAGCAACTACTACCTCGGAATGCCATAACTTTGGAGAGAGGGTGTCTTGGCCCCTGGAAGGTCAGAATGAATATTTTAATTCTTTTCTTTGTAACCATTAACACTTAAGCATCTCATTGTCTGGTTAACAGTAGTGTCATTTGTTTCCTCGTTTTGTCTGTCTGATCATTTGGTAGCCCTCAACAGGCTTCAGAGGTCTGAAACAACAGCTTTGGAAGAAACTGCTTTCTTAACTTTATATTCTGAATATTACAGATGTTTGTGTTTAATGAACTCTTTCAAAACAGGCTGCCTGTCAAAAACAAAAAATAAATTTTTAAAATAGCTTGAATGGAATGCTGTTTAGGAAGTAGCTGGTCACTTGATACATGTGATTTAAGTGTAGCAGCATACAGTGATACTTCTGAGTAAGTTCTGTTTATGTTCAACTGAATTGAGGGTGTAGCTCTCAGTGCATTTCCATATAGTATCAGTTTGTCTTTTGAAATTGTACCTAAATATTACAGTAGGCACTGTAAAAATACATTAATGAAAATAAACATAGACAAATTTTTCATTTTTTAAAATTCATTTGTGCCATAAGTGCATTATCAATATATGTCACTGAGTCACAGGGAAAGCAATACAGTAGGCAGCATTTTAGAGAGGCAGCCTTTTCCTTGCCTTAGGCTACTGGGAATATGTCACATTGTTACAGGAGAGAGTTCTTGCTTCTCTCTCTGGTATACTTGTGATTACTTGGACGTTTTTGAAGAGTACCAGGAATCTCATGTCAGTATCAATACTTCCTGATGCAGTGTTCCAGATCAGAAATTTCCATCTCATAAAGTGAGAGAATTGTTAGGATGTGAGAAATTAGGTACTGGAGAAGAGGGGTGATGAGGTGATTGGAAGTGAATCAAAGAAATAATTGGATTAATGCCCATCCAAACAAACTCTGATTTTACTGTACTACTGTCAGTATGTTGTCTAGCAATCAGTTGCAGAAGTCTTTGCAACAATTTACTGATTTTCTGTAGGTAAGCATAGCAGAGACATAAAACTGTAGTTAATAAAATGAAAGCAGTTTAGCTTTACAGAATGGATGATGGCGTTATTTAAAATAGTGAAGAGCTTGGAGACCCACAAAAGTGTAAGAAGGTAGTAGTGGAATGTCTGGCTTTCTTTGCCTGCTTCATGTCACGCTCTCCGTTGACTACTCAAACTATATCTTGATTATTTGTGTCTCTAATGCAGTTTTATTTGAGAAATGTGAAAGATGAGGTTCTAGTAGCTTGTCTTTGGACTGTAGCTGGAATACTGTGTTCATCAAACTTTCAAACAACCATCTTGTAAGAATAAGGAAGAACTTTTCCATGGTATTGGACAGGGAATACAACATGGAATTTAGATGTGGAAGGGCTCAAGTGTGTAGAACTTGTCTTGTGCTGTCTGCAAGTCTTCAGCTGCTGAGAGATTCAAATTTGTATGCAAAGAGGCAGAGCCAGTGTGTTAGACATTGAAATATGAAGTGATGATAGGCAATCAGTTTTCCTAGACTAACACATGGAAGGGGGGAGGAATAAGAAAAATCCTTCCTCCTGGCTTTAGAATATGACAGCAAACACAGAGTTGGCAAGATATGAGCGAAGATTTGTAAGTAACTAACATTCCACCTTCATACCTTCTGTGTTAATACTGGTAAAAACATGAAGTGAGTAGTAGGGGAAGATTCCAAAGTTGTCGGTTAACTTGTGAAATTGTACCCCTAGTTTTACTGGTGCAAAGTGAGTATATTTCAAATGAAGACAATACAATTTAATATACATGAAGCTAAGTGGGAGCAGAGCCTTGCCTTTAATATTGCTGTTTTGTTGCCTTTCATTACTGCTGTAATCAACTCCTTGGATCTTCCCTTTTGTTTTTGTGATTGCTTCTCATGACTGTATCTTATAAGGTAGACTTCTGGTTTGTTGATGGTGCAGTTTCTGCAAAAAATAAAGGGGATCCAGTCTGAAGTTTGTAAATTTCCCTTTCCTTGTTCTTTGTTTATGGTGACTTGGGCACTCAGGATATTCCTTAAGCAACAGAAAATGCTGAAAAATAACAAGTTGCAAAGACCTGAGGCTTCCTTATTTTTCTCTGCAACATGTCTTCCTGGTTCTTGTTCTTCAGTGTCACCTGTTTGCACCTCAGTGTTCCTCTTTATTGCTATTTCTATTTTAGTTGTAACACTTTGTGGCTGTTGTTAATTAACCACTTGGAGATAAAAGTTTTGTAGAGCAGTGTTTTCTTAACCTTAATTAGTGTGCCATTTCTCATAGATACAATTCTGTGTCATGCAACACGCCGGTCAGCTTGAAGCCCATGATGCCAGATAGTGTGCAAATATATGGTTACTCTTGCTTACATCCCTTGTGAATATTTATCTTTATTAGCACTTCAAAAGAGTCTTAAATTATATTGTGGAGAGCTTGACTTAGAGATTCCTCACTGGGAAAAGAGCAAATAGACTAACATGCTTGCTGGATTTCTCTTCCTGCTAAGTAATTCATTTATTGGTTTTTCTCATGTTTTTTCAATTTTATTTCTAACATAATAAAATATGGGCTCATCCAGTTTTCAAGAAAAGGAAGTGTTTTGATTATTCCTAAAATATTTAAATTTCAGAAGAGCAAGCTGCAGTGTATACACTTAAGCTGTGCAGATGCTTTTGAGGCTATGATATTTTTTTTTTCCTTGGAAGCATTACTGCCAAACTTGCATTTTCTATAACCAGCTTTTTTATTAGCAAAGCAACTGCTTTTCATCCTCAGCAGATTGTATTATTTAATGTGGTATCTCTAAGCTTGATATGCTAAACAGGGAAAAGTCATGTACTGTAACACAATTGGAAGCCTATGAATATTATTTCAGGGAGCAAACTTTCATTAGTCCTTTTTTATGTAACCCTGTCTTTCAGAAGAATCAGATTTGATGCTTAAAGTGTTTTGTTTTTCTTTTTTTGGTCAAATATACATTTTAACTATTGATCTTGTTCTCATCTGTCAGAGGAAAAAGAGCTAACACTTTGTATGTAGCTATGTGTATATAATCTATTATCTATCTTGCATGTATATATTATTGCATTAAATAACTCACTCAATGTGTCAAAGTTCTGTGTTAAATTGCCTGGAGCTTGGAACTGCACTTGTTGGCAGGGTATTTTATTGCCTTTAGAATGGGTACCAAAATGATCAACTCCACAAGGCTTCGTTCGTTTCTTAACTTTTGGGTTTGACACTGCTCCTTTTCCCAACCACGAGGGTGATGTGGATGAGTTGGTTTTGGAGACTGATGCTTTCTGATCTTCTAGTCAGCCTTATCTCAGTCCTTCATTTCTTTACTTCCTCACACAAAACGGATCTATTGTCTATCCTGAGGCAATTTGGTTCCTGCATGTTCTTGAAAACAGGAATTCCTTAGCAGCTGCTTTTCAGCAATGAATTACAGACATTTATGGTTGCTTTACGGCAATGGATATGGTTGTGCGTTCCTCCAAGACATTTCTTTAGAATGCATGCTTGCATACTGCATTTGAATAGATGCTTTCTGGTTGTGCTTTACAGTGGGTTGGGCGAATAACGTAATGCCATTTATTAGATCAATGAATGTGTTTTAACATTGATGTTTTAAAAATCCATTTGCTTAAAGCTGCTGGCACTTAATAAAAGAAAAAGACGATAAGATCTGTAGTGGTAGAAGATACTTTGCAGATGAGCACACTGAAAGCAGCACAGTTATATTTTAGTCTCTTTTCTGACACTTTCGTTTATAAAATACGTTGTGAAATAGTTTGTGTCCACTTGTACAGCAAGAACAGTATAACCTGCAAGAGCCACTTATCACAATGTGAATTCATCTTCCCTTAAGGAAGCACTCGCTTGAATGAGCATTCAACACCTTAAAAGACAAAACAAGCTAAAACACTAAAACATACCTATTTATTAGTTTTAGGGTTTAATAAATGGACTCAAACAGAAACAGACTTTTATTTGCCTTAGAACAGTTCTAATAGATGTCTTTCATTTTCTTCGATGTAATCAGAGCTGTAAGGTTCAGCATTTGCCCTTTCATTTGGACTGTATCCTTCCCTCTTCATCCATGGTAAATACTACCTTACTGAAGTCAATAAACGTTGTGGGACTTCAGCCCAGGTAATTAGTAATTTCTTTTGTCTCCTTATGTAGGATGCATTGCAGGCTGTTTAAATCCTCTTTACCCTTTTTCCTTTCTGTGATTGTTTTTATCCAGTGACTTATCTGGTGTGGTGTGAGAGCTCGGCATCACTGAAATGATTTGGTGGCTTGGTATCTTGGTGTGCTTAATAAAATGGTGAACTCTTGGGGTGCTTAATAAAATGGTTAACTCAATAGTTGTACTGGGGTAAGCTGTATCAAAGAGTTAAAACTCTTGGCATCTTGGAGATGCATTTGAAAGTGAAAATATAAAGCACTACTGACTGAATGTGGAATATCTCCTTTGGCAGAAAATAACAATTAGAGGACCCAGCCTTTCATTTGTGCTGGTTATGGCTGGTACTAGGTGAGGGGAAGAGGAAATGAATAAAAAGGTCTGCTCTGTAATCAATCCTTGTTTCAGTCTGAACACTGGAACTCAAGCAATTAGAGTTCACAGGGTTTGTGCATTGCTGTAATTCCATTATTTTTTCCTGTGAGATACAAAATTCCTAGAAATGTGTTCAATAGCAGTGTAGAAGTATCAGGTCTGAAACATGCTCTAATGGGGCCACAGGTCCCCTTAAATGCTTAAATCTCATGGGAATTTATGAAACAATCTGCTTGTGTGGATGTATTTATGTAGTGTTTTGGTGAGTGGCTATATAACAAATGTTCATGAACAGCGCATAAGAGATAGGGGCCCTGTAAAGCATATACACTCTGTATTTTTTGGAATCTGTAAAGAAGTGGATGTTCACAGAATGATTATATCTATTATTGCTGTTTCGTGCTGTTGTTGAATTCAGGGGTTTATAGGAATGTGTAAATTCATACCATGCTGTCAGTGATGTGGCGCTGAAAGTTCTGTTCCTTTTTCATTCATTTCATCTTGATTACATAATGCCACTAATGTGTATTTTCCCTGAACTCTTCTTAAAATAGTTATTTGGTTGCATTTCAAAAGCAAAAATTAAAAAATGTGAGGTTTCCAAATAAAAGCTTACATTCCAAGTATCTTCTGATTTTTATTCATTTTAGATTATGTTAGTAAAATTCTCTTTTTACACATGGTGCTTGGCTCTGAACTAGGCTTGTACGCCATGTGTTTGAGGGTGATGAATAATCAGCATTTAAAATTAAGCCTTGCCGTCTTGCGTTTAGTACTTATTGATGTAATTAAACTTACATTCTAACCTCTGACCGTTTCCCAAGTAATTTCTACTTAATTTTGCATTTCACTTCTCTCGTGACCTTTGAAAAATACTTTTTTTTTTTTTTTTTTTGACAACCAGCACAAAATATTTTATTGTGGTATGAACCACTTCATTTTCTAAGAACACTCAGACAAGCTTTATTCTGTGAGTTTCCCTAGAACCTCATTCAGACACTCCCAAGTACTGATTAGTGGAAAACAGCCAGAATATCATGGTTCTGTTTTAGCATCATAAACATATGCTGTGCAGTACTATTTTTGTATGACCCAGTCTTTGAGAAACTGAGTCATTCAAAGAAGTTATGCTGTTCTGAAAGGGCTGACTTGTAAGAGAACTTGCTTGAGTTACCTTGTCTTTTATGCTTAATTCTCTCTGGGGATAATGCTGGAGACTCTTAGTACAACTAAGGGAAGATTAAAAACTTGGTACAGGTTTTTCTCCCATTTTCCCTTCTGCCAATAGTCTCCAAGCCTGTCTCCTCTGTAAAAGCATGGAACTCTTCCCAAAGGTCCCTTTTTAAAATTTTACCGTCATTTTTGAGACAGTTTTCTGATATGCTTCCCTTCTATACATTTATCCATGTGGTCTCTCTTTCTGTACTTGTCATTGTTTATCCTGCTAGCGTTTTATGCCGCATTAGTTGATCTCCAAGGAAGAGTTCATTGAGTATTTCTCCCTAGGTTTGTCTGGGTGGTTAGATAATCAGAGATCGAGTGGTTAGGAAATAACTCTTGTATCATTGGTGAGAATTATACCATAACTATGTGTATTTCTTAGTACTCTTTCTAGCTCTGCAGAGAGAATGTAAAATGTACTAAATGTACTGACAATTAAGCAGTTGTCTGAATACACCGATTCAGTTGTGAAGAAGGTACCATTTTATGTAAATCATAGTTCCTGCTTTAAAGAGAAGTTTAATCTGAGCAAGTAATAGCTGGAGCATTTACCTAAGCTGTTGCTGTGACAATGGTCAAAAGTCTATATATTTGAGGTTGCAACAGAAGTTCACAACAAAACTGATTTAGCAGGTTGTCTGATGTGTTTACATACATCTGCCATATGGAATTTCCTTAAAGAATGTGTTACTTCAATCTGATCTCATAAACAAAATGTACTCTGTGCTATTTTATTCTGAGACAGGCTTTTCCTGTTTTAACAACGGGGGAGGATTTTTCTGCCTTCAAAACTTTCTGAAGGTTTTTCAATTATTATTTATATTTCATCAGAAAACAGTGCATGCTACCAACCAGCCCACAAGAACTGATCTTTCAGTGAACTGCTGTCAACTTTGTTCTTTCATGTTATATAAAGCTGCAGGGAACAGGAAATTCTGGAAATGCATGCTTCAAGCCATAGGAATGGTAGTAATGTGTATTTTATTACCATAGGAGTTCTAGGAGGAATGGATGTTACAAAGGCATCCAAACTGTTAATCCAAGTATCATTACAGAGTGGTAGGGGAATTGTTTTTCCTGGTACCACTGTCTTTGGATGAGAATTGAATTTATCTACATTGACTAAAACATAATAACTGATAATGTTATCCAGAAGCAAAACATGAGTTATATTTCCCTCCCATTCTTTAATAAAATAATTCCTACAGTGAATAGTGATTGTGCACACACAAAGTGTGAGAAAACAGCAGAATACACAAAATACAATCTTAGTGAGGCTGCTCTGTTGCAAGTAGCTTTCACAGAGTTTGAGAGGTTCTTTATACATGCCTATTCCCCATATTGAGTATATATAGAATTATAGAATAAAGACACAGCTCACCCTTTATGTGATTGCATGTATATGTTAAAATACTGAAATAGTATACAGGAAGTTGACTGAAATAGATTCTTGACCATGATTGACTATCATGATTGCCCAGCTATTGCAAAGCTTTAGTATGCTCATATCCTTGCCAATTATTGTTTCTATTGATTTTTCCTTTCAAGTATGTCTTCATTGCTGGAGCTTCATCCTTAGTTTATGCATTCGTAACTATATTATCTGATGAAAGTGTTGCTGTATGTACAAATGAAAATGTTAATTTAATATGCTAAAGAGCTTTTATGGAAGGAGAAAGCAACTCTTACTTTCAAATCTATTAAAACAATGAATGCTATCTATTATATTTAAATGATCAGTTTTGAATAGTTTTATGTGCAAGTAGGATTTGCTATAGGAGATGCCCATGTAATTCCTCAGAATCAGATTGCTCAATATGATAAAAATAAGAATGTCTGATGCCATAGAAAGCAAAATCGCTTAAGAAAGGGAAAATTTCTTAAAGTTTTAATTGTCAAATTGTAAGTAGGGCACACACTGCCTTCCTCACCGTGAATGCACTGCCTTTCAGCAGTTCTGTAATAGCAGCACTCTCTTGGCATTTTTACTTCTCCAGCTGTGCTCATCTCTTTGCAGCAGGCATCAGCCACAGACTGCTCCAACAGGGAGTTGAGGGAAATTCTTGTTAGATGCTCTGCGTGGTGAGAGAGCAGTAGCACACATCAAGTATTTGGAGTCTTAAAACAAGGGTAGTGAACTTCCATTAAGTTGTACTTTTAATAGGATGTAGAAAGGTGCAGTGCTTTAAGTGTCCAGTTCCAATAATTTCAGTGCAATGAAGTACAGTAGACTTTGTCACACATGGGGCAAAGGGCTCTGCATCCTCTGGCTTCTGTCTCTTGCTGTTGTCTATGTATTTTTAGAAATTGATTTTAACAACATAGCAAACTGCATGAATGAAACCAGTCATGCTTTCTCCTGGTCAGTTTTAAAGAGTAGAACCAGATCTGTCCCTTCTTTTGAAGCTAGAATGTCTTTATGTGATAGGATCTTTATTTCCATTTCTATTATTCCATTCACTGTTTTTATCTCCCTTCCAGGCATGTATTATTCTGTTCTGTGTATTCTCTAAAGTTTTGTCTGTTCACATGTAAAGTAGCCATCCTGAGTGATTTGTGAATGGCCATAAGTTATAGAGAAATATGCTGCAGTTCAGTGCGTCGAGTGCTACAGACAAGGTTATTCTCATTTCCCTTCCCAATTTTAAGACTTTATTCTTTGGTTCTTCTATCTACTGCTTTCATGTACTTAAGATAATTTCTGCCTTCAGTACTTACGTTTTTGTTTGCACACAGTTGTCATAGCTATGTACTGGCATCACTTAAAAGGAAAATTTTAGACATAACTATTGATAATTTTTCTGGAATTCCATCATACTACTGTGAATTTTCTGATCTGTCTTTCCTCTCTACCTGGACCACATTAAATTAGCAGTATTTTATGCTAGAATTTGATAATTGTTACAGTAACAGCTTTTTGTCTGTGTTAAGAAAGACTGTTGTTGCAGTTAATCTTTTATAAGTATCTACAAAGAAATGGAGATGATAGTGATAAGTAATGTGCCGTGTACTTGAACTATGTTCAGGATTGTTTCCACTCACTAGCTCTACTTGAACATCTCCCTTGAATTTTTTCCAAATTGACTTTTCCTTAAGCATTTCTAAGTCTTTGCAGACCAATACATCACTTTCTTATTTTGACTATTGTTTCTGCCTTTTCCTTCTATGGTGTTTTTATAGTGCTATGAAGTAGTTTATTCTCTTTCTGAGACTTTATATAAAAAAAAAAAACACCATGCCCTTTTAGTACATCTTTGGACTCCTCTTTTTTGTGTTGCCATGTTTCATTACCTTTGGTTTGCAGTCATGTAACTTTTTTTAAAATTTGCATGACAATGTTTCCACCCAAGGCATTTTTTTTGAGCTATCACTGTTTGGTGTTATACTGATATCCAAGTATGTGACAGCTAATGCAGCTCTTTCTTCTACCACTTCAGCAATATAAAAAATAAAGCTTATGATTTTTGCTGTTAATATGAGGAGTGAGCTCTGTAATCCAGTGGGAGTCATGTTTTTTCCCTTGCTTATGAAAAGTATTTTCCAAGCGTTTTTGATTTTGTACAAGTTGTAAAGTGTCCCAGTATGCTAGGTAAGTTCTGAACCAAAGCGAAGTTAATGGTGTAAATTACACCACCTATGTGCACTAGATGATAAATAGTGAAATAACCAGGGTTCTGATACTGGAAAGGTATGTAGAATCTCTTGTGAAGTTCACTCTCAAAAGAATGAAGTATTAGAAAATGAGGCATTAAAGAATGCAAAACTCAAATTATTTACTCCCCAGAGTTTTATTCCTCCCCTGAGTTATTCCTAGCTCTAAGGATGAAATTCACCAGTGTAACCTGGTGTAACCTTCATTGTATTATTCTTTGGCACCTCTCCTAACACTTAAAGCAACTTAAGCTTTTTGACCTTTTATCATGATTATTGCTTTGCTAAATTTACCCCCCTGTCAGTATGTGTGTTGTTACAGAAATAAATTAATAAATTGTGTAGAATCTCTCAACGGTAAATGCCATTGGTGACTCTGAGATAACCAAGTATTTTTCCATATGTTGAAGTTGTGTCCTGGTGTTTGTGCAGTGTTCCTTTCTGTTAATGTTGCAAGAAAGGAGAGGAGGGAAGAAGTGATCCCATGCCTTTTTGCTTCGTGAAGGTTTGTTTTTTCTCCAGTCAAAAACCATGTGGCTAACTGCATACTGGCAGCTGAATTAAGGAAGAAACAAAGTAGAAATGAAATAAATGTTTTATCATGCAGAACCTGTACCGTTCAATGCAGGTGCTGTTGACTTCATTGACTATCAGAAGTTATGAATCCACTTCTGTGGATTCTGTAAATAGTCATGTGAAAGTATATTAAGCAACTTTGTCTGTTTTCAACTCCTGCAGACAAATTTGCTCATCTGAAGCTTGGTTATAAGTGTTGTGCTTGTACTTCTGAAAAGTCAAAAACAACTCTTTTTTTTGCCTGCTTCAACCTGGTGGTTGATGGCTTCCTTACTCATTTCTGTTCTCTAAATGGCTTTGATTTGTTGAAGCAATCATAACTCATTTTTCAATAACTCTTTATTTCTCTATTTCTTCTTTGGACTCTTGGATTTTTACCACTGCAGGACTGCTTCACCTTTTTCAGCATGCTGTTCTGTGAGAAAACTACCTTATTCAGGCCTTTCTGATTGAGATGAGAGGGATGTTGCTAGGAACCAGAAACCTTTGGAAGTTTTTCTGTATGGAAAAGTGAAAGTATCTTCATCAAACTTGATTGAAAAATATAAAAAGAATCCCCTGTGGGATAACCATACATTTAGCGTATCAGGATTTACTTATTCCAAGCTTAGTTGAAGGAAGAGAAATTATCTGCATGATATCCAATGAAAAATTCAAGGAATTGATTTCTGGACACTGTATGTAACATTATTCTTTCATCTAGGGGTAGCTGTTTACCTTTGCAGAAACTGTTTTTATCTCTTCACTCAAATTGGATTTTAACCATCTCTAATGTATTTCAACTGTGATTTAAAATGTCTTACAATGGCCTTTGCTCATGAGCTACCTGAAGCTAAATGTTAGTTAATGAGGGCTTGTCTGTCAATTGAACAAATGCAGCATTCCCTTTCTTAGTCGAGGAATCAATTTCATCAGACCAGGTTGAAGTTTTTAAAGCTTTTGAATATACATAAATATATGTATGAATTAATGTAAGATTCAGCATGTCAAATATTCCTTAAGGGAAATCAAGAGGTAAAACAACTGCAATGTTAACATTGCTTTGCAGTCACTTTATAGCTGTCATCCTTTATTGTGTTCAACCTGTAGTTTGTTGTCACACGGGAAGTGGAAAAGGATATTCAACAGCACTGCCACTAAAATGCAGTCAGAATTCTTAAAGGAGTAAGAGAAACTCAACTTGATTGCAACATTGCTGTAGAGAGAAAAAAATGAGGCTGCTTGTTAGCAGTTCAGAAGGATTAAACAATGGTTTGTTCCCTATTAATTTGGCTTGTTCCAGTGATTCTCAGTACAGTGTTTGTCAAGTGCATTTGGTAATCCATGAGAGCTCTTCTGTTGTGCTCTTGCTCATTGCTGCAGATATAGACCACATTATTTGCATGTTTTCAGCTATAGATTATAATTTGTTTGACTTTGCACTTTTAATTTCCTGTAGAAATGCATATAATCTGTCTGCATGTTTGAAATATTAGTGTCTTTTACGTAGCTTGTGTGCAACACTTAAGCAAACCACTGGAGCTTACAAAGAGCAGTTGATTCTTTTTAGTGATAGTGATATGATGGCTGTTCTAGTCCCTGGTGGGGGGGGGGGGGAAGTAGAGTCTTGAATGTTGGGGAATTCACGTGTTGCCACTTCATGGACTGCTGTTTTGACTCTGACTTGTAATGGTGATAGTATATCTTGTCACTGGTAATGACATGATCCACAAAACTGCCACCTTCACCCTTATATTGGTTCAGTGGCTCCTAGCAAACTTGCATATAGTGTTCATTCTGTTCCTGAGTGAGCATTCATAGAACCTACCTGGCTCAAACTTTGCACTATTCCAATGCCACCATTGTTTCCAGCACATTGAAGCACATACACAGTTCTCGGGTTGTAATCCTCTGATTCTCATGAATGAGCTGATAAGATGCTCTCCACTTTGTGGCACGACAGCTGTGCGTAGCCATCCAGAATGTGGATTATCATTCATGTTGCTGTTGCCGCTGCCAAAATGCACCATTTACTCCCTGATGGTGCTCACACCTGCTTTTTGGTCCCCACGAAGGTTCAGCAAGCGTCAATGAATGTCAGTGGGTGCAATTTTCTCTGCATGAAGGAATTTCAGTGGCACATCTTTGCTTTGTACTCAGTTCCAGGTCAGATACTTTTTTGTCAGACTGCCCCTCTGCTGCCATCTGTCGTACAGCAACAAAATGTAATGGAATATTGATGGAAGGGTTCAGCCTCTGGTGCCATACCACCATCTGTCTCTGTCATCGTGGACCAATGTAATAAAATAAGAGGCATTACTTTTGGAGCAGCCCTCGTAGATTTAGATTTATTGTTAGGGTAAAATTTTTTACTCAGATGGTGATGAGGTGCTGGCAACATGTTGCCCAGAGAAGCTGTGGATGTTGCATTCCTGGAGGTGTCAAGGCCAGGTTGGATGATCTGGATAACCAGCCTGAGCTGGTGGCTGATGAGAGCCTGGCTGGGATTTAGAGCTGGATGATATTTAAGTTCCCCCTCCAACCCAAGCCATTCTTTGATTTTGTATTTTCTCTTACCCGTGTTTAGAAGAGACAAACTCAAACTGGAGCAGATGTGGCGAAGAGCTGCCATGGTAAGAAGAAATGGAGTGTCTATTTTATATCATGAGACTAAAAGAGCATATCTTGTCCGTTGATGTGAAAGCTGATAGGAAATGAGGTTGCCTTCTACAAATACATAAAACCACCATTCAGGGGAAAGAAGCTGTTAAACAGTGCTGTTCAGGGACAGGTTGGCACTAATGCAGCTTGGCTATGTATTAGAAGCATCTCTCTGACCATTAAGAATGAAGCTCTGAAATAACCTTCTCATGGGATTTTGGGGGCAAAGAAAGTCCCTGATTGGGTCTGTTTAAAGTGGAGTTGAGCATTTTTAGGCTAACTTTCTACTTACTTAGAATAGTGGTGCTGATGGTATGCTTATTAACCAAATTTCAGTATTTTGGCAACATGTTCTTTTTCCTGCTTCAGCAAAGACCTACCTGAAACCATGGAGTTCAGGTCTTGTATCAATTCTTAGTGGAAAAAGTATCCATATGACTGACCTTGCCTTTCAAGTTACAGTACATTTCACTTTTGTTTGCCATGTCAGTGTTATGCTTTGCTTTGCAGATAGAAGCCTGTCAGGAAAGTCACCATCATTTCTTCTCTTCCATGGGGAGACACTTGAATTTTTTTGTTTTTGTAGCACACTTTTCCACAGATGGCGCATGGATTGGAGCGCAGCTAGGAGAATAGATATATTTCTTTAAGACATTGTCCTGAGATGAGAAAGTTGGGTACTTGAATCACAGTACCAAGAACACAGTGCAGAATTACTGCTCATTGGGTGAGCGCAGTCCTGAGAAGGATTCAAAATAAGAGAGAGGAGCAGCACCATCTTTTGTGCCAGATTTCTTTTAAACTCCTTCAGTTGTTTGAATGTGTGGTGGTAGGTACTTAGCATCCACAGACTTCCCAAACTCAAAATTGTAGGATGCTTACTCAGCATCTGTGAGGAGCTTAGACTTGCAGGTATGTGATCTCCTCAGTGTTCATTTTGCCAGCTTCTGGCAGCTCAGCACTGGATGTGCTTTGAAACACTTTCTGAGCTTCAGCTCCTTCCTGGGGAGATCCTCGTTCTGGCTTCTAAGTGCCCTTCTGCAGTTACCCATTTCATTCCTTATCAACGATGCACAAAAAGTGGAAGAAATCCGGGGAGGCTTGAAGGAGTCATGTGAAGTGCAGCAACTAGATCTTTGTTACTCTCACAGAATTGTTTTTTCTGTGATAATGAGCATGGATAAGTCTTAGATTCTGTGGCCAAGGTATTGTGCTCCTGTGGTAAATATATGTAAAATGCAGAAAGCACTTTGAAATGGATACTACTGCATTTTGCCACAGAAGACTTTCATGTTAGAAGAAAAATAGCCCCTCTTTGTTTTAGGGTTTATTGTAAAGCAGTAAACTAATTCTATTTCCCTCTTTCCTGGTTTTCTGTTTAGGGTGAGATATTCTGTGTACCATTTGTTTAAAATGGATGCTGATGATAAGCAGAGGATAGGTCTTTGAGTAGGTGGAATTTGTGTGCTATTTAAATATTACCAATGTTTGAGTGGTACATATTTCTTGGTTAATATTCAGCTATGGCATTTGATTTTTGGAGGATTACTTAGCTTCTGTGATCAGAAAGAGTAGCAGTTAAGAACAGCAGTGATGTGAATCATTTTGACAGTGAGCAAACTTGTCAGAATGTTCACATTTTCAAGACTAGATGGTCTAAGACATCCATTTTTCCTAAATATTTTTCAAAGTCCTAATGAAAATTTAAATAGCTGTGTCTTGTGGTTCCTTGAATTGAAAAGATCATGAATTAACAATTGCTTTTTACTGCTAAAATATTTTTTGTTTACCAGAAAGTCACAATAATAATAATAATAAGGTTCAGTGAGGTTCTTTGTAACACTTTTAATAGCTAAATTTGACAGTCCCATATGTAAAATATGTCAGTTGTAGGGAGAAAAGAGAGAATTCATAATGAAAAAATACACTGTAAGGCAGTGAAATATTTTTTAGCTGAGTGAATTAATATGGTAAGTACCTTCAAGCCCAAGCTTTTTTTTTTCTTTCTCTCTGTAAGCTCTATTTGTATTAATTGCTCATTGACCACCTTGGTATAAATCAGAGTTCTACTGCATGCATATGATACCTTTGTGTTAGAAAGTGAAAACTTCATGTTTTTTGCTGAAATGTTTGTGTATTACAGCCGTTTCTTGCCCAGGGCCATCTGCATAGGAGAATTTTCTTTTAACAGTAAATCATAAAAAGATTATAGCAGACTCACTGGAACCATTCTGCTATATCCCTGACTACTGTTAATACTAAAGCTATTAAAAATGGAGGCTCACTAGATCAAAACATGGTATTTATGTGAGAATACCTTCTTCGCTGTTGTTTCAGAGAGAAAAGAAAAATCTGTTCTGTGTTCACTGGCTCTTTAATTCGGATTGCCAATGATAATGCAGAGTCTACTGCTGAAGGAAGGTAGGATGCAGAGGCAGAAACATTAGTGCTAATCTGCTGCAGAAGGACTAGATAAATCAGCACAGCTCTCATACATCACTAAGAGAGAAGCTGATTGCAACTTGACCATGTGCCTAAGTGGTCACATCAGCAACAAGAACGCAGCATGGATAAAAAAACTAAAATGTACCCTTAGGGCTACTTGCTGTGCAGGACACATAATAACACATCAATGTAAGTTCAAGATTTCTTTATTTTTTTGTTTCCTTCTGTAATCATTGGTGTTTACAAGATTGTTTTTTTATTTTGCATAGATTTAGAGGGAATATAGTGGAGTGAAGTATAATGCTAAACAGCTGTTAGTTTGACAATGTTTGTGAATAATAACGGGCTTTACTGCTGTGTCAACATAGCTCTTTTTTTAGGGATGTTTTAATATTTAATCTTAACAGTTGTATCTCAGAAAATGAATAAGCTTTTGGGAGAGATGATAGTGAGATCTCTTCTTCATCTCTGTTGTCTTACATTTCGAAAGGGCTTGATAGGCAGAATGCCACAAATATATGTTACTTCTCCTGGGAGATTTTTTGCATTATTTTACTATTTTGGTGAAGAAAAGTACTTACAAGGAGTGATTTCTGTGGACCTTTTTGTATTCCTGTATTATGTGCAAATGGCGATTTTCCTACTGTTTTAAAAACCTGTGCAATTGTTTAATTTAATGTCACTTGAGCATCTGCAAAAAGGGGAGGCAGGGATAACATGGAAACTGAATAAGCATTGATTGCCAATCTGAAAATTAAATTTAAAAAGTTTTAGCAGTAAATCTGATTCCAATTTTGTTTTTTACTAAATTAAGTTATCATATTTAAATTCAGACTATAATATAGCAAACAAATGTGTGAGAGTATCCTGGATAGCCCACATTTCTAGCTCTGTCAGACTGTAAAAATGTTGTTGATTTTTGCTACCAGGAATCTCTCTATAGCAATCAGTGCAGCATGTTTAAGTAATACATGGAAAAACAGAATATCGCAGTTCAGGTGTTAAGGTGATGCTTTGCTCAAAGAAAGAAGTGTACAGTAAAAATTACCAAGGTGGAATCTTATACTTTCTCTCATGACTTTCAGAAAAGAGGCAGGAAAATCCAAGATAGCTTTTGCTGTGCAATTGGAAAATGGGGAAAGTTTGGAAGCACTTCAAAATGCAAAACAACAAACAAAGATGCTTTAAAGGCATACGATGCATCAGTGAAAAGACACAGAAGAATACCTGTTTATTTTGTATTTTGCAGTTGTGGACAAATATAACGAGGCTTAGAAACAGGTGTAGTTTGCATTTAATCTACTAATTAGTTGTTTCTGTGGCAGTTTTAAACTGTAGGTATGGTTGTATGCTTTTTTTTTCCCCCACTTCATAGAGCTAAAATACTCAAAGTGAGCCAATTTCAGGTCTTGGGGTGCAGATGCTTTTGTTTTGACTAATGCCTGTGCCAAATATATGTTCTTCTAGTTAGCTTACACTTATTAGTAGATAAGAGATGAGATTGGAAAAAGGGTGAGGCTTTATGAAAAAAGGTTGTTCTTCTCAGCGAAATATATAACCAACCTGGCAAGCTCACAGGTGAAATGTGGACCAAGTGGACAGTTGATTTTTGTGCAGAAAATGCGTATGTGTGATCAAACAGGCTCTCAGTTCCCTGAAGCTGCTGAGTTTCTATTGGGAATCCATAAGCTTAACATTCTCATTGGAAAAATAATGGAAAATAAGAGGAAAGCTGTATGGCTACAGGAAACACGGAGGATTGGAGGTTCCTTGGACATGGTTTCTTGTGCTCTCATGTACCCAGTGTGGTATTAAGATGTAAACTCCATGACAGATTCCTGTATTTTTCACATATGACAACAGTGCAATCAGTCTGTTCCTGGGAATAAAATCTACTTCTGTTAGTGAAATAGAGGCATCTTTTTTTACTGCGTTCATTGCAATAGCAACATATTACTCTGGTTTACAAAGATAATGAAACAAATATGTAGTCTTCCTTCACATGTACCTGGACAAAGTTTTAAAAGATTCATTTCAAAGTTATACTGAACAGTTCAAAAGTGTTACATAGTCTGTAGTTGTGTTTATAGTGTGATCTTAATGCAAAAATTTGCTTCTGTGTATTTCTATGGAGTTTACTGTGTAGTTGTACTTAAATTATGTGCTAAATGAATTGCATTGTATATGGCAAAACTGGATCATGTTCTCTATTGTTTTCTTTTTAGCTGAAGAGGCAAAAGTGCATTTTGGAGGCTGAGTTTGGCTGTGTATGTAGTTCAGGTTAGTCAAGAGAAGGCACGTACTTTCCCTCTAGAATGAAACTCTGAGTTTGTTTATTATGCTGTAGTTCACAGTTACCTTTTTAGATCTTTCACTGGACTCCAATCTGGTCTTCATTTTCACTTTCAGTTTTAATCAAATTCATGCTAATTATATTGTGCTTAAGGGAAAAGTATGCTAATAGACATTGTTCCCTGCACTTTCAGAGCAGTAGGCGATTCACTGGTGCTGACTTCAGGATACTGAATTTGCTTAGACCTATGATGTTCAG
The DNA here is from genome assembly GCF_019238085.1 of Lagopus leucura. Taxonomy (NCBI): domain Eukaryota; kingdom Metazoa; phylum Chordata; class Aves; order Galliformes; family Phasianidae; genus Lagopus; species Lagopus leucura. The sequence continues at coordinate 4,454,857 of NW_024962267.1, forward strand.
GTAAAAATATGCACAATATTCTTGTTCATGTTGAGTTCGGTGGAAGGGCTTCTATTCACCAATATTACTAATGCAGTGCCTGTATCCTTAAAGCTTTGTTTGTCCTATGTGGTATCTTGCACAGAGATATCTCAAGAAAAATACCTGAGTATAATCATAGGGATTCAAACTGTTTTGCTTAAAACATTTATTTTAGTTTTCTGTTTATAAAATAGTACAACTTCATTCTGAAGCTGAAAGTTTGGTCTCTTTTGTCTCAGTGCTGATCTCTTAAAGCTATATTGCCCCAGGGAGAGGCCCTTCAAGCTCTGTGACACCAAAAGAGAGAATGTGCTCCTTTTTTGTACAACTTCTTCATTGTATTCCTGTCCCAAATCTTGCTAGTTGTGCTGCCAAGGCTGAGGTGTGATCTGGCTGTCCTTCTTATTCATCCTTGTCCTTCTTGGGCTGTAGTCACCTCTGTGAAGAGACACTGTTTCCCAGATAGCCTAAGAATCTTAAGAACTGCGGGTCTTTGAAGAATGCCAGAAAAGCTCCTGTCTTACTTAATTCACACAGACCTAAGAGCTCATTGATTTCTTCCACAAGTTCAATAATCACAAAACCATTCACTGGACTGTTTGGATAGTCCTTATCACTACCAACTTCCTATGTGTTAACTTGCAATCTGTAGTATATGAAGTAACTGCAGATCAACTCATACTTTCACATCAGTTATCACCTGAAGTACACCTGGAAAATTGTGTTGAACAACTTTGCCCTCAGACAGCATTGCACATTCTGTGAAGGGGATGTAAATGATAACTGTCTCAACATAGTGAATTATGTTCCAATGAATCTCTGAAAGAAGCAAGAGAATTTTTGTGTGATTTGACTAAAGTGTCAATAGTCCCAGTTTCAGTTGACAGGAAAACTGGGTTATTTTACACCGTGATTAGATCCTCCAACCCAATCTTGAATCTTGCATTGAAAATCACTGAATATTTCTGAACTATTACAGAAGATGATCACACATGGAAAGGAATTATCTTTATCTCTCCTACTTTTTACATTGTGTTCCCAATCTTGCTAAATGCTACCTCTGAAGTGGATTTCTTCCAGAACATTGTGCACTGCATGATACCAGACTGCTGGGACATGTAGCAGTGATCTCAAGCAGGTAACTCCTAAGGATAAACAGGTAATGCTGAAGGACAACCACTCAGCTGATCTTTGAGTCTTGTTTAATGGCGGCTTATAATGAAAATACGTTTGAAGAGGGAATCATGCAGACTGATATCCATAATGCTCTTATTCAGTGAAAATCCTGATTAGGGTGGTGGTGGCGGCTTGTGGAGTTTTATGAAGCTTTCAGCAGTTTGTTACCTCTCTGTTATTATCCTGGAAAGTAAATAGTTACATATTGGGTAACCATATGGATGATGTGTTGGTGTATTTTAAGAAGATTGCTCAGATGGCTCAGAGCCCATAGTGACAATGCCAGGATTTTTGTGTGCTGAAAATCTAAGCAAATAACTAAAAGATAGAGGGGGCAATCACTGAAAGGAAGAGGGGCAATAAAATGTAGAGTTCACTGTCAGCATTGGTGATAGGATTCAAGGCTGCAGGAGAAGTATCCCGTGGCTTCTTGTACTACAGATGGGCTGCCTTCCAGTGAGCTTCCTGCATGAGCTGTGGGTGCAGATGGGTGACTGTTTCTTCTTAGAAGCTGCCAGTGCTCTTTCTTGCCTGCTTCTGCCTCCGTTTTGTGTTCCCTCTGTGACTGTAGCTGAACTTTGCAGGAGAAGGGAAAGAGGTTGAACTTTTCGCTTCAGGTCAATACAAACCCCATTTCTCAATTTACCCACTTAGCTTGACAACTTTGTATAATAAGAGGGCCACTGAGTAATCTAGTGTTTATTTCTCCGGAGATGGTGACTGGTGGCAGACAGGAGACAAAGGGAGGTGTGATGAAAAATACAAAGAAAATTCTTGAGATACTGAGTAATTCTGTAAGGACAATATTTGTCACCATTTTTGTTCAGTGCTTGAATACTGCTTATATATATTAGCAATCTGTCAAGAGAGGAAGGACCTTGTCTACCTACTCCCCTCACTACACTGTAAATGTAACCTTCCTGAAGGAAAGGAACTGTTTGAAACACTGTCACTTTCATCTTTTAGTCAGGATTTATCATGATCTGTAAATCACATAATTCTCATAACAAGAAAGTTTTAGATGTTTTAAATCCTGGCAGTTCTTCATCCAGCAAGGAGATTTGAGAAACACCCAGGCAATGAGCCTTCTCTCAGACTAGACAGAGTGGGCTGTTTTATATCAGGAGCTGGATTTCCTAGTTTGCTTCCTCTGCCAGAAATTCTTTTGCCTGCAACTCTGTCATTTGAGCTTTTATCTGTTTTTCTGGGGATGGAACTTAACCATCCTAGTTACACTGCCACTGCAAGAATAGTTCTGCAGACTGCAAAAGGCTATGGGAAACAGATCATGCACACAAATGTGTAATTTTCCCAGCCCATTATGAATAACAATAGAATTGCCAACACCATTTTGCAGAGGAAGATACTTCAGTACAGATCTATGCTTTTAATACTAATGCAACCTGTGGACAATTCTGAATAAACAGGGTGGCAAGTATGATTTTTTTCAATGCCTGTTACTACTTTTGCTTCTATTAACTGTCACAACTAACTCAGTTTTCTGTTACTGGATCTGCATTTTTGAGGGATTGCTTGAGCACAAGTTGGATTTTTTCCAGGAGCCAGGAACAAAAAAAATGATGTAATCATGAAGTTTCTCAATGAGTTTAGTTATGATGATCAGAACTCTGCCTTCTTTAATCTCAGTAGGTATACACAAGCCACATGGGCTTCAGTGGAAAAGCTCTTGTGTGTATTTCAGTGGAGAATTTGACCAGGAGTGGTTCGCAACATATAAAGCAAGCTAGAAGTTTCAATATACGTAAGACAGCTTATCTCTTATACCACGTGATAACTGTTCCTGTTTGCTGAGCTCTTTTTGAGTAAGCTATGTGTTAGTAGGGGATATTTGAATGTCACCGTGGAGCTCAGCTTGCTGAGCAATGTGCAGTGCTCACCAGTCAGAGAGAAATTTTTCATTTGCTGCTTCTCATATGAAGAATTGCTACTGTGGTAAATGGCAATATTCCAGATTGCGTCTCAGTCACATGCATTATTACTTGGAGCAATGCTTTACTGGAAAAGGAGAATATAGAGGGTTTGGATTTTAAGTAGGGTTTTTTTTTTTTTTTTTTTGCAGTTTTGATGTGCTCACCCAAGAACTGTAAATACTTTGTGCAAGTGTAGCTGCTGAAAGTCTGTTGCATGTTAGCTGTCTGAGGAGAGACTGTGCCAGAGATCAAAGTAAAGAATTACGTGTCATCTTTTTTCTACCCCCTTCCCCACTGAGATGTAATGTGCTAAGAACTGCATCACAGTGATAACTGAAATGCTTGTTGTATTTGATGTACATGTACTGTGGTCAATTTTGAAAGAGGCTAATGCCTATCCAGAAGATCCAGTGACGTTTAGGGAGCAGTGGTGATAGTAGTGGCATGGGGTGTTGTAAAAACAAGAAGCTTCAGCAGGAGTGAAGCAGACACTTCCTGAAGGAGCTGGAGCTCTGGAAGACAAACAGAAAGCTGCTAAAGCAATATTGCTTTCACTTCAAATATATGGAGAGCAACTGGTCAAACGTATCAGCCTGTGTATATTCTTTGTTGTTTGGAGGACATCTATTCCCACTGAGCAGTCTTGAGGGCACTGATGATGGTTTTCAGCCACCTAATTCACTTTATTTTTATTCACATATGCATATAATCCAAATAATCTAAGCACAAAAATCCTATGCAGAAAGGATATTATAAAAAGCCTTAGATGTTAATGCTCCAAAGGAGACTCAGTGTCTCCTGGGATTAATGAGTAGGTGGGAGGAGTTCATTGCCTCAGGCAGAGCCTGGGGCCATTAATTCCAGCTAGTCATTAATCCCTGTATAATGCCCTATGTTGATGCAACAGTTCCTGTTATAACACAAAAATAGAACTGACTGATCTATGGATTTTGATGGGTTATGTTATTCTTATAATGATTGCTTATACTTCTAAATGCTCATTGCTATAGTGTTGAACAGAGTTCTTATAAGCTGCATGTCTTTCCAGAGATAATGCATTGTACATTACTCATGTGGAAGCCTGAAATGGTGTTATTAGAATTCCATTATACCCTAGTCTTTAAGTAAACATTTAAGTAGTCTTCAGAAAAGAAAAACTGATATCAATACTCTCTGAAGTGTGTTAGCGTATGTATTTTCATATCTAGAGTAAACGAAAATTGAACATACAGTTCTTTTACTTTGTGGTTGCCAAGTAAGGTGCAGTGCAGTTTAAATTGCATTCAGTTTGTTTAAAAACAACACATGAAGAAATTCCTGAACTACTGAAATGCTAATAAAGTTACTTCCATACCCAAATATATAAGGATAAAGGACAGACTGGTTTAAAAGAACCAACTGTTTGGAAGCAACTGACATCGTGTGCCCTTTACATATGTTTGTGTACTCAGCAGTGTACAATAAACACATTGCTGGGCAGATCTTAAAGTGAAGGAGAAAAAAGTTCAAGAGCAAAACAGCCTCCAGCTTAGCAGATCATGTGAACGCACATGACTCTAAGCAGGCATGGTGTTTAGCTAGGAAACAGCAGCTATAAGAAATGCCAGCATGCTAGAATTGCACCTCTGTTTAAATTCTCCTTAAAATACTTTTTTGCAAGAAAAACGTTATTAATCTGACCTTTACATAGATCCCTTCATTGTCAGGAAATCAAAAGCATTTTACAGATGCAGGTATTTGGTATTGGCATGCATGTGTCAGAAGGAAAACTGCACAATGATTGCACAGAGCTTTGGAAATGTAGCAGTGTCACCACAGCTGGGTCTGACTACTTCGTTCTCTGAAAAACTGTGCAGGAGTACTACAGAGCAGCTCAGGTCAGGAAGTGTGGGATACTCTGCTGAAAATATAGGTGAGTTAACAAAGTTAGACTGTATGAGAACAGTGGTAGACAGCTTTAAAAAGAGAATTGGCTGAGCTATCTGTAATTAGTGCTTGTGGTGAAGATATGGATTGTATTACTGAAATGTGAAATTCCCGTACTATATTGGTTCCACGAATTAGGGTATGAGTTGTATGGGGCTGATTTAGAATAAATAAATAACCACTTCCTAAAGAGAGCTGTCTGTGCTCATTATTTAGCCAGCTGGGCCTTGTTTAGTATATAAATTCAAAGTTGCTCGCAGCAAAGCATGTTGGGGCATAGTAGAGCAAGAAAAGAAGCTTAGGTATCACTTGGTATATTGAAGATGTCTGAAATGTATAGCATATATTCATAGGAGAAGTTGTATTTAAACTTCAGAAAATGTATTGTGAGAAAAAGACTGGTGTATAATACGTATTTCTTCCTCATTGTGAAATTTTGTTGACCCTTGTGCTCATTTCATGCACTGAATCTAGAGGCAGCGTTCTTTCGTTTTACAAAGACTAGTTGGAATTCAGTTGTGATTGCCAGTTCTGATGCTTATAGCACCTTTCTGTGAAAACCAATGTTTTGAAAACAATTGAGTTTAGTGATCTGTGTCATTCCTTTTCCTTGCTTTAGCTGTCTTTGCTGTTACAATTCAGCTTGCTGCTGTGCAGGAGGAGAGATGGATGGAGAAAGAGGCAGCAGCCCTCTTTGCATACTGCCCATTCTCCCACTTTCCATTGGTTGTATTCTGTACTGTTTACAGGGCTGTTAGAGGAAAAAGTAGGGTGGGAGGAAGGAAGAGGAGGGGAGGGCAAATTGAGACTAGGCGGAAACCTTTGCCCTATGGGTTGTTGTAAGGAAAATATAAATCCATTCACCCATTTGAGATTCACTGTTACGTAAATTAGACCATTTCAGGGCATGATGAGGATTTCTACTTTCATAAAAAGAGATTAATAACATTAATTTTATTCCTTGGTGAACTAAGAATTTGTGAAGGCTTAAGAAGATGGACTGTTTTTCAGTTTTTTCTATTGGAGACTGCGTTTATGTGGTGGATGGGAAGCTGAGATGATCCTGATGTTCCTCAAAGATGTGAGTGAGGCTTTATCAAGTACTCCGCACTGGCCTTAGCAAAACCAGTGGAGGATGGTTCTAGCAGGCAGCACGTGCAAGGTTCTGCAAACTTTATATGAAAATAAGGGACTGTGCCTTTATCCTAAAAACTTTGAAAGGAGTTTGCTTCATTTTTTTCTTAGCAAGTTCAATGCCTGTTAGCTTCTATCATTCCCAGTCTTCTGTTTCAAAGATTGTCTTATGGATGGGAGTGTTTGAAACTGAAGGGAGGATATATTAGAACTCTGTGCAGACATGATTTGGAGTTTAATTTGTGTTGGACGCAAATAGTTGGAGAGCTGGAGCATCAGCATATACAGGAACAACTGGAAACCCCTGAGTTAAACCCTTCTAAAGATAACAATGACTTCCTGCTACGTCTGAAGTGTTCCAGAGAGGCACCAGCAGTACTGATGTGCTGTTTCCAAAAGAGATGTATTACTGCACTTTGGGGCTGACTTATTATTTTCAATATATCTAGACTATTTCCTTTTTATTTGAAATTACTTTTTTCCAAATATTTTTAAACTTCCTTCCTGAAGTTTGTCTTTTTTTCCACATTCCAAAATTAGTTCGTCACATTTCCTTATGAAGCTTCTGGTTCAAGGAGGCATTGAGGTTTTGCAGTCTGAAGGTGTCTGTTCCAGTAGACGACCAGTGCTGTCATGCACACTATCCCAAACCAGTTGAACAGTGGCAAACTTTGAAAAGTCAGTGCATGTGTTAACTACTGTCCCATGCCCCTCAGTTTGTGCATTCTGACACTTGCTTGATGTTGCTGAGTCCTATTCGTTTACGGCACTGTTTAATCCGTGACTTGCGTGCTGCTTTCTTTTTTGAACTAAAAGCTGTTAAACCAAAAAAGTCATTTTAAGAATGTGCTTGTCAGAGAGTGTATCTTCTCTCTTCAAAGACCTCTGAGATTTTTTTAATTAAGATGTGACTGCAGCATTAAAATGGATGCCCTGTGTCTTTTCATAAATGGATGACTACTGAACTTGTGGACTGTCTAGCTTTTAATTGGCAGATTATTCACTGAGTGCTTCATGGGGAATTGTAGGAGAGGGTGAAAAGTTAGTTGATTTTTAGATGAATTCATTACTGCTTTTATTTCTAGTGATAGTTTGAAGTTGATTAAATCCCCGGATAGATCCACAGATTAATTTTCAATTTTTTTCCTGTGAAATGTGGAAGATGGTATGCTTAAAAACATGTAGTAAAACTCTAGGCTTGAGGTGGGCAGCCCCACATCAAAAACAGGATGTTAGGCTTGTGGTCATCTCAGCTGTGGCTGTACTCATGACCTGTACAGCAGCTGCACCAGCCTTTTCCTCTGTCAGCTTCTTTCTTTATGAACTCCAGTGAATGACTGTTAATAAAGTCTGCTCTCAAAAGGGCTTGGAGTCCAGATGCCTGCCCATTTTTATACTCTGATGGATCATAAGTACAGCCAGATCTATAGATATGCTTATGTTCTCTACGGAAGTTTCTAGGACAGTTAGTGCAGGGAGGAAAAAGAGTGGATAGACATCCTGTGAACTGAACCTAATGCACTGGAACTCTTCATTGCTGTATCAGTCTACGGGAAAAGACCGTGGCATCAGGGTATTAGAATGAGGAAAGAAGCTTTGTTTGAGTTAATGGAATTTTATTTTGAGTTTGAAAGTTGTGATAGTGCTTAATGGGCTACCCCATTTGGTGCTTATGAGTTTGGTGTTGCTGTTTTTGTTTGTCTAAGTAATGTAATCTAATGTTACAGTGCATGACTATGTTATGATTCTAAGGCCTCTGGAAATAGACCTGCATGAGTATGTCTAATCCTTGGTCATTTTGGGGCTCCTCCTAGGGTCTTGGACTGATATTCTTTTTCAGTAATTGTCTGCCATCCATTTTTTATAGAAACAGAATGACTCATAACTAAACAACAAAGAGAAAAGTACACTTTCAAATCATGTTGGTAAAAGTGTGATATGCGGATAACCTTCAGGACTTAAGTGCTCCTTGCCCTGTGAGCAGGATGAAGGGTGGCAGTGATGGCTCATCATGGATTCTATAAGCTGCTTTGTTATTTGGAAGACAGTTGGAAGTGTCTGACCAATCTTTGTATAGAGACGGTGAGGTGGGGTGTGCAAGTTCAGGGTGGACAGGAGAATTAACTACTGTTTTAGTTCTCCTTTGGTGGTAAAATTGACATTATTTTAATGAGAAGATTATACAACTAGATTGTGAATCATTGTGCTAGATGAATATTTTTTCTTTTCTAGTTTTAATTAAATTGCTTCAATAAGATACTCTAAATGCAGTATGGAGGAGTAATGTAGGCAGTATGTACATGTGTGTACATATTCTTCTTGCATTGAAATATTACTGAGATTTTATAGGAATAAGTATATATTAACATTGAAAAGTCAAACCAAATGATCTGTTCCTATGTTAGTGTTTTGCATTGCTTTGATTTCTTCTGCAAATGCCTAATTGGAGATGGTGTTGTGCAGGAAAAAAATGTGGTTATTTTCTTGGTTTTCAAGGGGATTGATTGCAGTGTTGTCTCGAGATTTGCGTCACCCCTTTTTGGCTATTCTTTCTGCCTGCAGCAATTTTCTAAATTTATTCATTCATTCATCCCTGTTCACAGTAGAACCCCATCACATCTTTGCAGACCTGGCCAATAAGTAGAAATGTGCAGCACGGGGGCAGGAACCAGAAGCTGGCAAACTGTTGGTTGCTGTTGTGTTTAATGCTTTCTATTGTAGAACAAATGGAAATACGTGAAAAGCTGAATGTAATCTGCATTTACACAGGTTATTCAGGAAAGGGATTTCAAGAAATGAGATTTGTAAACAGTAACGTGTTGTCACTCAGTCCCATCAGTGTCTACAAAGTTTAAAAGCTGAATGTGTAGATAATCCAATATATATTGTAGATATACCAGTGTATGTGCAAAAGTTTCAAGAAAATGATGTTGAATGGTTGCATCTGTTACTGGTATGAACTACTTAAAATGTAAGCTAGATATAGTTATACCTGAATGAAAGCTTAGCATTTGTGGTCTTCGGCACAAGCCTTACTATGTTTGGGGAAGAACAACTTATTTTTCTGAAAATACTTTGTTAAAAAGTTTTGTGTTGTGGTGGTTTTTTTGTGTGTGGATCTCAACTCTGATAACTGTGATGATTTCTGTGGCTAATGGTAACAGTCCTTGATTTTAGCATGCTGCTTTGGCTTTACTAAATTAATGATTTCTGTCTCCACTTAAGAGGTGACAGAAGAGCCAGGCAGCAGTTTGCAGCAATGTGAAAGATTTTTAAACCTAGCACAGAGTTGTGAGAGGTTTTGGATCTTGGCTGACCTCATCATTGGATAGCAATGCCCCAGCCATGGCAGTCTGGCTGTCATCATCACTATAAGGTTTTCTCCCTGTGGAACTTCCTAGGATTGGTCATATAACCTGGTAATGTGACATGCAATGGTACCTCACTCGCTTAAACAATTCATAGTCAGTCTAAGCTGTTCGTATCATGTACATTTGTAATTTAATTTAAAATGGCCTGCAACAACAGCAATAGCTAAGTGAAAAATAATTTAGAAATGCATGCGATAGATTAAATTATTGGTCTAACCTAAATGTCTGAGCTGCAGGTATGCTATATTGAATTCAGGCAGAGTGGAGGCCTGGGAGGAATATATAGTCTCCGCTGCTGGACAGAAATTATTTCAGTCATAAAGAAATTGTAATTAAAATTCCTGCTGATATCTCACTGACATCCTTGACCTTCCTTCTGCAATGTAGTTTATCATCACAGAGTTTCTCTTCTTTCTAGCTTGATCACATTGGGAAAATATTTTCCAGTTAGCCGGGATAGTCTTGTAATTCACAAGTTGCCTTTGTGCCCAGGGTCAGATTTCCGTGCCACCTTAGCTCTATTCATCCTCAGGGAGTTGGTGCTGACTTGCCAGACTGGACCTGTTCTCAACAGCCAGCATAATGATTCACATCAGGGCTGCTCTTTTCAGAAGCTGCCTTTGAGATTAACGGAAACAGAACTGGCCTAGTGCTCACCATGCTGGAAAAGCCATCCTGTTTGGAAAAAGCATTTTAATTCTGAATAAAACATTGGGCTGGCTTTTAGCTCGTGAATAGTGCTTTATTCCACTTCAATAAATATCAGAAACGACAAGTAACCACATCATGTCATGACCTTATGTAAGTGTATGGCGAAGTTCCAAGTTATTTCCACAAATGCACTGTGCAGGTTGCTGTGGGTGTCTGAGTTAGACAGTACTGTGTAGACAGGGCCCATAAAATAACCTGGAACATATCCAAGATCTGTGGACTAGTCCTGGCTTGGCAGATACTGCAGTATCTCAGGTACTTCATTCCCAGGCTCCTTAGCATGGTTGAATATAAGCAGAAAACTGACAAGGATTTTGTACAAAGACTTGGAAAGCAACACTTTGTTAACAGGGGAAGTTCAAGAGACAGGTCAGGTCACTAGAAGACTTGTGCCCTCTCATCCTACTTGTCTGCCTGTGTGCAATGATGAGTCTGCTCTGTTTGAACAGCCTTAATCAAACACAAAATGTCTCCTGCAGTTTTGAAAGCTTCTAGTGCTACTAGAGATCACTCCCTGCACAGTCTCACCCTGCAACTGCAAGCCTTGTCAAATGCTGTCATTGTGAAGGTGAACTTCATGGTTCCCTTGTATTATATTTTAATAGGGGATTATTTTTATTTAATAAACTTTTTATTTGGTGGCTTGATAAAGATGAGAATTCTTCATGTGGAAACCCCAACCTGTCATTTATCTGTTGTGCGATTATTAAAAGAGTCAGTGCTTAAGTAACTGTTTCTGAATGCTTAAATATATTTAAATATTCTGTCCCTTGTGTCATTGAAAGTCAGCGCTGCATAGCTTCTGATATGTCTAAGTCATTGCTATAAATGGAGGTGGTTGAGTCATTCTGGTGTTTTGGCAAATTTTGTAGCCGCAGTTTGTTTGCGAGTTAGGTAGGGAAGGTTATTTTATTGCAGATGCTTTGTGTAGGATATCACTCAAAATATTAACATTAAGAAGTGTAGACTCCTGCCAGATTTCTCTTGACGTTTTTTATTTAGAGCAGAGAAAATCAGATTGAAGTTCTGTCATTTAGTGTTGGATGGAAGGCTCACTCGCTTTCAGTGCTCTGTTTCTATACAGCAGTCAAATCCCACATACTGTACTATGCCAGGAAATCTGCTAACCTTTCATATAATATGTAATAGATTTTATAGCTGGTGTTGCAGAGCCATTTTCCATGCAGAAGGATTTTCAACTATTTTTTTTCTGCTGCCTTGGTAAGATTTGCAGTGGTTCTTTCTACAGTGCCAGATGCTGTATATAAAACAGGAAATTATGTACTATTCTCTTGCTTGTTGAGCAGGAGAGAAGAATCTAGTTTCAGACCTTTCTGGGAGAGGTTGCTAGAAATGCTGAGTTTAAAAAGGCAGATCAAGTGTGGGAGATGAGAAAGCAAGGCAAAACTTGCCAGAATGTGATGACAAATGCTGAAGCTCAATAGAAGCGCAGTTGATGTACTGACATAAAAGGGAATATACTGAATATATAACTGTTCTGGATATATGCATAGGGCTTGCATTGTAAGATAATCAATTGAGTAGCTCTTTGTACATACGTTTACTGACACTGAGGGGAATTGCACTGGAACTCTAATGATCTATATTTAAAGAGAGATCAGCCCAGTTACACTGTATAGTGCATATCTGTGTACTCCTGAAGGAATGCAGTGTCAGAATAATAATATTTTGGCTGGCACATCGGTGGTATCCTTAATCTACGTATCTTGAAACATTTTACAAATACTAAGCACTTCATTCAGCAGCATCTCACTGGGCTGTGTGTTCATCAGGATGGTGATGAATTGATACAGACCGGGAATTAGAGTCCTTCATGAATAGCCTTGGTGCCCAATGGGTCATGTTTGGCCTGTAAGCTCCTTTACTTGTCCTCCTGCTTTCTTTCCTGTCAGGTACTGGGTTAGCAGGTGTTAGGCCAGTGTGTTCACCTAGTTGACAAGTGTCCCTTGCTGTCCCTTCTGCTAATGCAGTGCCAGCAAGCTGAATTGTACCACAATACATGAAGAGGGGGATATGGCCTGGGCTGTGTTGCAAGGAGCTGTTTCAAAATGGGACTCTGGATGTTGCAGATGTAGAGGTTTGGCTGTCCTGCTGCAAGGCTTGAGAGAAGAACCATACAGGAGCACATCAAACATGGGACAGAGTCTCATTAGTGAGCAAAGCCTAACTTGTGACACTGAGAATTAGAGTTCTAAATGGATACATCTTTTATCTTTCAGTGACTATAAAAACATAGTGATAAATTCAGAGATTATTTGGCTCAGCCTCTTTGAAGACTTTTCTTCCAGATAGAGCCACTTGAGGGTTTTTTTTTTTTTTTTTTTATGCGTGTGTGCTACTGTTCTTTGTACTGTTTGGAGTGATGATGATAGATCTAAGTAAAATGTAGTTTTGCAAGTTAGAGAAAAGGCAATCTTTTTCTCTTTAGTGAGACTGCTGTTCCAGTAAAGAAAATGACAGTTGAATCCAGAGTCTTGTCACATCAACACTGCATCTTCTGGTAGTTTGAAACAGCTTTTCTGGCCATCATTATCTCTTCCTGCTACTTATACACTCTGGATATATCAACTTAAAAGCTTAATCACATCTCTCACTCTAAGTGACCTATATGAGCATTATTTGAATTTTTTGTCCCTTTGGAAAAATGTTTAACTGGTATGTAATTGGAGTAACGTTGATGTACAAGGTACTTAACTTCTGTCTTAAGGCAAAGCGAAGCAGCAGACCCGTGCAGGCAGTGTTGATTGTGCTTGGCAACTTTACATTGGCTCTTCTTTACTTGCTTCTTTATTGAAGTGGTACTTCTGGACACTTGTAGGAGCGCTAAGCTTGCAGTAAGGATTAGCCCCATTTGAAGCTAGCACTACTGGCCCTCACTGGGGAGTGCAGTCATTCAGTAGTATGTCTGCAAGCCTACTTAGACTACTCTTTCTAATCATGTCAGATCTGTTATACCTGCTAAGTTTTCTAAATTTAAGTCATACTGATACACAAATTTTGTGATTTTGCCATGAGAAATCACCACCATACTACAGCTCAAGCTGTAGCTTGTTTTTACAGCTCTTCTATTATGAGGACTTCCTTAGAATGGTGACTAGATAGACGGTATCGAAGGGGCAATAATAAGCTTTGTCTGTATTGCTTCACAATAGAGAAAAAGCCCTACAAGAATGGACAGGGGTGTAGGTCATTACAAATTAAGTAGCCCTTCAGTTAAGAAGTGCTCAACTCTAATGTTGCCAGTGACTTCGGTTGTCTAGAAGTACTGAAAGTCTTATCTCAGTACACCAATTCACTTCAAGAATTAATGATTTCTTGCTGCTGGGAGAAGGGTATAGTGTATCACATCACTTCTCAATAAAACCTGTTTCACTTCTGTCAGGAGTGCATGAGAATGCCCATGTATATGTGTTATCACTACAGTGTAGAGCCACCTGCTTCAAATACATAAGTTTTGATACTGGTATGCCACAAAACAAAAAAGTTGCAACTTCAGTATATTGGCGCATAGCCATAAGTGATAACACTTATGGGAATTGTAAATATTAGGAACTGAAATTGAGAAATGAATTTGGAATATAGAAGTAATCATAGCCAATGAAAATAACGGAGGCTTTTCTGCAGGTGGAATTAATGAACAAGTTTTTCCTTTCCATTTGGACTCCTTCCTGTTACAGATATCATAAATTCTGTGATGCACCTACTTGATGAGAGGCACTGTGTGTGGTGCCTAGTATGGGGTAATGCCCATGGCCATTAGTTGGCTAGAGTGTGCACAGTCTGCTTAGCTGGCTGCCACCCAATGAAGTAGATGAGATAGAGAACTCGAACTGATTTGCTCTGCCCTCTGTGTAAAAACAGTGAGTTCATTTTCTAGCATTGCTGCTTGCTTTGTGGAAATCTTAGCCCCTGTAGTGCCTTTCTTCTAGTGGGGTTGGAGCAAGAATGGCCAGGGTTCATGAGAATTAGGTGTTGCGGTATATCTATTGCTACCTTTTTGTCATCTTTTAAACAAAATATGATTCCATTAAAAAGGATCAAGATACAAAGATATTTAAAAATTAAACAACTGAATGGGACTAAAAAGCTGTTTTACTTTGGCAATGACAGCCCGCTCTATCATGGCTGTTTTAACCTGTCTAAATGGGATAGGTTGAGATTTCGGTATGTTACTGAAATTACTTTGTGTGCAATATGAGTACAAAGAAGAAATGGTTGTTTGCTGAAGTGGAATGGCTACATAAAAGTTCAGAAAACAAGTTTGCTTCCCAATGAGTTTGCCATCAAGTATGTCATTTTTATAACCAAACATAAGAATTACAGTATCCTTTTTAAAGCCAGGTCTTCCAGAATGACCAACTTAATGCTTCAGCATTGCTTCAGCAGGAGGGTTGGACTCCAGAGATCTTTTCCAACCCCTATGATTCTGTGATTCTTTGCTGGAATATGGTTGTTTTCATACACTAGAAAAAGTAGGCTGTATTCAGTCATACTCTCTGAATTATAATTATGCAGTTTGCCTTCAAATTTTCTCCCTAATTATTTAGTATTGTACATGTTTTGATTTCACAGCAGTGTTGCTGAGAGAGCTTCACAAGCTGCTTTTAAAGCAACTCGCACTGTAATCAAAATAATGTTTTTTTTAAAGCATTGAAGTAAGACTGATATTACAAAGAAAATTTCCCTGTATGTTTATTTATTTGCATTAACAAAATATCCTTGCTATTGTTAGGCACAACTGTAGTGGAAACAGACACGTTGAAAGTTGATGTTTGCTTGTTTCTGTGAGAAGCAAAGGCAGTGAAGGTGGAGCATTAGGCTGATCCCACTGAACTCATTAAGAGGTTTGTATCGGTTCAAGAGGAATTAATATTTAACCCAGAGTTTCTTTCCAGATTAAAACAAATTTCTGGACCAACATGCTTCTGTGCTTGGAGGTTATAAACATGAAAGCAGAATTAAAAATCAGCTCACCAGTTTGCTTTTTCTTTTTGTTTCAAATCTTGTGAAATCTGTGAGAGTAGAGAAGAAAATGTACTGTTGATGTGCAATGGAAGAAGCCACTGCTGCACAGCATCAGTTCCAGGCCATTTAAGTGTCATTTAAGTTGCACTTAAAACCTATTTTTAGACTTAAGTACTGCACAGACCTTGTGCTGACCTTACAGAATTCCACTGGAGGAGTGTGACTTCAGCCCGCTGCTGGAGCCTTGCCTGCCCTGGAAGCTTTGCACTTTTCCTGTCTCAGTGGTACATAGCTAGTTACTCTTCTTCAGATACTGCCTTTATCATAGCATTCTTGCAAAGATGCATTGGTTGTGCACATTGGAACTTGATAATTTGGAAGGTGATGATCTCAGGCTGGAGCAATGATTTCGTTTAGAGGCTCTTGCTGATTCTGACTTCTCTAGTATATAAATTTGCAATGCAGCTTACTGTATGTGATCAGATAAAAGGTATACACATTATGCAATTAAACAGAGTTTACTGTTAAAGCTGTTTAAAAACAAAAGCCTCTTTCTGGTGTGACCTTTTGTCCGAGCTGAAGCTCTGCTCCAGAAGGATGGAAGGGATCAGTTCAGGTAGAAGTATCATATGGAGGGTATGATGTAGAAAGCAGCTCATAGCTGCCCAGACAATGAGCTGAGCATTACCAGCCTTATCATCTTCTTGTAAGTCTGTTAGTACGTGTATCCAATATCTCTTTCAGGCTGTCTTCTTGCACAGTGTACCCAGACTGAGTCCTCCTGAAAGAACATCTTTGGTTCTCCTCTCACTGAAGGATTATGTCTGAAAAATAGAAAATGACCTCCTTTCATTTTCAGCGACTTCTGCTTCCAGAACTTTGAGAAATTATTCTTGGAGTAGGTTTGCCCTGTACACAACTCATGAGATGACACCAGACCTAATACAAGTGCTGTCACTGTAGGTTTAAAGGTTGGCTGTAGCGGTAGGAAAACTTATATTAAAATAGTGTCTTTCTCATTGTAGCTCAGCACTTTGTTTTCAGGGGTTTTCTGTTGGTTTTGCTAATCAAGATGCAGATTTACAGTTCTTAACTTTGCAGAATGTTTTCAAGACGTGAAATGAATGTGAAATTACATTCTGCATCATTCAGAAAATTCCAGTTAAGGTGCGATTTGCTCCATCTCTCCTACCAGTGATAATGAAAAAGGAAGAAAGTGGAGCACAGCTTGATTTTTCTGATCTTGTATAGAGTTTGGAGCTGACAGATATAGTCATCTCATTTTAATGTGAACAAATAACACCGACGTGATTGTAAAAAATTAAATACAGAATTGCATGATGCTCTTTTTCAGGTGCATTTGAAAACATGAACTTCATGTTGAGGGCAGTTGAATTGTTATATAGTTTTGTTTTTTTTCTTTGCCATAAGTGTGTTATTCTGTGGTTACACAAATGCAGTAAAAAAATGTGTAACCCAGATGGCCTGTTTTTTCTTCTTTATATATTTCCTTTGCCCTTTTTTATATACATGTTATCTTCCCACCCCTCCCAAACAAGTCCTATCTCCACCCAATTGCATTTCCTGAGTGGATTCTTCCAGGAGACAGAATCAGAGGGCTGCATGATGTCATTTCTATCTTTAAATGAGATGGAGCAGAATAGGCTGTGTAATTTGTTTAATGATTGCTCATGCTCTAATTTCCTTGGATTTGATTTTTTGCAGTGCAGTCTTATCTTTGGATTTCTATCTGGTAGCCAAGTCTGCTATTTGGCATGATTTCAGTGAGCAGGGTACATTTTTCTGTTCAGCTAAGACTCAAGGGGATTCTGTGATCAAGCAAATTCTGCATACAGAGGTTTTCAAGCATGATAAATTGATTTAAGCAGGAATGTGACAGAAAAGTATATATCTCCAAAACAAAGAGATCAAATAAAGTCAAGAGCACAGTTGATTAGAGCCATATAGAAACATTCAGGAGATGGTAAGTAGGCAAATAGAAAAGATGCAGATTCATCTGCTGTTATATAATCTGTACTAATTCTGGTTCAGCAAGTACAGGCATTTCCTGTATTTATTTTATCTCAATACAACTAAACAGTACTTCAGTTCTGCTATTTCAAGTCTTGTGTATCTTGTTTTAATGACTTGAGTAGACTGACATACATAGAAGAGTCTTTGTTCAATGAATCGTGTGGTAGAATCTTCTTTTTCTATTTTTCCACTATACATCAAGATGTTTTCTCTCTTGTGATATTGTTTGGTTTTTATTCTGATTTGTCTTTACCCTTTCCTTTAGAAATGTTTCAGTTCTGTTCTGTTACCTGTAACTTGGGTGATGTCTTGGGAATCACAAATGCTAGTATTTAGCAATATTCAGGATTCTTGGTATTCTCCATTCTAATATGGAGAGTTAGACAGTTTCAACATGAAATTCCCTTTTGTATTGAGATAAACACCCTTCAATATCCTATTGTGCTGTATATGTGCCTAATGAACTGAAACTGATTTCAAGTGCGAAGATGCACAGTGAGGTGCATGCAAGCTGTGCAACATTACTCATGAAGCACATCTTAGCGTGCAGGAGGTGGATGACTGGATACCCTTGCTAGAGGTGAGGAAGACCCTCTGCTGTAGCCACCCTGCTGGGCAGCAGAGCTGAGGATGCCAGCAAAATCCTATATGAAGAGGTCAAGGCTACAGTCCTGAAAGGGAGTGAGCCTTCAGTTCTGCAAGCTCTCTCAGCCCAAATGGACCTCACTTGTAGATGGGGCCAGAGTTATTATTACATGTAGCCCAAACTTGAAGCACATTGTGAGAGAGTCCAGTTCTTTCTTGTTTGAGAAGCTGCCAGAGCCCTGTCACACTGTTCAGCCAGTTTTCTACTTCTATACAAAGTATAGTCAAAGTCATTTTTCTTTTGTTCTGATTACCTGAGATTTTGTCTGTTAGTTCAGTTACTTCATTTAAGAGTGATGTTTGTAAGGGGAAGAATTGGATCTAAAGACAAAGATCTAGACTTTAAAATGCCAATCCATGCTTGCTTTGGGAAATGAAAAGGGGAGCTAGAGATCTTTTGGACTCATTCACATCTCTTCTTGTTGTTCTGGAGGAAGGAGAAGAAACATGGCACCATGCTGAGCTCACAAGGGAGTTTATTTTCAAAATGATATAACAGGCACAACCAACTTAGAGGAAGAACAGAGCTGCACTGAGAGCATCACTGATGAATTATTTATCATTAAAAGAAAATAGAGAAGCTGGCCTACAGTGAGTAGCTACATGTCATATCCCCTAGGAGGAACAGTAACAGGAGTTGTGGTAGATAGCAGAGAGGATTACAGAACTCAAGTAACAGTCAAAGGAACATCATCTAATAGAATAGTTACATGAGGTTTTGAAGAATGTGTGGAAAGGTCAACTTGATGTTTGAACTAAGATTTCTAGAACTGAAATGAATGAAATGTATTTTGTCTCACTGACAAGTCTGCAAGTAATGCATAATCTACCTTATCTTCTGTGCACCTGGTGGTAGGTAGAGTTGGAGGCAGCAGGAGTCCACCTGATAATACAGGGTCTTAAGGTTACATTGATCCAGCAGCTTCAGAAGAGGATTTACCACCCAGCATTTAATAGCCATGGGGCAGGGCAATGCATAGTGGCACTGTGTTTTGAGGCTGAGAGTGGGGACGTTAAGGAGAAAGATAAGATTGTGTGTGTTATGGTCTGCATAACCTCCTTCAGTGTTAGAAGACTGTCACTTGTAGTTATGTGTATTCACCAGGGCATGGGGAACCTTTAGAAGTTGGGCTTGGCTCCCGAGTGCTTTGCAAGTGAAGTTCTTACTGAACAGCCCATAGTTACTCCTTCCTGACCAGAGGACTGCTGGACTTAGGAGTGTATCTGGAGTGGAGCTTGACCAGTTGGGCATAAATCTGTGAGCTGGTCGTGTTAATACTGATGCTTTGCTATGCAACGCGTGTGGAAGACAATGGAGACACCTCAATTTTCTTTGCATCTTCCTGGCTTGTTTTGGAATGTTTGTATTAGATCTCTTCTTTTGGTCAGTCTTTCCCTTTAAACAGAGATTAGATCTTCAGTACTTGCAGTAGATGAGACTAACGCTAAGATGTTTTATACTCCTTGTGTACAATAGGAGATGCGTAAGGGGTTCAAACAGTTTGTGCTGGAATTATAGTAATGGCCTTTCTAAACATTATCATATAAAAAATTTACCAAAGTGTGTTTGTGGTATAGAAGAAAATCCAGTGAAGTCATGAAGGCAGCTGAGACTCATCACCAGCTAACCAAGAGCTGCCTTTAAAAACTGTTTGCATGAAAATTCACCTCCAGCACATCCCCAGTGAGGAAAGCATGCTACTTGTTATTAATCTTTTCCTCCTTTCCTCCCATCCTCTACTGCTCCTCACCAGTGCTCTTCTGTGCTTTAGGCTATAGCAGTGACTGGAAAGGTCATGTTAATTTTTACTACTGTGTGGATGTGGGATAGTCACTAACTGGAAGAAAAAATATGGTCTTTATTACTTGTGCTGTCAGATTAGCTGCAAGAAGGGTCTGATCTTTAAGCTATTGCGTGATAGAGTTTGTAAATTGGTAGAAATCTGAAGACTGACTGAATAGGTCACTGAGTGTAGTTCTAAAACCTGCTGTCACATTGGATTTACAGAACATGACAACTTCTG
Source organism: Lagopus leucura (assembly GCF_019238085.1). Taxonomy (NCBI): domain Eukaryota; kingdom Metazoa; phylum Chordata; class Aves; order Galliformes; family Phasianidae; genus Lagopus; species Lagopus leucura. The sequence continues at coordinate 4,474,816 of NW_024962267.1, forward strand.
CTAATAAACAAGCTTATATGATAGCTGTTCTTGTTTTTCACAATGAAACTCTATCCAGAGGACACTCCAACAGTGGAATACACTTTCAGAAGCCTTTTGTAAATATTTAGTCTGTTTATCTTCAGGATCATTTTAAATGTCATCTACCAGAAAAATTTTACTGATTGCATTTTCTTTTCATTAACAGATATTACGCGCTCAATTATTGTGTTCTCCTGATTGTCTCAGCTTTGAGAGAGCTCAGCTTGTGAATTTTTATGCAGTTATTTTTATTTTTGCATATTTATGTTTCCCAGTGGACAGCATTTACCATACTTCTTGACTAGTGTCCTTTGACATTTAACTTGGCTGATAAGCTGGCAAAATTTTAGGTGTAAATTGTGCCTTCCTCCCCAAACCCAGGTATCTTACGGACTCCATGTGTAGGCAGTCCTGTCAGCCTTCCCTCAAGGTACCTAGGTATAGAAGGTAGCTTCATCTATACTGAAATCTGCTGGAGGAGTCTGAACAGATGAGCCTTCTGAGAGCATGTCTGGAACTGGTGCCTCTTCTGGTATGTTGCCTGACTTCCTGCAAAGGCTGCACTATGCTGTGCTTGCTCCTTCAGTCTCCTCAGTAGACTTACCCAGGACAGGTTAGGGCTTTGGTGTGGAAGATGGCAAAGTGCAAGTCCTTGGCAGCCTATGCTTATGTTCTTTTTGGGCTTTGCCATCCTGAGTGTCAGGTGGAGCTCAGTATGGCTAGGGGCCTCCATAAGCAAGAAGTCTTCTAGTGTTCCTAAAACTTACACTGAGTGTAAATAATGCAGCAAATAATACAGCGGAGTGCAAAACAGCATCTGTCTTCCCTGCCTATTTGGTGAAAATCAGACCTCCACCCGAAGTCGGATGTTGTTTATTGTTTTTTAATTTTCTCTGAAAGATGCATTGTGTTCCAAAACCTGCAAAATGACAGCTTCATAAAATATCTTTGGATACCACTGCTTCATGGCAAACAACTGTGTGGTTTTTTCCCAGCTTATGTTGTACAGGGCAGTTGCATAAGAAAGCCAGAGGAATTATCCCTAAGCAGAAATTATGCACATTTGGTACTCAATAGCAAGTGATTCTATCCTCTTCATGTGTTACATGCAATTCTGGCTTGTTCTACCTGCAAGACTTGTGCAGGTAGCTAGGCTTCAAAATTTCGTGGAAATTGCATGGTGTTCTGTTTTATTTCATAAGAAGAACAAGCAGGAGAAATATTAGAGAATTAATGAAAGAAAACTGCTCTGCAGTGTATGATGATTGTGAGTGTGATATAGGGAATGCATACATTTGAAAATTAAAAAGAGAAAATTACTGTTGTCCTACTATTGAAGTTCCTTGTCAAGGTGCATTAAATGTGGACTAATGATGTATTTCTGGAAAAATGCTACCTTGGATAAAACAAAACAAAGAACCGAATATCATCTGAATGGAAGAACAGAAAAAATATTGCATAAATTTCATTTTATCTTATTTCCAATGAAACATTTCAGCTTTGTTTTTAAACCGAATTCCAAGATGAAATTAAGTAGAAAAATAGAACAAAGGGTTTATCTACTCTGTGAAAAAATGTGACTTCAGCCCCTTATAACATGTTCTCCTTTCTTTCATTTTGTCAACCAAAATGAGTCTTTTCCCTTGTTTTATATGTACGACTTACTTACTTACTGAACTGAGAATACAGTTACTTCTTGTGTTATTCCTCTTGCTGAGTTTCAGGCATAGGACTGGAAACAAAGCATGGGGAAGTGAATGACTTGGGAAAGAAAATAGGAGAGCTTTATCCTCAAATTCAATAGTAGATCGTATTTTGTGTGACTGACCTGAAATAAAACATAATTTAACTCCTATGAGTTTTCAGCTGGATTATGGGTGAGATTTAAATAATGTTACTAAGCTTTAGGATGTAATCACACATCTAAAAATAGGATTGGATTAAGATTAATGTAATCTTTGTAGCTTTTGTTATTATTTAGAATGCAAGACATTCATTCTTCAGTATTAGAACAGATAAGATTTTCATATGCATCTCTAGGAAAAAAACATCATTAAAAGAATAATTCAAGCATCTGTTAAACTCTAGCAGACAGCATTTAGAAAGTGAATGCATGCATCCCAACAGCTCCATAATGCAAAGGACAAATCTTTTTCATTAAAGTTGGTCTATCAGGAAAGCTTTTTAACTCAATTGTTACGCGTGTTTACTTGAAACCTATGTGTATTTCTACTGACTGTTCATGTTCAGCTCACTGCACAACCTATGGACCACATAATACGTTTTGTTTATGCTGATCAGCAGCATCCCTGTTGCACAAGCTTGCTTTGTGGCTGTTCCAAAAAAGGGAATTATAATAGTTTATCCTTGACTATGGCAGTAGCATAGTGTGATTGAAAACCAGAATGTATCAGTTATTCTTTGAATGATTTGTATGTGACAAGTAAGTTGTTTTTTTTTTCCCCGTGGTGTTATACTTGTGGATTTCTTAAGCCCCAGACAGAGCTTTGAACCTTTTTCATCTTGTCACTGACATTCACTGAAGAAAAACATCAGTTACTGACATCAATTACAATTATGTAGTTTACAGTTGTACAAAGGACATTATTTTTACAAAATTTTATTTGACTGCCTGATTTATGTGAATGTATACATAGAATTGGTGCTGTGTCTGTTGCGTAGCCTTACAGTTTTGAAAACCAAACTTTTGCTTCCCTAATGTGTTAGAAGTACATGTTTGGAGTCTTAGCAGTAAATCCTGTCTGTTTCAAATCTGCTACCAAAATTATAGTGGTATATGAGTCTTATTCTTATTTCACAGATTTGTTTCCATCCTTACAATAAAGCTTGAGCTTTCTAGCTCAAGTTTAGCAGAGCGGTGTAATTTCAAACAAGCTTTTAAGCAGCCTGTATGGGAAATCACACAACTAAGGATGATATTAATTTATTAGAACCCTCCAAGCCATGCTTTGGGGAAATCAAGGAGGGAACTGTCTTAGCACAGCTCTTGATAAAATAAAGACAGTGTGCTCAAATCAAGAACACTAGCCTTGTAGCACTAATAGTAAAGGCATGTTCAACTATCTCAGTCACGAACTGCTTGTGGACATGTGAAGTACGAAGCAACAGGCACGCAGATACAAGTATTACAGCATCCATCTGTACTCATTCATCTGTACTGACTTAAACATCTGTAACTGACTGAATTTGCCACTGCTGTCTTTCAGAAATACCGACAGTATATGTCTGGACTTCTTACTCCTCCTTATGGTGTTATGGAAACTGGCTCCAACAATGACAGTAAGTCTGAGAAAATACAAATCAAATGTTACGGAAATTAGAGGGAAGAAGAAAAAGGTTGATGAACATCTTCTGGTTTGTGACGTGAGAATTTAAATGTTAAATTCAAGTCAGATATTCAACAGATATTTCTGTTCTGCATAGGAGGAAATAATTTGGAACTTTCTTTATTGCTTTCTTAACTGTATACAACTGTATACAGAACTGTACACAAATCTGTACACTGATTGTATTATATCACATAGCATTTAACTAGTTGTATTTTACTAGCATTCCACAGAATGTATGTAGCATCTACATTTTACGGACTGGCTGACTTACTATTATTATTTTCTAGTTATGGTATGCTATGCAACTTATTTGATAACATGAGTTAGTATTTGGAAATAGAGCCTGCAGCAGGCATGCTGCTCTCTGACCCTAGTTACGCAGGTAAATAAGTTTCAGTGTGGTTTTGCCTCATGAGAATCTGTCAGACTGTGGGATAACAGTTTAAACATGAGTCCAAGGGCAGTCTTTGGAACATACCACTTCTGTTAATTCAAAGTATTTGCACTGAATTGCCAGAGGATTACTTAGATGCCTACTTGGATGCTATCTAATGGCCTACTCTTGCATCAGTAAATTTTGGGCCATATGTTTTGTGATCAGTATATTGCACATAGCACGGTGTAGCATAACTGTCCTAGATAGTACAAACACAGTGCTGCATCTGACTTCCAGATAATAAAACACAGATAACATCAAATAAAAAAATATAACTAATTCTTGTATATGTACTTCAAATAGTAAGTTGTGAGCAAGTACAATTTCTAGCAACCTTAAACTCAGGAGCTAACTTTCTTTTTCTTTTTTCTAATGGAAGAATTTTGCCAGAATAAATGTTCTTGGTTTTTTTTTTTTAATCTAAAAATCATATATGAATATTTATGTTATCAAAGTTTTAAAGATGTCAAATTCCTTAGTAATAAATATCTCTTTTGTGACATAAAGAATATGCAGTATTTATTTACTGTATTCTTTTTTCAGGAATGCCAGATAAGGACAGTATGTCAAGCGGTGCTCTTTGCCAAGTTTCTAAAAATTATAGTAAGGTAAACAGCTTATTTTTGCCTTTGGATTTTGATGGGAAACTTTTGGTAATGGCATTGAAAAAAAAAAAAAAGGTAAAAATGCAAAGCATGTGGCTGATGCATGTGATAGCAACTTATAAGGATGCTTTAGATGTATTATAAAGCTGGAGAAAGCAAAGTGAACATCTGTGAGAGTTTGTGTCACATTCTGATTATCATCTCCCTGTAAAGAAGGTAGGTGGTGAAGGCAAGGAAGAAAGGCATCTTGGTGATAGGACCTGAACATAGCCAACTGATCATAAAATTAAGAGTTCTGTTTTAAGGCTATACTGAGTCTAACTGATGTGTAGGCATAGTTCAAGCGCTTTGCACAGGGTGAATCATACACTGTGTTCGGAGTGCAGCTGTATTTCCCAGTTCCCCTTTATAAAGAGTTCTGTGCCTTTGGTCTCACCAGATCAGGACTCCCATGAAAGAGAAACTGAGAGAGTAAATATGTGACAGATGCTTGTCACCTTGTTTTGTCCTGGAGGAGCTCAGACAGTCCCATGACAAATGTAGCGGTACCTACACAGCACAGAAATAGTTCATGAATTCTAGTTCAGTGTTTTTGCCATATGTCCATAGTTCTAATTCTGTTAAATGAAAGGTAAGTGTAACAGAAGTAAATACTTAAGTATTTTATTCATTGCATGCGAGCTTCTTTCCTGCATTTTAAAATAGTACAACTGTTACAGCATTACACATCTAGATCATTGTGTCCTGCTGTCAGTTTTGAATGATCAGAGAAAAACTATGATTGCAGGGCCAAATTCCCAGAAATGTTGCCAGCTATTTGAAATACAAAGCAACAAGCTACCAGAACACAGTCTGTGTTCGTGTGTTTTATATATTTTGTATGTTCCACTGTAATATGCGGCTGCAGAAATTGCTAATGCATCGGGGATAGGCATTCAGTCAGGGAAATGGTAGTGTTTGCAGAATATCTTTGAATTACTTTATCTTATTATTGCTGGAATGATGCTTGTAGGACTGGCAGCCAAGGGTGAGGCCTGCAAGCTGCTCCATAATGGCCTGACAGACTGAGCAAGGGACTTTCTGAAATTCAGAGAAAGTTACTCAAAGTCTTTCATGTTGCAAGAAGACATTGCATGGTTAGTAGGAGATAACATCATTTCTTCAGTAATCTTAATGATTTATATTTGCACATTTATTTGTACTTTTATATCTGTTTCTCTGGTTTAGTTTTGCAGGGAAATTAATAACTATAATTCTAATAAAATCAAATATATTCCACTCTTGATGTAGATAAATGCATGTTTTTCTGTTACAGCTTGTGCTGAGCCAATTTTAAGGGCTATAATAGCTTATTTTCCATGTTTGCTAATTATTTGGTTTTCATCTTCATAGCTTATTTTTTTTCTCTTATCACATCTCTTATTTTTTGATGAGTAACGCAAGATTTTTCTTTTAATGTATGCCTTGAAATTTTCTCACCATATGGGGATGTTTGCTTTTCCTAGTTCATTAAAATCTATTAAAAAGAATTCTGTTTGGAGAAGGCAGCAAAGAGATTTTCTAACACCAAACAAGAATTAATTTGCATTTAGGATTACATTATTGAGCATCACTTAATACAGTGTAACAGTTAAATTGAGCATAAAATACATGGAATATGTTACACTCTCCAGTTACATCTTGAGAAATGGAAACAGAGTCAAATTTAAGCCATATTAAATAAGGAAAAATAACACAGCATCTGTCTTTCTAACTAGCCAGTCTGATATCAGTGCAATGGTCTTACTAGCTCCAGTTTTTGAACCTTCTGATGGAATAGATTGGGATGTAACTGGATCTGCTAGGTGATTATAACCATAAAGCCAAAATGACAAAATCAATAATAATTTCAAATACATTTTTGGAAAATATACAGAAGAGTACTTAAAAGACAGGGGAGGTCAGGCTCCAGTGAACAGACAGAATAGGTAGTGGTTCTTTCTCCATATATTACCAGCAGAGCTGGCAGCAGGGTTGCGTGGTGGTTCCACTACAAGATCTTGTTTTTACAATTTGGCCAGTTTCTCACTGCTTAGACTGAATTTTTCATGCTGAGAGTTTGCTCTGGCTGATTAAGTGGAAATATCTCAAACCTCTCTGACATTGAGGTTGGGGGGAAATGCACACTGCAGGTTAAATAGCTTTTCCCAGTGATACTCGGACAAACCAGTCCTGTCAACTAGGAGCTTGACATTTAGGGCTTGTTCTGACAGGAACGAGTGCTATTGGTGACTCTACAAAATAAGCCATCATATTATGCCTTGAAAAACATCATTTGAAACAGACTAATTAGGGGCACATAAAAGTTTTCCATGCAGGCTGTGTGCCTTGCATGTAGAATTCCCAAACTATGTCTTTGATCCTGCACTGCTGGGGCATTACTGTGTCCATGGTGAACAGTATGTTTTTTGTTGCAGTGGCTGGTTCTAGTTGTTAGAGTAACATTTTGAGTTCCAGCAAGAGACTGTAAACAAGAATGATTCTTGTCTCCCCTGTACGTTTACACTCTCTAGCTGGGAAAGGAGTAGAGAAATAGCCCATTGTTCTCTGGAGACATGAGATATATGATGGTTTTAAAGTAGAAAACAGCATGTCACAGAAAAGAGCTGTACAGACACAGGAATGAATGTGGATGAGAGGACAGTCCAACTGAGAGCATGAATCTTCACTCTACTGTGGTGCTTGGTGCTGCACGTGTTTTTCTGCTGTCAGAAAATGTCTAAAACTGCTTTGTATCATCAGCCCAAGAGATGATGGGAACAATCCACAAGAAGGATAGAACTCTCTGATTAATGATAATTATTCTATTTATTCGAGTAATTGATAGTAAAAAAAAAAGTTCTAACCATGTTGATATTTCTAGTTAAAGTTCTGTGTTCTTTTCTGTAATGTGCAGTTCTTTTCTCCATAGAGCAGTTTGCTAAAAGAGCCCCCACATTCTCAAGAAATGACACCAAAAACAAACAAAAAGCCCAACAACAAAAATAGTCTGCATGAAAGGGAGGCTGAAAGCTCAAGTGCTTGAAAGCAAAGCTTCAAGAGTGAAGGTTGACTGAGCAGTGTTAATGAAGTCCTCTTATCCGTGTTTGTTATGGTGCAGACTTTGATTACCTACTCACATACATTTTTCCTGTGGCACATTCAATTAAAACAACACCTCACCTCAAAAAATCATGCCAGTTTTCTTTTTTTCTGCAACTTAATCTCTATGGCTGCTTTGAATAAATAAACAACCTGCAGAAATCTGTAGCTTTGTGTTAAAGTCTACATCCTTAAAGAAGGAAAGTGCTTCTGCATATCCTGAAGAAGGCATACTAAACACAGAAGATGTAAGGAGATTAATTGTATGAATTAGCACAACTCAGTTTTGATCCCAGGTGAAGATATATGTATATCCTTTTTTTTTTCTTTCTGAATTTTCTTATGTTTTGTTGCCTTTATCTTCCCTGTGTTGTCTTTAGTTTCTGTTGTGATAAAGAATTGCAGGAGCTCCCTCTAGTGCATGAAGTAATATTCAGAAAACACGCAGAACAAGTCTGTTAAATTTACAGGCTGGAAAGTCTCTTTTGTGTTTTTGATGCAATCGCTTGAAATCCTTTAGAGTGGAAGCTTATTGAAAGTGACTTATTTGAAGACATTTTTGTAAAGCAAACCTTCTTTCTGTAGGATGTGCAGGAACTCATCTGAAAGTTACCTTTTTACCCAACTTCTTCCCTGATTAATTTTGACATCAAAAAATGTAGATTGGTTTTCCTTACTGAACTTTCAGTAAGGCTTGGATGCCATACTGATTGGTATGTATTTAAACAATTGGAATTATTGTGAAAATATAATTTACTATTTTATCAACTTTAACTGCATTTTATGAAAGCACACTTAAGAGGTCTTTCAGCTGACAGAGAAGGACATAATCTAAGTGTTAATTCCCAAAATACTGACATTTTCAACATTACCGGGCAAATGAATATTTGCTTATTTCACTTTTCGAACACTTAACTGTATCTCTGGGGATTTTGAAGTATATTGTTTGTGAAGATGACAACACAGTTCACTAGATGCAGCCTTGAAGAGTCCATGCAAGACACAAGTAGTAACCGTGTTCACCCACCACATTAGCTACTCTAGCAAAAACCATAGTAATTCCACTTCTGATTTCCCTGTAGTTCAATTTTCTTTTCCCAGATAACTGAGAAGAAATCTTATCTTTTAACATATTCAGTAGACTATCAGATGTGAAGTTCGATAGACAATTAGCAGAATACTAAAGGAAATTTTTCACATGCCCATGAAATTCAGAGCCTACAAGGCTGAATTAAAGAAAGAGAAAGCAGTAAAGCTAACGGTGAATTTATAGATGGAATGACAAGATACTCATTTGGAAGTGGTAACCTCTCTAACATTTACATAAAACTTGTTGTAGAAGAGTTGTTTTCTGTGTGAATGTTTTATGTAACTGTCCAGTAGGAAGCATACGCTAATTCCTAACCTTGCCTGGGTTCTATGCCAGAGTCTGTTGTCCAATAAAATGTTAACACAGGATTAAAAAAAAAAATCCTTTCATTTTCTGTTTTAAAGTGGTTGCATAAAAGCACTCTGTGCAACTATTTCTAAATAATGTCTTCATGCAGTCCTAACTACTGGCTACTTTTATGCAAAGGTAAAATATGCTTAGATGTCTGTTCTTAATTTTGCACTGAGGTGCTTAGGGTTCATTTGTCAACACAGCCTGTAACTATTTGGCTAGTGCAGAGGCTGTGCATATAGTTCCTGGCCATGAGTCACATGGTGACAGCATATGGCAGGAGATATAACAAAGACAAAAGTGTGATGTGAGTAGGAGTCTGTGACAAATACATTTTTCATATGTTAGTGATGAACTTCATCATGAAAAATGTGAAGGTCTATATGTCATCAGAGCTCTTTAATGTAAACAGAATTGTTAGTAGGGCTGCAGGTTTACAAAAGTAAGTTTTACGTAAGATAAATTTTTGCAGAACCATCGGGGAAGTTTCTGGGGCATGGCTGTCTGTAGTTCTAGCTATGTGGAGATTATGTACAGCTGTAGGCCTTCCTTCCAGACACCAGCGTGAACAGCAATGCCTCAAAGAAATGCTTGTGCCGCTTCATCATCTTTTATCCAATGCAGCTGTCTGATGATCTGTAAAATATCTGTGATCTGTAATTTCATTGTGTCTCCTGAATTCTGGAGGCCATAACAGCAGTTTCTACTGGAACCTATTTATTCTAATCATATAACAAAACTTCAGTCTGACCAAGAGAGAGCTAGCCAGACTCGTCTCAAAATGGAATTTGTAGTTGTGATCAGCGATTCTCCTTTGATCTTTTATAATACCAGAAGGAATAATATCGTAGGGGGAAATATAACCAAAAAAAGAGTCCTTGGTTCAAATTGCTGCTTATCTATCAGTGTACTTGTCAAAATAACTTTATTTTACTTCATAACATTCTTGATCCAGTTCAGGCTCCCTGTTCCTTGAAGCCTTCCATGAATTTGAAAGAAAAAAACCATGATCCCTCCTTATGAAATGAGGACTTTTCATTGTTGTGACTCAGGACAGAATGAGGGATAAATAAAGTATTCTACAGCATAGTGAGATTGCTGAGAGAGACAAGACTTCTCTTGGTACCTTTTGAACCTTTTACAGCAAACGGTGGAATTTTGCAACTTAAAGGTCCTGAAGAAATAGTTTTATCTTGAATTTTGATCTCTTTTTCTAAGAATAATAACAACACTGGACTGGGATGAAATATATCTAGGTGTTTTTATGTTTTAAAATATAAGCAAATGGCCACATTTATCTTGGGAGATGGTAATGGGAAAAATCATGAATAATACCTGGTAATACAGCACAATTGTGTTGTGAGCAATGAAAAGAGTGTATCCCTTTTCTATCCCAATTGCAAAATATCTCTGGAACAACCATTGCTCATTTCTGAGGAACAGAAAACTAAACTTGAAAGAACGTGTCTATATCCGTATGTAAGTGTTGCGTGAGTTTTTTGAGGCATTGTGAAGCTACCAGAAAGACCAGATCAGAATAGTGTGGGTTTTATCATGAGGAAGAAATGAAAAGATGAAGAACTGAGGGGTGTGGGGGAGAGACCTTCCATCTCCAAGGTAACAAGTCACATTCTAAACTAAATGTTAGAAGTAAGCAATGCAAGTTTTAAGTTCCTTGACTTCTATATTTGAGAATTGCATAACATGTAAGATGTACTCTGCATTTGTCTCAGCCAAGAGTCTCCTCAAGCAAATGTTATTTTTGTGCTATCACTCCTCTTATTGTTTGTTTTCCATGTCAGTCTTTGTAGCAATTTGTTTGCATCCTAATCCTATGTAATTCTGATTTGTACTGCCTGCTATGATGCAAAGAAGTACTGCTCCAAGCAGCTTGCAGCCACAGAAAAGGTGGACTGACCGTCAGGCAGAAAGGTGCTGGTTGCTTCAGAACCTTGTAAGGCACACAACTTACACGTGAACTTATATTTTAACTGATTTTTTTTCTGATTTTTTTTTTCTTCTGTGATCATCCTGGAACACACTGGGAGTGGGAGGACAAAGTTCGGAAATCAACAGACAAATGAAAAACTGAGTGATACATATTTATTTATTTTGCTATTCAAAAGGAATCTGCCTTACAGTTTCATTTGTTAGACTAGGAATGCTGAGTAAGAGCAGTAAGCAAGTACTTGACTGCTCCCAGTGTAACCTTTCCAGAACTAGATTTCAGAGGTGATTGGGGCGATCTAGGGAAAGCAATTTGGATACTGAAATGTTTCCTCTTTGTGGGAATAAAGTGCATTTTCCCACTGTTGCCTAATTGAATGAGTACTGTTGTCATAGTTTAGACAAATACAATGAATAAAAGGAAAATAAGAAATTCCAAGAAGATGCTAGAAATTTTAGAACATTCATTATAGTGAAGCAGCTGTGGAAAGTTATTTGGATATGAAAATCGATCTTGCTTTCAGTTGTGTAGAGCAACATAGCGCATAGCTTTACCTGCCAGTGCTGGCAAGGGCAGTCTGACAGTATGTACTGTGGAGTCACATTTAATGACTCTTGTTCTATGGCTGTGTCTTTTGTGTGATTCTGTCCCAACCCGTAAAAACATGCACATATGCTCCATTTATCTCTTGCAGTTGAAAGGCAGAAAGAGTGGGTAATTACAGTGAAAAAAAAAAAGATCCTTTTCAAGGTTCATGTTTTCAGGCAAGTCAAGCGTATACAAGTAGCATTTGGCACTTATATTTGAAGCAGCAAAGTGAATTTTTTGAATCTTATAATTATTTTTTCAAGTTTGGCAGACGAATTAGGTCAAGGATCTTAAAATCAGATTCCATTTAGTTACTCATTTCATCTCTGAGAGCACTTTGACTTCTTGTCCTACAGTGCATGCAGGAAATTGGAATTCCACAAAGTCGAATATAGTTCTGAAGTAATCAATGTGTCTGACTTAGCAACATCTTTTCTTTAGCTATGTACAAATGACAAAAACTTGAGAGGTTAATAAATAGTGTGGAAAAGCAAGCTGTCCAGTGACTTCTGTTTTTTTTCTTAGTGTTGCCTAGATGTAAGCCAGGAACCTCGTGTACTGACAACACCACCAAAACTATGGAGCTCAATTACAGCCATTTGAAATGAGAAAAGCTGAGGCAAAAATGTCAGATAGCTACAAAAGAGATGAAAATGTAATTGGACTGGTATTTCCCGTCATGTTAGGGGCAAATGCAGTTTGGGTATTTAAAGATTTATGATTTTTCATTATTTATTCTTTTTGTAAATTTCCTTCTGGAAGAAAACTTGGCAGAAGAGTGTGAATGTTTGATCTCTGCATGCTTTATCATCAGTGATGCAGCTGTCTTAAAATTAAAGATTGCAGTTAGTGAGGAAATACAAATACATATTGCTGAGTTGGCTAACAGAGAAATGAAAAGAATACATAATTTGGGTTTTGAAGTAAAAATGAGGAGGGGGAAAAAAGCATACTTCCATTACAAGTTATTACATTGCTGCTAATTAGTGTTATCCAGTCACATTTCTTTTCATCTTAGGAAATAAGCACATATAAACAATTTGTATAATAACCTTAAATATAAACTGGATGGAGGAGGAGCCAGTAATTTAATGGGGATGCATTATGATTAAGTCTTTGTAAACTTCTCAGTATTGCTTTGTTCACTCTCACTGTGTAAGGTCACTGACTTCAAATGCCTGAATCTGAGGGGTCTCAAAGGAGCATCTCTCATGCCACATTCTTCCCTTGTAGCATTTTGCACAGTGGTTCAGCTGGTTATTTCTCACCTGAACCATAAACTAATTCAGTCCACCTGAGAGCCCCACAGGTGTCAGCAGTGTCCTCAGGCAAAGAAGCAGATAAGGGTGACTGGGCAGTAAGCCATGACGGGAGCAGACCTTATGGTAAGAGAGCAGAACTGTCAGAAGAACATTAACCTTTTTTTTTTCTGAGCTTAATTTTCTGCTCTTCCTGACCAGGGATTTAACTTCCTGACCAGGGGTGGAACACAGCAGTCTTGCTTCAGGCTGCTGTGAACTATCTGGGGTGTTAAATATCTAACCTCTGGACAAAGCATTGCTGGGCTTGTCAGCTGTGGGCTGTGAGAATCTCTGCAGCCTTCTTGTATCTCGTATCTCTGCAGCCATCTTCAGCTGCTGGGTGGGCAGAGGAGTAGCAGACTAGGCAAGTTTTCATCAGGCCTTCTTGCAGTGCTGTTGCAGCTCACTGCAAAGTCACCCACAAATCTGTATGATTTCAATCTCAAGCGCCTAAACACAGATTTGTATGATGTATTCCTGTTACAGCTGTAATACTCATGCAGAAATAGGCAAACAGTTGTTCCTCTCTCTCTCTTCCCCTCCCTCTTCTTGGGTTGTCTTAATTGTATTCAGAGACAGCCTAAATTAGGGACTGTGGTCTGCTAACTGCTGCATTCTGGTACCTGTTCCAAATAAGTCTGGGAAATGGGCCCAGGAAAAGCCTTTTGTCGCTAGCTGTGCAAAGTTCCTCATCTAGTCTGGCAAAACTCTAGGAGTCCACAAGATAAAGCGGTCTCACCCTTCCTTTTTTATTTTTCCTTTGTCTTCTTTTTTTTTCCCCCTTTTTCTGTCACCTTCCCTTACCCCCCCCCTCCATTTCAGTTTGCACTCACCAAATGATAGTGCGCTTCTGCAGATTACAGGGGAATGTTGCAAAAAACATCTTGACGAACCTGTAAAAGTAAGTTTTTTGTTAAATTTCTTCTGCTGTAAACATGTATCTGCTGCTCCACAGTGGTTCTGGGCCTCTCTGTGTAGCAGTGTGGCTCTCCCATCTTCCTGGGATAGTAGTCCAAGCTGGGAAGTGAGGAGGGAGAAGGAAACCAGGAGGCTGCCTGAATGCTACTCCATCTGTTCGATTTCTTCAGTGTTACAGTCAGTGTTCTTGATAGACTGCCTTTTGCTTGGCTTTTCTGCTGTGAAGTTTGGAGTGGAGAGTATGGACTGCTGCCTGGGAAGTGCTGCATGACCTTGTGGCACTACAGATAAGTGGCAATCTGCAACAATGCTTATTGGCCTTTACTGTTCCAGAGGTTCTTCTGGGGAGGATGTACTACCCTTTCCCCAAGGTAGTCTCTTAGTCTGACTGTAATGGAAAAGCTGCATATTTATACATTTTTTTCAGAAACGTTTGGTATTTTAGACAAACAAGTCAGCTGTGAGTATTCTGTGTGATCAGTGTCTCCAGGCTGGTTTGGATTACAGTAATTAAACTTCTCTGCAGCAGCAAGCATTAACTGTTCATCTTCATGCTGTGATTTACTTAACCTAATGCAGAAGTAGCTATCTAATGCAGAAGTAGCTATCTTTTATACAGCCTACAGTGGTCCTCTCTAAGGAGACAGTTAAGCCAAAGAAGATTTGGAGTTTATGATTGAAAAGGAGGTGAGCAGTTGAGAGATGGTAGGGACAGAATTTCAGTTGAAGGAAGCAATGTTTTTAGTACTGATGTGAAAATTAACAGCAACGTTAAGGAGAAAAAGAAGAAAGGAGATAAATTACGAAATACAACAGGTCCCTTTCCATTTCACGAAGACAGGGCTGGTTCTGTGGTGTCCCTATAAGCTAGACATCATAGAATTTACAGAACTTGAGATACATACTGAGAGAGGTTAAAAAAAGGTCATTTCTTTCAGAAACATACTGTAGAGAATTGGGATGTAAAGAGATGTGGCTAGCTAGGGAAAATGTCAGGTAGAGTAATTCTACCTCTCTGTATCAGTCCTGAATTAATTATTTTAATTATTCCAGTGTTCTGTGAGCATTTCTGGAACTTCCCCCCCCCCCCAGTAAAAACGAATGTGAATGTGTTGATTTAAATGGCAGCAAACTGGGCAGTTGCAAGCTCTGTAGGAAGGTGGGAGGGGGTAAGGAGCAAATCTATAAAAATGAAATCTTTATTATTCAATACTAATTATGTTTTGTTCAGATATGTAGGATTTGCTAGTATTGTTCTTTTACTATTTTCCTTAGGAATGCCGACTACTCACACAGATGTGTATTAGCTCATTTGTATCTTATTTACTGATTATTCTAATTGTATTATGGAATTAATATGAAAAACAGGGGATGTTAATCCATATTTTTTTCAGATCTAATAATTTGATTCCAAGTACCCTTGTGTGATTTTAATCAATACAGTTACTTCCAATGAAGTATCAGAATTAACTGAATTAACTGATTGTATGTACGTCAGTTATGAGATTCATTTTATGCTGGTTAAATCTGTGGGATTACAGTTAGGTTTTATTGTGAAAGAGAAGTTCCTACCCTTTATAGCCGTTATTTTCTCCCTGAATTTATAATGTTGGACTTCTTCCTTTGCTGAATAATTGGATCCTGATGTCTCTTGATGTTGGAAGGGGAATTTGATGCTCCTGAGTTGTCCTCAGAAGATGCATATTGCTTCCTGTGATTTGGTTCTGAGCTGTGAGGGCTGTTGTGTCCCAGGCAGGAACAGAAGCTGTCTGATGTCAAAACCACTAGGAAAAAGGGTGTTTGCATAAGGAAATAAAATCTGGTATTCAGATGAAAGCACCCAGTAAACTGCACAGTATTTGATATAGATGGGGCAGGACAGTTAACAGGTTCAGCATATCAGCACCGTAGACTTTGACAAGGCTTGTGAAGTCAGGGAGAAAGAGGAGTTTTGAGGAAGATAAGAAGATTGTTTTGTGGATATTTGCCAAGAGCAGAATGCTTGTCTTTTTCACTGATGCACAAATAGGTAAATTAAATAGAAGTGCTTGAATGGGTTTTATGTTTATGACAGAAGACTGTAAGCTGTTGAAGTAATACTGGGCTGAAAGAAAAATATTTGTGCTTTTTAAAAATGTGTTCTGGTCTAGCATTTATTGTGGGATTTCTTCTGTATACTTTCATATGCTACAGAAACAGCCATTTAGCTGTATTAGAAAGTATATTCTATGTAGATGGAAGAGATCTATGTAGATTATTAAAAATCATGTGATTTCCTTCTGTGAAGTAGCATAATGGATGATGTTGCATTGGATATTGCTAGATTATTCCTTCTCAGTTCATTTTTATAAATAATTCATTTCTGAAAAGGATAACAGGAAGAAGGAGGAGTAGATAGAGCAGTTGGAATCTGACACAGCTGTGCTTCCTTCCTTCAATGTTTCTTCATTTTGTGTATGTTCACACAGTACACTGTCCTGAACTGAGAGACGAAGGAACCTGGAATCACCAGAAGAGACACAAAACAGGTTTAAATTAACATGCCTTCTCTGCTTGCCAGAGATGTTATCCTGATGCTGCCCTCCCTGAGGAATTCAGGATGTAATCTTCAATGAGCCCCATGTCACTTTGATGACTTCCTTTTTTTGTTAAAAACATTATAAAATACTTAGGGTGAAATTGTAGTGACTTGACTTCCAGGATTTTGCTTGCAACATTCAGTTGCTCGTTCTCATTACTTGTCAGTGATGTGAATAGACATTGTCATCGCCATTTTACAGATGGAGAAGTTGAAACACTTTGAGGCAGAACAACTATCTGAGGTCATGTGATAAACTGATATCACTCAGATGACAGTAGGGCTCTTGGCTCATTTGAGTGTTGTTTTCACTACACTGAAGAGTTTTAACAGGGTCACAATTTCACCCCTTAATTCACACTCTATCCAGTTTTTGCACCTAAGACTTCATCAAGTATTTCTCAGAGGGCAGTTCTGGTGATGGGTTTGCTCAAGGCACAGGTGAGTCCATATAGCCACATTTGTCTACAGGCATGGCTCCTGAGAGCTTTGGAGCTTGCATGTGCAGAAGTTACAAAGGAATCTGGAAACAAATCCTCCAGAGCTTGTCAGTCTTTAGCTTCAATTTGGTTTGCTTTTGAATTGCTTATCTGAAGAATGTGTTAGTGGCAAGTCTTAACATTGCTGTCTAATATTATTTTAATTTTTCGTCTTCATTATAGTTTGCTTTTCAATATGTATTTCAAGTAAACATACTGCTAAAGCCATAGATAATAAGAAAACAGTAGTTCTCAGGCGATTAAAAAAAAAAAAATCATTGATTCTTTTGTAGATTAATAAAATGCAGCAGCAGAGCAGCCTGTAACAATATTGGATTGAGATTCCTTATGACAACTGCAGCCACACCTCTACCAGAATATCAGGAATGCTCACAGTGGTGTTAACATTTTCTGACATTTTATTCAATGCATGCAGTGTAGTTGTAACAGCTGTTTCATTGTAGTAGGGAAGTAGAAAAATGACAGGAAAATAAGAGATCATTAGGCGTGTTCTGGCTTTTTTTGTGCACTGGTCATAGTCTGTTTCAATATTCTTTTTCTCTTTGACATTCACAGTGAGGTATCATTTTTGGTAATGGCTGAATCATTTTGTGCTAAGAGGGATAGGCATTTACAGTTTGTCAAAGAAACGTTGTAGAAGTGCTAAATAATGCAATTTCAGTTTAACTTTCTAAAGTAAATTTACTACACTAATAGTGTTTGAGATTGTAAAGGGACACATTTTCCTGTTTATGCTATTAATGCATTTAGATTGCTAAAGAAAAGCAATTTTGGAATGGGCTTTAAAATACAGCTTAATCTTTACATTGCGTTACATTTAGACAATGTAGATTTTAAAAGTTAATGTTACGCTGAATATTTTGAGAGTAGAGCATTTACTGATAGTATGCAAAGCATTTTACTAAGAAATTACTAGCATTCCTTTCCCCAAAGAGGAAAAAGTGAGACACAGTGCAATGATGTGACTTGCTCAAGGTCATGCAGTCAATTAATTCTAAAAATGAATAAAACTGAGCTGTCTTAACTAATATTCTTGACAATTTATACTAGTCTGCTTAGTTTAGTTAGCTTGTACTTAGTTAAACCTCTGGGTGATTAGATTACAGTTGCTGTCATTTTTTGAAGCTCATATGATGTGAAACAAGTTTCTGTGGAGGTTCCATGGTTTTATAGACATCTTTGTGTCTCTGTTTTCCTCCATCTATACTTTGTTTGGCTTTCCACTTCTGCTGCTTATAGATGTTTCTTAAGAAAGTATGATCATCTTTTGTGAGCATGGATAACTTGAAGATGCTTCAATAATACTGATTTAGAGTGTTTAGAAACTAGCTACAGGTCAATTGAATTCTCACAGTGTTAGCTATACATAAGTGAAGGGAAGAAACAAGTGCTTTTTCTGTGTAATTTGTCCTTTGCTAATCACAAAGT
Source organism: Lagopus leucura (assembly GCF_019238085.1). Taxonomy (NCBI): domain Eukaryota; kingdom Metazoa; phylum Chordata; class Aves; order Galliformes; family Phasianidae; genus Lagopus; species Lagopus leucura. The sequence continues at coordinate 4,493,050 of NW_024962267.1, forward strand.
GTTGCTGAATCAATGACAGAGATGGCAGGAGGTTGGTCGTTGTCGGGTTTGGGTTTTTCTAGTTATGAGACCTGAGGAAGCACTTTGTCCTTTGACTGTGGATGCTGTTTTGTGGAGAGCAGGCAGTGGAGAGGGCAGATTGGTTCTCCAGCTAAGTGCCTCTGTGGAGAGATACTATAGTATCCAAAATGTTTCCAGCGTGGTAATAGTGCCTGTGTTTCTATTTGCACTTCTGTATTCCAAGAGCAGGGTGAGGTCTCCCTGGAGCTGTGACTGCAGTCTGGTGAGGCTGGGGCTCAGCGCTGGTGCTGTGTCTCACAGTCCTGCAGCGCTGAGGAGAATCTGTCAGAAATGCCCAGAGCTGGGCGTATGTGCCTAGGCTTATCACTGATCAGCATATCAGCAGGTTATACATAGGTCTGCTCCCAAGATCCAGCAAAGGCTGACTCCAGGAATTCCTACAGTGTTAGTTATATATTCTGCAAGACTGAGATAAAAAATGCTTTTCAAACAACCTTTTTACAACTGGATCTTTCACCAGCTGTTTCCCTGATGTTTTTTTAGCAAGCTGCTTTCTCCACATGGATTGTTTTACCAAAAACATATTAGCAGACATGATGCAGTCTGCACAGATGCGCTATTTCTGCAGATAAGACAGATAAGACTTAGGTTGCTCTATCCAAGATCACTTTCCATCTGGAAATGTATTCTCATTGCTATGTTACTGTATGCTCAGTCGTATACCTGATACCTGATATACTCTTTACTCTCCACTGGTGGAAATACTGGTTTGTTTTGGGAAAAGAGCCATATTTGGATTTCTTATCTATACTCTGGGTATGAAATAGCTCACATAGCTAACGTAATAAAACAGGCAACTTTTTGAAAAGGATTCTATGGAACTTGAGAAAGACTGAAAAGAATAAAGGGAAAGTGTTGCATAGGAGTGCTGTGGGGACTTCTGTTAGCTTTCAGCTCTATCATACTGACTGTCTGCACTTTCACCACTGTTGTGAGAATGGTTTTCGTATGTTTTATTTTTTCATTGGTAAACCAGGAAGGGGCATTGTTAGCCTTTCAGGATGCTTGTAAGCAGATATTTGAGCACCATTCTAAATTACAGGCACCAGACAACAGTTGGAACCGGTAAGAGCTAAAGATGCTCTACTTCCTGAAGTATGCCTAAAGAGAATCAGATGCTGTGGGCCTGACTTGAAACTCATTAAGTCAGTTACTTCCCAGTGATTTCAGTGGGTTTGGGTTGGACTCTAAATCACCCAGAGCATTAACTTCCAGTGGTGTAAAACAAGGAAACGTCTTAGTGATGCTGCTGTTGCTGTTGATGCTGCCACCTTTCAACTTGTGTGTCTTTTGTCCTTTGTTTTCTTTGGAACCTGTGCCAGCCAGCAGTAAAACAGATGTCAGTTGCAGTTCTTTTCAATGCCCCAGTTGTAAATAAGGGATCAACAGTCCTGTGCAGGTTTATCTGATCACCCTAGTAACCTCACACACCTTATTTAACTCCAGTAAATACAGAAACTTGTTCTCTGCTTAAGATGATCTATACTGAGGTCATGGGAAAGGAACATGATTCACTGACTTCTATTTTCTTTCTTTTTTGTTCTTTGCAATACACATTTCCTACCTTAACATTTGAGAGTAAAAAGATCCACGTTGCTTAAAAAGATACTAATTCATATGTAAAGTCTCAGAAGAAACATCTCTTTACAGGTACTTAAAGGGAAAGTATTTTTATATGAGATGTCCTTGGATTTTTTTTCAGCAGATATGAGCAACAAATACAGATGTCATGTTAGGTCTCTATTATTGTTATTCACTGTATTGTTTATTTGTTTATGTGTGGTTTGCTCATTGATGTAGGAAGCACAGAAGTAAAGGAAACTCATGCCTTATAGATTGCAATCTAAAGCTCATTTCTTCAGAGGTTAGATGTGTGCATAATGTTAAACATTGGAATAGTGCTATTTAGATTTGGATGCATGAATATTTGAATCTTCAGAAGACTGCAAGCTAAGATTTTTACTTCCTCTGCTTCAACCCAATTTAAAGAGTGTTTCTATGATGGGCTTCATGAATGGTTTGCTTGAATGTGAATTCATAAATGTACAGATTGTTTGTCAGTGTTAAACTGAAAACCGTTTTGCTTTCTCTTTCTACTTCCCTCTTCTGACACCTGTAGTCCCCTGTTCTCTACCGTCCAGATCCATCTACATCTTCTTTAAAGGCAACAGCAGATCATAGTAAACTGTCTGAGGGCACAAATTGGAAAAGGGCATGAAGTAGCTAAAGCTTGTCACTACTGTGGCCAGGAGATGGCAGTAATTTGTTAAACTATAAAAGGTTTGCAAATTAGAGGTCTTCACCTGATAACTTTTCCTCTGATTCAGAAGTCCTGGAAAATGTGATCAATAGACACATGCAGGTGCTTTACTCACATTATTTCTTCAAGAATCCAAGAATGTGTGAAGAAAGTAATTAAACACACTGTACTCTGCTGTTTTATGGGGAGAGCTCCCTCATTACTTCTTAGTGCTTTCTAATTATCCCTTAATGGAGGATCCAAAATTGTAAAGACTTGTAAAAATTGGACTTCAACCAAATTGTGATAATTATTATATGATTCCTTGCAGAATCCAGTTTTTCTGATGGGAAGTTTTTATAGGAGCATTGTATCTGCTATTAATGAATTGATATTATGCTTCTCTGTGTTTGCAGTATGACTTGCCTTTCTATTCCAAACCCAGTCCAAATGATATGGTTTCATTTATTGCATTTCATCCTGTGGTTGGTGCAACCAAAGCTCAATGCAGTATCTTTGAGAAGCTGCAGCTTGGGCAGGCAAGTGGTTCCTCGGTGGCTGCCTTCCTTTCTTGAGACCAGTGTAGTTGCTTGGAGGTTTTGTTATTGATCATCTCTTTCAGCATCACCTTCTGGCTGAAGTACTTTTAGACACATAAAGGTGTCCTTGAAAACTGCATAGTGCCACAGAATATAAAAGATTTTTAGGAAATCATCTAGTCCATCCATGAGCCACGTGCACAACTGTACCTGTCACTCCTGGCAGGCACCCTGTGTATTGTCTCAAGCCTCCAAAGATGGACGAGCCTTATCTCCCTGCCAGTGTGTGCCAGTATCGCTGTCTGTTCTGTTAGAAAAGCTTCACTGATGTCTAATCTGAATTCTTTCTCACAGCAATTTATACTCTTTTTTTCTGATCTCTACGCAATGGACTAGGTCTGTTCTTTTTTCTTTTTAAAGGCCTTTTAAATCTGAAGAGTTTGGTGTTTTTTAAAATCGCACTCTATGACTTGTCTTTTCTGTAGCTAAACAACTTTGTTTTTGTTTGTGTTGTGCTTTCTCATTATTCTTGTTGCTGTTCTGTAAATTCAGTTGGTTTAGAAATTATGTATCCAGACAAGACACAGTGCTTTAGCTTAGGTCTTATCTAGATTGACTAAAGCAGAACTGCATTATATATCTAATCAGCCACTGCATCCTCATACTGTATTTGTCACTCTCAGAGTAGTATGGCACTGGTTAATCAGCTCTGTTTAATATCTGTTATCAACCTTGTTTTTCTTTGAAATTACTGCAAAGGCACTTGTTCCCTACTCTCTTTCTATAGCAGGTTATGTCTACTTCAGAAAAGTGGTCAGTACTATTTGTGTTGCATAATAACATCATGTATTTTCAGGCCAGTATCAAAACTGTAAGAAATTTATAAGCTTGTTCTCCAGTGAGTGTGCAGTCCACTCCATCCTGAAGTTCCCTGCAAAATCAATCACTGTACATTCTGCTTCATCCCACGCTAGTAGTATCAGATATATGATATGTTTTTGAGAACACTTTTCAAAACAGACCTTTAGTATGACTGCCTGCTGGGAAGTACTTCACTGGGAATTGCTTTTAAAATGGAGTTTTCCAACTGGCTTTGCACCTATTTTGTAAGAATTTAATCTGCCTTTTGTAGAAGGGAAGATCATATGAGCCAACACCAGAAGTTTTGCTAAAGTAATAGAGGTGAAAATCTACTGGTTCTTTCCTACCCATCAACATTGCTGGATGGAAATTAGATCAGTTTGACATGATTTGTTCTTGATTAACGTATATCATGTGTTACTCAGCTCCATGTTCTTTTCCATCTGTTTACAAATGGACTTTTTTTTCTGGGAAGACAAGTTAGGCTGACATGTCTATATGCTTCAGTTCCCCTAGTTTTGTATCTTCTACTGCTTAGTCTGCAAGAACTCTCAGAGATGAGTGCCGATAGTTCTGAGATGGCTGCAGCTGTCTTTGGTTCATCAAACTTTTCAGATTTTCTGCATGTAATTCTTCAAAGCCAGCCAATTTGAAATTACCTAATTGACATAAAATTTCTCATCCATTCTTTTCGTTTTTTCAGGCTGACATTTTAGTCTCTAACTGTGCTACTGTGCTATTAGGGATTCTAGCCATCTCTCTGCTGCTTATCTGTTTAATGAAGACTGCCAAAAAAACCAACAAACTGCTTTTGGACTTTCTGAGTTATCTGACAACAGATTTCTTTCTGTTGAGCAAGCAGATCAATACTTTTCCTTTAGTTAGTGTACTTCTGGAACATGTTTTGCAACTCCTTAAGTTTTAGTTTACTTTAGTAAAATAGTTTTAGTTTAACTCTTTTAGTTTACACTTGCCATCCATTTAGTTTTCCCTTCCCATCCTCCCACCCCTCCTCCAGCTTCCTCTGCAGGCATTTCTTCTTCCCAACCCAATTTTTTCTATTTTGATGTTTTTATTTTCTTCAGAAAGATGTTGACACTGGATCATTTCATGAAATCACCTTCATCCAAGACACTTTGTGCTTTTTCAATTGGTCCTTCTGAATTAGTCAGAATCTAATGCAGGAGAGCAACATTCCTGCTGCAGATTCTCGTGTTCTGATTGAGCTTTTACCTTGATTTCTTTACTTTTTTTTTTTTCATGTTGCACGCGTTCAGCTTGAATCTTATTTCTTCAAAAGTTCTCTCATATTCTGTTTCGATTAGAATAGGAGGTTTATTGATAGTTCTTCATTAATCTTTGCTTTTTTCAATGACTAGTTTGATGCATTTTTGTTGTAACTGAATGAAAACTCACTACAGAGTAAAAAAGTGCATTCATTTTCGCTAGTCTAGTGAAAGAATCTTTTATATAGTCACTATTCTAGAAGAGTCTTGTATTTTTTATGTTACATATTTTATCTCTCCTCTGAAGTATGTTCATATCTGGAAGCTAGATTTTAGTATATTATGCTTTGTTGATTAAAAAAGTCTATTTTAAGTATACAGAATTTAAAAATACTTTTTACATGACTTCAGTGCCATTTTAACCAGCTTATTAAGCATGTATTTCCTTCAGTCTCATTGAAATTGAACAGAATATCAAATCATTTTAAAATAAAATGGAAGCAAAAATTATTAATGCTCAGGGTGATGCCTCTGAATTTGTCATTCTTATCTACATATTTGAAACCTTTACTTGATGGTTTTGTTTGCATCAGGGGCAAATTACAAAAGATTCTTGCTTATTTTAGTATGTTTTAACCCTAAACACAGGCTGACTAAAGAATTCTCTGCACAGGTTCAGAACAAATATCAATGTTCCACCCCCTTTCTGGTGGCAGAAATGTTTGTAACGTAACTGAATCTTTGAAAAAAGAGATTTAGATTTAGTATTAAAAAAACCAGAACCATAATTTTTCATCTACAGGCCTCTCCATGCCATGCTTCTTATCTTTATTGATTTCTGTGACATGCTTCCCCCATCTTCCCCTTCTCAGCTGACCTCTAGTCTCTTGCTGCACTCCTAGTTCTAGCACTATCTGATTTCCACAAGGCCTTTGTCACAGCATTAAAATCCTGTGTGAGTTAGCAAACAGATGCCCATCTGATGGACACTAGTTCCTGGCAGTTCAGCAGTGCTTAGCGTAGAGGTGCAAGGTGTCTTTGCCACAGTGCACAGTCCTGCCCTGGCAGGAGACTTCTGTGTTAGGTGCAGACTGATGTTGGTGAGCCCAGGGCACCAAATTCAGCCCTTGTATTGTGCCACACTGGAAACATATTTGGTCCTGTTAACTACTATTTGCAACATAGCTAAACATTTTCCCAACAAGTCTGAGGTGGCTGCTGAAATTCAGTTTTGTTTTCCCTCCATTTCAAGAGTCATTTCAATCTCTGCTTTCCTTTTCCATCCATCCTGCAACATGCTTCCTCTCCCCCTCTGTTTCACCTTCTCATCTTGACCCTTCTAGAGGCCTGGCCATTCACTCCACCTCTTGCAGATTTAAGTCACCTGCTCTGCTCCTACTTTTCTTTCCCTAGCTCCATCGTGAAAGTCACTACTCAGGCCTCTGTGAGTGGTCTGTGGGCTCTTGCACTTCAGAGGGCTCTGGTAAGCCCTCTGTGAAAGTGTTGCTGACAATGTGTGACAGTTTAGGAAAGACATAGTGGGAGCAGAGCTTTTTCTTCATTCCTGTTCGTTTGTTATGCCAGGAGAAGAGAGCTAAATAGAAATAGGTGCTATAGGAGGTAAGAGTTTCTGAGGTGGGGGGAGTGATGGTAGAGACAGTCATCTGCAGAGAAATGCTGTTATGCCCACAGGGGACTGAGAGTAGCAAGCAGAGGAGCTAACCCTGCCTTCACAGCCCCAGCTCTGGTACGGTGTTTGGCCACTGAAACATTCATTAGCACTTCGGAATGCTTAGAGTTTGTTTATTCATCTTTATTCATATCATGGGTTTTACAGCTTTTTTTAGTTCATTTTGTGGTGGTTTTTCGGTGTTTTTTTTTTGTTTTTTTTTTTTTTTTTTAATGTATTTATTTTACCTTACTGTTCAACCTTTAAAATATATTTAATTTAATTTTATTTTTCAGACACCTCTTATTGACTCTCACATCCCACATCATCCCTCTAAAACCATTACACAGGTAATAGGACACAGATGTGCTGTAGAGACAGGCTGCTAAATAAATGGAATCAGCTGACCTCATGCCTTTCTTAATATGCTAATTATGAGAGACTTAATGTATATAATATATTGCATTGCTCTGCATAAGTAAGCATTTACACAAGAACTTTTAATTTAGGGGGAAGAGAATTTGTATTTTGTCTTGCAGAAATCAGTACAGAGACTGTGGAAAGATTTAAATGTGTGTGTCTTGGTCCCTTTTTTTCCTCCATGATCACCAAGGTTCCTTCAGAAAAGATCCTCAGAGCTGGAAAGATTTTGCGGAATACCATCCTGTCCCGAGCCCCTCACATGATAAGAGATCGTAAATATCATCTGAAGACTTACAGGTGCGTGAGCTGATTGTATAGAGGTCTCTGAATTTTTATGCCTGCCATCCTCTGATTTGTGATTTAAGCTTTAGCACACTCTAAGGTCTCAAAAGGTCTGAAATTATCCTGTGATACTATTTGAACTTGTATGTTATGAGTCTTCAGTGAGCCTGGTAAATCCTTTCTGAAGGGATTTGACTGGAAATTGAGTCCACAATTCTGAACAGATCATTCACTTATAAAAGCTCTTCCAAAGTTAATGGCATAGTTAGCTGGGATATTCTGTGCAAAATGTAGATTCTGTTTTCTTTGTGTGTTGGTGAGATGTAATAGGAAAGCTCAATTAGATTGTTACCGTACTGATTGCTCCAACGAGGTTGCTCATTGTGAAACCTGAAAGTTCACCTTGTGAGAATCGCTCCTTATGTAGATTTTCTGCCCTATTCAGTCGCCTTTTTCAGTGTATCGTCAGGCTCTCTTATCTTCCTGCTGGTGGCAGCACTGTCTTGTTGAAGTGGGATAACAATGGCACTTTCAGAACAGCAACCTGACTTTAGGGATTCAGTTTTTATCTACAGTTGCCTTAGAAAAATGATCAGTTAATTTTAGCGTCTAATAATGCATAAATACTTTATGCATTATTTGGTGAATATTTAAATAAAAATTGATTTAAAACCTCTGTGTATGGCCTTTTCTAAATAGTAAATCAATACACTGCTGATTCACTTTTAAAATAAGTGCATTGATTTTCCATATTAGTGTCCAAAATATATTTAATATTGTATAAGGTATTTGGAGCTTGTGTGGTGATCTGTCATGACATGGCATTGACTCATTGTTTTAGGACAACAAAAGAGCAAGTGTGATATATGAAGACTTATGCTGATCCAAACAACTGCAGCATTTTATCTTGTACAGAACTGGGGAAAACTACACCGTTATCCTTTTTTTTTTTTTTAAATATGGAATTTCAAAGGTTAGATTGTATCCAGGTGAGGAAAAGTTTTGTCATCAAAATGGGATGTTAATTGCAAGAGTGTTATTTAAGCTACATTGCAATAGTTTCAGTAACATCTACTTCGTTGGTCTCAGAAAGTGAAGCATGAACTGCAGAACCAGGCTGTTCTACATGTCATCAGTTATAGATTTGTACAGTTTTGATCACGTTACTTTGCTTCTGTTCCGCTCTGTTAGGGTGTGTTAAGACAGAGAATTTTACATAGTGACAACAGGCCCCCCCCCCCCCCCCCCTTTTGGTGTTTCTTGTTCCTCCCCAACTCCACTTTGGCACTCTGCAGAACAACTTGAGGCCTGCTGCTGTTCACCTCCAGGTCAGTAAGGAGCTGCAAGGTGACTAGAATCTGGAGTGAGAGAGTCTCAGAAACACTGTAGACATTCAAACAAGTGCCCTTAAGTACAGTGTAACCAGACCTTGGTTACAAATTGAGGAAAACCCGCATAATACTCACTCTCCCTATAATAGGCAGAGCTATTATAATGTTAAATGTTTTCATGCAGAATGCTGAAAAATTGGAGACTTTCGCTATCCCATTGTATGCACGGCAGATTTCCTCTGAAATATGGGTTGAAGGTTGTGGCACCAATGCTATGGTTTTGACCAGCTGTTAGAGGCTCACTCTGATTATCTGGATGTTGCATTTCCCTAAACATTTGCCGGTCTTTGGAGCAGATTCTCTCAAAACTTAAGTGCCTTCACTAGTATTTCAGACATATAGGCAGAGACAGTGTCATTGTCTTCTACAGTGAGATATGACTAAAACAGAGTTTGAGGTATCACTATTATTGGTAGATACTGTTTGTGATCTCTCTCTTGATTAGCACCCTTTTCATTCCTTTCTGTTCATTTGTCCTTCAGGCAATGCTGCGTGGGGACAGAACTTGTTGACTGGATGATGCAGCAAAGTACTTGTGTCCATTCACGAAGTCAGGCTGTTGGCATGTGGCAAGTATTGCTGGAAGAAGGTGTTCTTAACCATGGTAAGTTAAAGAAATTCAGAGCCTTGACTAAAATTTTGTGAATGTGTCCCATCAGTGTTTCTGTGGATTATTTTCATGTAACATAAAGCGATCATGAGCCCAAATGAAAAACTACAAATAAACCTCTTCAGAAGTTTGATTTGCATATACAATATACAGATGATAACAACTGAATCTTGCTACCAACATACCTTTATAATTTATGAAAATGTTGAAAAGTCAGTGAAATTGCAACATAAGAGTAGCAATTCTAATTAGACTACTTATTACACTGATTTGTGGTTATGTTCCAAAAGCTGGATATCACCTGAACCAAAACCAAGATGTATATTGCCGTTCATAAAACTGATCTTCACTTCCAAATGCTGCAAATTTTTAACTTGACTGTCAGTATTTTGGTTTGCTCATATCCATAATTTTGGGATGATTTTCAGTGGTTTTTGAATGGTTCCCAAATTCAGCACTCCAAATATCCCAGTGCAGAGATCTGGAATTTATGCTAGCTTTCTGATTGTATTTTACATTGCCTTGTGGGTTCCACTTGGCAGGATTTACTAGGTAGCAGAATGTTATAGCCCTCCAAAGTTCAGCTTTCTAGAGCAGCATTCGTATCTGAAGCTGTGTTTGTACAGTTTTATGAAGTTCAGAACAGCAGCATATTACAGTATGCTTCTAGTCATTGTCTGTTGTGCTTCCCACATCTCAGTGAGAACTTTACATTCTGAGAAGAGAGATTGTTTCCACCATTTCCTTTCATAAAAGGTTGTAGCTTATGTTCCTGCCTAATACTGTCTTGAATTCGTAGGGTCAAGCTGCTGCAACTGCATCACACTATCCAGCTCAACACACCATTATGACTTGCTTGGAAGACCAAGAGTTTGTCTTTTGTTGTGTCACAGACTCTTTTTAGCAGTCTTCCAAGATAAGACTTACTCTTACACTCTCCACTAAGATACAGGTCAATGATCTTCACTCTGATATTACATATTGATGATACGTATTACTGGAACATGATTTTAGCTGCTTCTTGGTTTGTTACTTTTCAACCCTGTCTGAAACAGTTAAGATGTTCATGCTAGAGTACAACCCTTATAAATTCTTGATGCAACTATTCTCCAAGTATGAATTGTTTGCTTAAATGAAATGGTTTGAAACAGTGAGAACTGAAAAAGATCTAGTAAGAAAAATGTGTGCATGTACATACATATACACCCACAGTGTGCATATATAGAAATATTATGGAAAGTGTTTGTTGTACACAGTTTAGAAATGTACCATCCAAATTATATAATTTAGACATGTGAGAAATAAATGTTGCCCTTGAAGTTTCTAGGAGTTTTCTTTCCCTTCCTCACAAATATGCAGATTTCTACAAAGTTAATTTTAGAGAGTAGAGTGAAGTCTCTGAAATGTTTTGTTGTTTTCAGTGGACCAGGAACACTACTTTCAGGACAAATACTTATTTTATCGGTTTTTGGATGATGAGCGTGAAGATGCCCCTTTGCCAACAGAAGAAGAGAAAAAGGAGTGTGATGAGGAGCTACAGGACACTATGCTGCTTCTGTCTCAGATTGGGCCGGATGCTCATATGAGGATGATTCTCAGAAAACCGTAAGCAGATTTGTAAATTAACACTGAACATAGACCTTTCTTGTTACAATGGGAGATGGGAAGGCTACGTATATTACCAGGCATCCTTTAGCTAGTTATTTCATTTTAGTGCAGGTTTACTCAGCCTCTTAAGTTTGTTAGTCAGTGCCAAGAAATTTCCAGTCCTTATTCATAAATTAGAACATGTATTAGCATAGTCATCAAAGGCTATGAAAAATGCAGCACGTAAGTTTTTATTTCATTTCTGAGTATCCCTAAAAGTAAGGTGCAAGTTCCATTAACGCTTTCAGTGCTGGTATGCCATTCAGTTAACTACACCACTTTCAGTTGTTACCAGTGCTTGGATGGAAAGGTTGTCAGCACATTAAGTGCCTTTCAGTTAGTCATCAGAGGGAGCCCTTAATTAATTTCATGTTTGGTAGAAGTTTATTGAATTGGGAAAGTCTGGACTTTGCCTGTTGTATTGTACTAGCAAGGTGTAAATATGGTTCTGTGGGTTTATTTTCATTGCTTGTTTGTTTTTTTTTTTTTTAAATATATAAATGTTTTCTATACCTAGGCCGCAGAAGATGTCTGTCTAACCCTTTCATAGCTATCAGATTATGTCTTCTCACTCACTGGTTGGCTAACTAACCATCCTTTCAGCAGTACATTCTGCTCACACTGAACACTCTGCAAAGCCTCTTCTTTACAGGCAGCTTTACAGTCTTCAACCAATATAATATCTGTTCGACCTTCCATTGAAAGCAGTCTCCTTATTATGCAGGTAGTGTTTAGGGGCCACTGAAGACATACTTTACTGCTAATTAAGTGCACTGGGAGTAATGATTTACTTAAGGTCATCCTCACAAATGATTTACTTGTAAGGGTCACATCAAGAAAGGTAAGTATATAAAGCTGGATGCTACTTCTTTTGAGGCCAGTGGCAAAGTTTGTCTTTGTTCTGGGACTGGCTTGGGCCATGGCTACTGTGTAGGAGAAGTCTTACGCTAAAAATGTCTTGAATCCATCTAGCACAACTGCTTGTTCTTGTTCTGTTTCTATCTGTATCCTTTCCCTGCTCTATTCTTGTCCCAGTGCTGTCTATTTAGATCATAATCTTATTTGCACGGTGAGTCAACATACTTAGGAATACAGGTTTGGTGGCACCCTGACAAAGGCATTGAATTTCAGGAATTTCAACCAGATATTTGTGCTCATAAAAGCGGGTAACCCTACTGTTCCAGAATAGTTTCTCTTTCCTACGTTCGGTAGAAGTCTAGTCCAGGACAATCCCTATCACACAAAACACATAGACAAACCTGTCTGGTGTATATGTAAACTATTATAGTGTCAGAGAAGTGAAGTATTTTCTCCTAACAAAAGTATCCTGTGCACTCTCCACTGAGGAGTGAAAGAGGGCTGTGAGTGGATGCTGGTCATCAGGAGACTATGAGCAGCATCCTGCATGCTGTGACCTCATTTCTGCACCGTCTCCTTTGCCTCAGGCAGAGTGCGGGTTGGATCTTAGAGAATTGCCCCCTTAGGTCACTGTGCTCTCAGCTGCTTACTACATTCTCTTTCCATCATGACTTTCTGATCAGCCAGTGTAAGTTTACACTGGCAAGATCAGTGTTGATTATCATCCACACTCCTTGCAGAGTTGAAAGGTTGATATGATGCTGTGAAAAGTATCGCTCTCCCCCCTGTGTTGTTACTTGCACAGCTGAAAGAATATTCATAGGAGATTTTTCATGCAATATACTGAAGGGAATTGCGTTTTCCCAAGACTGACAGTCATCTGACATTTTTCCCTTCCTCTGTCCCTGTAAGTGCTTATTTTTGCTGCCCTTTGCTCACAGGAGCAAGTTTGTACTGTCAGGCACCATATTAACTACTCTTCTGGTATTCAGTTTACATACGTTATGACCCTGTTAGTTGAGAATCCAGTCTGTGCTGAGGTGCATCAAAGCTGCTGAAATCCCTGTGAATCCTCAAAGTCCTGCTAGTTTTGACTAGACACCATTAGAGCTGCCAAAAGTTCAAGGGATGGTCAGGTCTTCAGAGATTCTAGCTGCAGGTGACCTGAACAGGACCACAATTTTTAAACTGGCACAGCTGCCTTTTGTAGCAGTTACCATTTCCGGAGAGGTTGCAGAACTTCGATAATTACCATGAAGGAAATAAGACAATATTCTTTGATGAGAAGATTACTTTGAGAATTTGATTGTATAATGAAGCTGTTGCTTTGAAAGGTACTTTCTATTGTTCAAAATCTGAAAATCTGTAGAAAAAAGTGTCACTTGTTTTGACAGCCGACTTAAAAAATTCTCTGTTTATTACATTAACTGCAGCATTTTAACTGTCAAAGAATGTGAAAGAATGTTCTATAGTTTAAAAAACAGAATAGAGCTCAGGGAATTTTTTTTGCAGGCTCTTGTTGCTATTGAGGGATTTTTTTTTCCCATTTTTTGAAACACATACACTGTGAATGTGAAAACAGCTTTTTGTGAAGCAGCAAACACAGCTCTCTGTTCCCTTGAGCAAGGTGCAGACCTCGCGCAAGTCGCTGTAGAATTAACACAGCTCTTCCTCACAAGCTTTTCAATCCTCCAGTGTGAAAATACAGGCTGAAAATGTATTCTAAGTTGATTTTAATAACATTCAGGTATAGCTAACCACATGGTTACTCCTAATTAAATAGCATACTATCGTACAAAGCTGAACATGGCAATAACAGAAGTCTTTAAGGAGAGTGTGATGTTCATTAGAAAATGATATTTAACTAAGATGGATTATATGTTGTGTTTTAATACAGTCTACAGTAAATTAACACTGTGGTGGAACAGTAATTCTGTCATATGTTCTTGGTGATTTCACTCAGCAAATTTTATCCTAAGTACAAAGATTTTGATTCCACATTTGATTTGCAAATTTTAGTGTCACTTGCAGAGTAAAACTGAACAAGATGCTAGGGAGATCTGAACTTAGTAATGAATGGCATGAACACATACATAGTAACAACTTAATTACTGTTAGTAATACGTAGTTTTTTGAAGATGCTCTTAAAAATAAACAAGATCCACTCTTTTGTCTTGAAGAATTTTTATTTAGGCATCATTTTACACAGCTGTCAGTAATAACCATACTGAATTTCTCCATAACAACTATGTTATGTTCCATAGTCCTTGATGGGGTTTTTGACAATGACATTGAATAAACCAAATGTTATTTGTGGTGCAGGTAAAACAATCTTTCCACATATCAGTTCAGTGATATTTGCAGGTATTATTTGTGACAAGTATTTGTATCCAAGGTATCTATGGAGTTAATCAAAGGGTACTGATTCAAATACAAAGATTATGTAATTAGCTTTCATGCTAGAGTAAATGAATGTTCATTCACTTCCACGTTCAGATGCAGCTGGTGGGCAAAACTACTCTTGTCTCCTATACAGACTTCGTAGTACTTGCAGGCAAAACTTGTACTCTGAAAAGATATGCTTATTTGACATACAATATTATGGGGCCTCTGATCTTTTCTATTGTTCTTATAATCTGAGAATTTTCTGGTTAACAGCGTAATGAGAAATAATCAATGATATTTTTTGTGTGTGCATAGTTTATCAATGGCAAAGTGCTATGTTGTTGTCAACATCCTAGTCACAGAGAAGCTCAATGTCTCTGACCTTGATAAATTCTCCAAACACTGAACTGTTTTTATTGATCACTTAATACCACCTGAGTTCTCCTGTCCATTAACGTGTAGCCTTGTTCTCTATCTATGCCGTTTATTATCCTGTCTGTAACCAGCTATTGCTGTTGAAATATGTCCCCTGCTGAAACTAGGCCTTTACACAGCAGGATCTTACAAATCAACATCAGTGGGTCACCACACAGGTTTTACAGAAGCAGTGATGCCTAATATCTCTCCATGTGACATCTGCAGAAGCAGATGTAAAGAGTGGGTATATCCAGTATGGATTGTCAGTCTTCCCAATGTGCTAACACGGGGCACAAGTGGACATACTGAAAGAAGAGCGTACTCTTTTGTCTTGACAGAGATCTGATGTAGTTAGACATCATCCATTCATATGCTAATCTCATGCAGGAATTTGTAAATTCAACACACTATCTTTTCCGTTTTTCAAGACATGCTGGTTTTGCAAGGATGCAATAAAATTCATGTTGTTACTTCCTGTGGAGAGAACTTTTTATTAAAATCTTTATCTACAGTTTCTTACATTTCCAAGGAAATGTGAATGGTGCTAACTTATTTTTCTTTATTTTATACTTAATTAAGCTGTTACTGCCCCATATAAATCACTAGGAGTGGCAGCCTTGTAATTTCAAGCCAGATTTAGAAATAGAAAAGAATGAGTCACTAGAGGGCACAGCAGTACTGGATCAGATTCTATTTCTTCCTAACCGTATTCTATTCTGTATGAAGAAAGAATTTGTTCCAAGGCATTTTGTTACAAATTGATCTTTCATCTGGCAATAATAAGTGTGTGTCATTGGTAAATGAAGAATAGATAAAAAGTACAATTTGCTTGGCAGAGAAGAGGTCAGTTGTCCTTGTATTTTCTATGACTTGTCAGTATTTCTTTCTTCCAAAAGAAGTCTCTGTCTAGCTTATTTTATAGAAAAATGAAATACAGCTGCAAAGTGGCATGACTGCTGGATGCTCTCTCTACTTCTCACATAATCTAGACAGACTGTTGAACCAAGCAGATTTTACACAGAAAAACTGTGGGCCACTATATCTGGGATGATTCTCCTGATCCTTTAGGTGTTGAACTCTCCTGTAATATTCTGTGAGAAAGATTTTGTGTTTCAGATCCTTTAGTACTGTCCAGAAATTCATCTGTCCTACTAATTCATTGCAGTCTTCAGAGCATTTATTCTTTTTTTTAGGAATCAGTAAATCTGCTAGTGTATGGCTCTGCAGAAATGCAGCTACTTAAACCACACCGAGAGCCTCATTCCTTGTTATCCTATGGGAGGAATATTCCTTTGTTGATGCATGCGTTTTATTCATGGCAGCATCTTGTGTTTCTCAGTGAAAGAAGGTAGAAAAACTGAGTGGTCCTTACTTACCTATGTGGCTGAACAACAGCACTCAGCATTAACTCTGGAGCAGTCATTTGATGTCCACTGGGATGCACTGCTTACTCCTGGAATTTGTGCAGCAGAAATTCAGACGCTCCTTTACAAAGCACTGGATAATACTAGATAAAACTGTCCATTTGCTACACCTAATTAGTGCCTCGTGAAAAATAGTACAGGTCTCATCCAGGGCTTTGGAGTCCTTTTGAAAGGAACAGGTCTTTATGTATAATTTCTGGTTTATCTGACCATTTTACATACAGAACGCTTGATTTCTTCAAGAAAGCTGCCAAATCAGGTCTCTGTAAGGTGGTTGCCATGGTGAATGAAGTAAAGGTGCTTAGGGGCTGTATTGTTTTCTGTAGCCATATGGTGCACACCATGTTTGTGACTGAAATGGATGTCATGTCCTGGTGAGCAGAAAGCAGCAGTCAGGGTCATTGGCAGTGCTCTAGTACTCAGCGACAGTGAGCTTCAACAGCCCTGCTGCTGCAGGAAAGGAACGTGTGCTTCAGTGACTTGGTACAACTGGCAAAGCTGCTGCTCTTTAGACCTAGTAAAAGAATGATAGGTTGTATAACAGAAGCTGGGCACACACCCCTGCAGAGCAGAGTGCTGGAGGTGGCTCTGGACTCAGAATGGCCTATACATACTCCTGCGTGGCCTTTTTTTCTTATCCTGAAATGAGATGAGTTCAGTGTTACTCTACATCAGCTTGGGCAGTAATATTAAAACTCAAAGTATTTTTTTTTTTTTTTTAGCAAAAAATCTGCCTTTTATGAAGATGTAAAAATGTCTAAATGAGTTCCTGTTCTTGTCTTGGCTTGATGTGATACTTATTCTTTTTCTCTGCTTCTGCAAAATGCATGGTTTAATTGAGTCATATCCAGCATACAATTATGTTTTACCTAAAAACGTAACCGACATATTCAATGGACTATATAGTAGTGTTATGGGTTGTTTTGTACTTCTCTGAAGATTTTATTTTGGGGGCTTATTGCATTTTGATGTTCTTTTATCTTCTGTCTATAGGCCTGGTCAGAGAAGTATAGATGATTTAGAAATTATATACGAAGAACTTCTTCACATTAAAGCCTTATCTCATCTTTCTACCACAGTAAGTGATTTTAAACACATAGCTTATTTCCAATAGGAAGTTTGAATTCGTGCATTCAAATAGGAGCTTCTACCACCCTTCCCATTTGTATTTTTTCCATGCAATGATGGTATTCCCAGCTGTGAGTACCACAGATCTAGATTGTGTTTGGTTATTAGCTAAAATGATCTTTGTATGTTTCTGCGCAGCCTAGAGCTCCCTCACCTGTCGCAGGTGCCTCTGTCTGGGTCCAAATGTGAGTTTAAATTGAGATGTGTGGTATCTGACTTCACACCCGGGGTTGTGATGCTACTGAATTTCAGCAGAACAGATGTTTGATTTTTGAACTTTAAGAAGTCTTGTCTTAAACTGGTTAGGAGAAGGAATTACATGGTACAGAATGGTATTCTGTGAAGTGCTGGCTGTTGGAGTCTGGTCCTAGATTGAAGAAAAACTCATCACATGCATTCCCTCTGAGCGGGCAAGAACAGTACAGAGAAGCAAGAATGAATTATGTGCAGAAAATACCTGGAGGAGAGAATGCAACTGTTGAAAGTCTCACCAGCAGTCATTCACTGTGTAAGCAACTGAAACAAGCTAAACAACACTTGGTAGCAGCAAGCTTTTAGTGCTTTCAGAAAAAGAAAGCCAGTCAAAAGGTAGACTTATTTTCAATAACAGCTTCTTTGGAAGCTCTCGATTTCTGCTAACTTGGACTGATGGAGATAATTATGGAACTGCATTATAGATAGTACTCTGTGCAAAAATGTAACATATGGGCAATGTTTTTCAAACAGAATATACACCCAGAATTGGTAACTGAGGTAAGAGGGAACAGCCAGCCAAAATCCTTATGCACCTTTGGAATATGGAATAAAAGGTAATGAAAGATTTCAGTAAGAAGCTGTCCTAGACAGGATACAGGGAGTGGAGAACACTATTGATGCTACAGATATAACCAAGACAAAAAAAAAAAAAAAAAAAAAAAAAAAAGCAACAACATATATTCCCACATCAGAAGAAACTCAGATTTGAGGTTAGAATTCAAAGCAAGAAATATGGCAAATGATATGGACTTCAAGAAATACTTGGCGTTTTGAGGAAATGCAAAAAATGTGGTTCTTGTATGTTTCTATTAAGAATGTGGAAACGGTGGCTTATTTTTTTGTCTCATGAAGTAAAGCAGAGGACGGAAATCACTTCTTGCTTGGAGAAATTCTTTAGAGGATCAATAGTCAACACTGCTCCCATGAACAGGAAGATTAATGATCAATCAGCTTGAAAGCAAACTATAAATGCTTATTCGTTTTAAGCAAGGCATAATTCCGAAAATAATAACATTTCTAGGTAAGCTACAGGTAGCAGGAAGTTAAATGGATAAAACTCAAGTTCGTGGTAGTGAACTAATCCCTGCTGGAGAAGTCTGTGAACGTGTATAAATGAAAAACAATTATGTAACGTAGCGTTAAAAACAAATCAAATCCTTGGCTTCATCAAGAGGACTCATTCACTGCAGAGACAAGTGACTGAAACAACTGAGATGACATCTGGGGATACATATGGGATGTGAAAGCTCTCCACAATGTGCAGAACAGTGCTAATGGTGGCATATTCCTGACCTTATTAAAGCTTCTTTGCCTTTGGGCACAGGATATAGGAGAGTTGTTGGCTTAATTGTTATAGAAATAACAGGCCTGCAGGTGTGCTCATTTGTCAGTGCTCTAATAAGGAACATCCAAACTCTCTCTATCCCTCTTCTTACACATAGTGCAAACAAGGAGTGCTCTGCACAGTCTATCAGGAAGGAGCTCGGGGAGAGATAGCTGGTGTGGAATGTTTCTGCTGGGCACCCAAGCAAGGGTTTGGTGCATGCTGTTAGGATATCAGACCCTGAATTTGTCTACTCATTTTAAGAGATACAGCCACCATCTAGTTATCTGCATTGTGTCCAGAATTTGAGGGTTTCTGCCCAAAATTTACCTAATGGCCTAAAGATTATCCATCTTGAAATACAACTGTTCTCAGATTAAACATATGGGAGAATGGTGTGAAAACACTGCTACTTAAATAGACGTTGGAGCCAGCTTTTGATTTGTATTTGGCAGTTTGAAGTTACCTAGTAGTCTCTCTGAAGCAGCTTATCACCAGCTGATATTCTCTGAAAATAAGAATCCCTCTGCCTGGTAATAGGCCTCAAAGTCAGTGGAGACTTGTGGTTGTGTGGTGAGAGAGATTAAGCATACAGAAACACTCAGGATAATGTGAGCTTTGCAGTGCTGCTGTTACTTTGTGAAAATAATGCCGATGGTGTTTTTTCAGCGAGAAAAAGCAGTTTCAAACAGCAGCTTTCTCACTAGAAATAACTTCTCTGTTAATCAGAGTCAATCACACCAGAGTAATAAAAACCCAAAGAAGAACAGGTAGATGTCAAGTGCAGTGTCACGTTCTGCAGTACTTGGAGGAGGTGGTGAGCTGGGCATTTTGTCTGTTTGGGCCAGAGAGGGATCTCAGCACGTCCCGGATGGCTGTGCCTCACAGCTTGACACAGCAGAAGTGGCCAATTTAAATCTGTAGGGGGAGGATATTGATTTGTCAGGGAAGAACAGGTGTACCACAGAGCCCCATGGAGTAACTGGCAATTGCTAGCAATCTTCTTTAATAGATTAGCTATTAGTGGTTACGTTTTTCCATCATGTTAATTGTTAATATGGTTTCGTTTGTATTTATACGAAGAAAGATGTGGATAACTGTCTAAAGGGAGCACTTTCCTGAGTCATTTGCAGGGGGTAAACACAGAGCTTGTGAAATGAAGCCAATCAGTTGGGAACAGGAGCCTGAGAGAAGCAGGCAACTGCCTGACTGCATGACTGTATAAGTGCTGAATGGCGCAGAGGAAGAAGGAAGAGTGGTTGGCTTATACTGTATAAAACATGGAAGGATAAAATATATCTGAAAGCTATAATTTCTCTCTATTTCAAGGTAAAGCGAGAATTAGCAGGTGTCCTCATTTTCGAGTCACATCCCAAAGCTGGAACAGTCTGTAAGTAAAAAGAGTCCTGTCAGATCTTCTTTCTTATCTGTGGCACAGACGTTTGTGTTCTTAATGTTTAAATAACAAGAGAATAAACTTACATGCACTCCTCAAACTTGACTGGCAGTCGATGTTCAAAACCTGTATTAGGTGCTAATTTAGTCTGCTACCCGTTGCAGGGGTTGTAGCAAAATTAAGTCTATAGTCATGGTTGGATGTATACAACACCTGTGATTTGGATGAGTTTGTATCTGGAATTTTGGTTTGGTCCAATCTTTATTTAAAATGTAATTTAATATTTTCTTTGTATCAAGAAGCCATCTTACTGCCCAAAATAAAGGACATAAAGTGCATGCTATTTATACTAAAAGACTTTACCAAATGAATGTCAAATTCACAGCTGCTAGACAATTGGATTAGAACACTGTGCTTCTGGTGGGATCTGAGTCTGTGTGTTGACTAGAAATTGATAGTCTGATATATTATTGTAGAGGAGTTATTGCAATTGTCATACAAAATAAAAGTAATTTTCATGTCAGCGCAATAAAATAATTACTATATGGGTGTGGTTTTTTTCCATAAAATCTGAAGGCAGTGGCTTGTTAAATCACAAGATGACCTTTTTCAAGGCAATCATGAATATGTCTGTAATAGTTACCTTGAATTTTATTGAATGCAGAATCTGGCCCATTTGTGTTTTGAATAACTATATTCTCACCATAAAACTTTTCTGTCTTTTGTAGTATTTAATCAGGGAGAAGAAGGTACATCTTGGTACATTATCCTAAAGGGATCAGTAAACGTAGTCATTTATGGCAAGGTACATCTTTCAGAATTCTTTTTTATGTAATTCTTATTATTGAAATTGTAAGAGTAAACTATGAAGGAATGCACTTTAATTTAGAGTAGAATTAATTATCTGAGGAAACAAATCAAGTGTAGTTTTGTTAAGAAATGATCCACTGGTTTCTTTGACTGTGCTTCTAGTTGATTGCTGTATGATTTTGGGATATATTACGCACATTCTGAGTATAATTCAACACAGTGACATCAGTATCTTTAGAACAGTGTCATTTGCTGGAATTTGGGGAATTAGCAGGTTTGCATCTCATGGCGGTTTTTGTCCTGTAATTTTTACCACCAACTTCTCACATTTCTACCACTGACTTATCACAGATGTCAAGTATGTCTGATGAGCTGCTCTGTGGCTAGAGGTTATCAAGCTGAACGTGACCCTGCCAAATTTATGTCACTTCTTCATTTTGATAAAGTTTCAGTCTTAAAAGTATCTCTACTGAATTTCCTGTTTATGACAGTTTTGTCAAGGACTTTGGTATGCAGCAATCCCTTGAGTCTTTAAAAATCCCTGTTTCTCTACTAATTTCTCATTATGTGAATGAGAGTCCGCACCAAGCATTTCACCAAAATCTTGCACAAGAACTAGTGAATTTCACAGAGGGAGAGCCAGATCATCCATTAGTGTAAATTCAAGTAAATGGCTTTGCACTATCTGGAGATACGATGTTATGTACTGCAGATTTGATTTTCTTTTTCAGCGCCTCCTTGAACAAAGCAAAGAACATCTTTCTGTCTTGAGAAGGGCTAGAAGAGTCCTTCATGCTGAATGTAATTTCAGAGAACAAGCCAATTCTTTTCTATTCTTGTCTTTCTTTAGTAATAGTAATAACCAGTTATCAAGTATTGTTTCCTAGTCATTATTTTGGCTGTTGATTTCCTGCCAAATACATTTGTTTTGGTATTTGATTGTGAAGTCCGGTGTTTGTATAAGGTTTTTCAATAGAATCCACAATAATGATGGGTTTCTGCATATAAATGTTTTGCTCTGTGCAGGGTGTGGTATGTACTCTACATGAAGGAGATGATTTTGGCAAGCTAGCACTTGTGAATGATGCTCCCAGAGCAGCATCTATCGTTCTACGTGAAGACAACTGCCACTTCTTGAGAGTAGACAAAGAGGACTTCAACAGAATCCTTAGGGTGGGTGTGGGAAGGTCTGCTCTGGCAGCATGATGTCAGAACTTGTAAATCTTTCTCGATTTTATCTTATTTGCATGGATATATTCATATCAACAACCATGTTTGGAGTGTTCTCTAATTACAGAGCAGAGATGAGACAATCTAGAAGATCAAGCGAAGAATAATAATTTTTCCTGCTTTTTGGTTCCTACCTCAGCCATGGAAACAGAAGCAATTGGACTCTATCTCTCACATGCCTGTAAATGTAGAATTTGCTTAGTGCTCAGTTTGTCTTTGATTCCAAAGTTATCTCCCATCCAAATAGTGAATAAAACAAAATCTTATCTCCCAGACAGATCAGTGGCATGTGCCTTAAACTCTATAGGTTCAAGGCAGAATCAAGTGGCAAATGTACTAACTTACAGGTAGATGTACAGATGTTTTTACCATAGGACTCTAAAAAGATATTCTCAGCTTAATTTTACAGTTATTAAAGTCAGAGCAAATATATTCCAAAATTGAGCTGTAATTCTGTAACTCAAACCTGCAACCAAATACAAGCTGTTTTATGATCATTCGTAGTATAGAAAGTAAAATACACTGTCATCCTGTATTGGAATTAGAGCATGCCTAGTAATTCAGCAATTAAATCAGCCCAGACAGTACCGTGCTAGAAAAATGATACATTATTGTGTTTGAGTTGTGCACTTTTTCAGAGTAACTAATCAGCCAAATCGGTGCAATTTCTTTCTTAATATTAACTTGTCTTTCAGGATGTGGAAGCAAATACTGTGAGGCTCAAAGAACATGACCAGGATGTCTTGGTGTTGGAGAAGATCCCAGCAGGAAACAGAGTTTCTAATCAAGGAAGTTCACAGCCTCAACACAAGTATGTTACCATTCACTATTTTAGATGATGATTCACTTTTTCTTCTGTATTATTAACCAAACAATAGCATATCTTCTCTATCTATGGAAGAGTGCAGAATATATACAATTTTCTTTTATTTTTTTAATCATAAGCCCATCACTTGTCCCACAGTGCATAATACATCCATTTCTAGCCGTACACCAATTCTATGACTTTACACAATAATTCTGTAAGGATCTCACTGTAAATACTTATCTCATATAATAGCTTCTAAATAGACTACACATGGAGAATGCTGAAACCCCATTAAGCAGAGCTACTGTGTAAAAGACATGAGGAAATACATTGTTTTATTGTTAAGTGCAGATATTTTCATTCTGGATTTTGAATTCTGGACTATAAGAAGTGTTTTATACATACTATTTATAAACAAATGATGATTTCATGCAATGAAAATCGCACAGCTTATCTTACAGAACAGGTTTGCACTGTAATAAAAATACTCCTTATAGTTTCTTTACTTTCTTTCTGAAAGGGGAAAAGTACATTTGTGTTTGGATGCTACTGTGATAAGAATGGACTGAGGCTATTATAATTCCAAATGTTGGTTAAACCCCCAAAGGCTTTGTAATTGCCTTATTTACAAGTGGATGGACAATTTCTTGTCACATAATCATTTTCTTTAGAAAAGAAATTTGAATCCTTTACTTTTTTCCTCAAAAAACAAAACAAAACAAAGCAAAAAACAACAACAACAACAAAATTAATTTACTGGGGGGATGTTTTGTGTTTCTGGGTACAGATTTTATCTGATCTGGGATTTCACATAAGTATTTTATCTGCAAAATTGAATATAAAGTTATGTAAAGACTTTTGAACAGTTAAATAAACCATTCTTTATATTTCACACATTTCACGTATTTCAGAAACTACCATTTCATCCTTCACTTGATCTACTAGAAAAAAGATCAAAGAAATTATATACTCTTAGGGCTAATTTTTCCTCAAGTTTCTAGGGAAACTTGACTGCAGTCAATGGATTTCTTTCTACAGCTGATGTGCACAGTAACTTGATCATAAACTTAAATCCATTTTCTTTGTTTTGAATACTTTCAAAAGTAACAATTTTATTTAAATGTATTTTAAATGGAACTTTCTTTGAAAACTTTTTGCACCAGCATTACTTCTATTACTTAACATTTTCTTGTTCAGCATTTGATAAAAATAGCTGGAGACATTAATGGTGCCAGGTTATTTTACAACTTACATTTCAGGACTATTCGCAGGTAAGTAAGAAGAATTCATTTCTGTAGATATTTTACGCAGGTGGCCAGCATTTGGGTCCCATCAATTTGCTAGTGAGGGAACTTTAGCTGATAACTATGACAGTGAACACAAGCAACATGAGAGAGGAAGTTACTTTGAAAGCTCACTGGCTGCTTTTCAGCAGTCATATTACTTTGTTAGGTCTGCATAGGCAACATCTTTTTGTTTAAAATCTTTCAAAGTGAGTTAACTGACTTGAAGATGATTTTTCCTTTTTTTCTTAATAGGTAGAGTAAATGGCTACTTTTATGCTTGAGAGTCCAAATCAAAGTTACTGCTGTGTTCAGATTTCTAGAATGTGTTACTGGAGTTAGTTTGTTGAGTGCTCAGTACTTTGGAAAATCACTGGGCCTCAAAGAGAAGCTTCTTAAAGGCTTGCTGTTTTGCCTTCAAGCAGATAGTTCACATCTCTGATGCTGTCTCTAAAGATGAACTGCCCTTTGGGCTTTGTTCACTAAACTGGTACATAGCATTTGAACTGGAGAAATGTTCTACAATCCAGAATTGTTCCCCAGCACATCCAGTCAAACAAGAAACTCATTTTCTCCATCTTCATCTTGGTGAAAACTTCATTTTGTGAGCAAATCCTCTGAGCTGTAGTTTGGATTCTATTGCCTCCTCTCCTGAGGAGATGTAGCTCCCAGAGCCATGGTTTCATACAGTGACAATTTTGCTTCAAAGCTCTGAAGTTCTCACTCCCAAGATCTAACTTCTCTCTTTATGGGTGATCACACTCATGCAGGATAAATCCAGCAGCCCTGCAAGTCACTTCACTGTTCATTTTCACTTTCATATTCAGAGTACAGCAACCTGTGATTTCTCTGCTTCACTCACTTAGATACTTGGTTAGTATCTCTGTGAGAATGTGCACTGGCTTAACAAGTGTTTGTGTTCTTGGGACATCAATACAGTTTTTCCAAAGGGGTTGGCAGGTAAAAGAACTGTGACGGTCAGCGCTCAAAGTGAGGAGGAGCTCCCAGGAGCTCAGCTCCACCACTTATTTCTCAGCAGGAGCAAGTATCTTCACTTCTCAGGGTTTTTTCTTTCTTTCTTTCTTTCTTTCATTTTTTTTTTTTTTAAAGTTTCATACTTCATCATTTGGATTCCAAAAAAAAAAAAAAAAAAAGAAAAAAAAAGAAAAGAAAAGAAAAAAAAGAAATGCAAAGATTGGAAGAGTGGAGGGAAAGATTAAAAAAAAAATCTGATCTGCAAGGAGAGTCAAAAAAAAGATGGCAGGACAAGTGTGGTAATATCCTGTGACATTCGGATCTGCTGGTTCTTAAAATGTTGCCTGTATTTCTGCATTGGACAGGGTAACCCAACTACTGCACTGGTCTAATCACCTCCTTCATTTTAGTCCTGGAAATGGTACAATAATCAGTTTATCCTCTTCCAAAAGCTTACTTTCCTCAGCTATCTAAGGTGTTACACAAATCTGAAGGTTCAGCATGGTATTTATCTGCTCCCATCTTCTCATACCAGACCCTATCAATGATACTGGAGAAAATTGTTTGCTTGCTCTGACAGTGATACAAACCAGTTCTCATTTCATGCCCATAGTAAGTCTGTTAAGACCCTCTAATGACTACGAATTGCTGTCATTACTGAGATATTCATTCTCTGTGGAGAAGCATTTCTGATTGCACTTCCCTGGGTTTGCACCAGTGCAGTTCTGTTGATTGCAGCATAACTGTGGTGATGTTATAGGAGAGTACTTGTACAGGAAGGGGGCTGTCTGTCATCTCACGCTCCCTGGGTAGGATAGAGAGCGTTACTGTATGCATTACACAGAGGGCAACAAAGACTGTGTGTGGTCTCATCCTAAGACACTCAGAAATTCTGGTCAGAGCAGGTTTTTGCACTTAGCACTCTTTATTTTCTCGCTTAGTGTGCAAATGTTTCTTGATTTCTTGTTCTGTCTGTGAGACACTAACTGCTCCTTTCCCTCTCTCAGATATATTGTGATGTCAGGAACTCCAGAGAAAATTTTAGAGCACTTTCTAGAAACTATGCGCCTTGAAGCAACTTTAAATGAAGCAACAGGTGCGTGACAAAAACTGTATTGTTGTGGTTGTCATTACTGCATAAAGTCTTGCTGGCAGTGTGCTGTAATGTGATGTTTTGAAAAGAAACTAGTAGAAGTTTTTCCCAGAATAAAAACTATGCAGTGAAACAACCTCAGAAAACATAAGAAATCCGGGATTAAAGACAACAATTTGCTCTTTCTGCTCTATTGTATTTATACCTTCAGTTCTGAGTAGAACAGCAGAATCTCAAAAGATGCCAGACCACTAGTCAGAACTTCAAATAAGCACAGCTATAACGCCAGAAAAGAGCATGCATTACCACCAGAAGGTAATGGTACTCAAACTTATTATTTCGGTTGTCACCTGATACTTTGAACTGGCTTGATCCCTCCAGCCATTTTGTTGCATACGAGGATAAGCTTACTCACACTTTTATATCCTTATCACATTACTTTTATATTGCTTGTTTGTGATACTTGCCCGTGTGCAGGGAAAGAAGGATTTTTACATAAAGGAGAAGAACTCAGCACGCCATGGGCTGAGTCCCAAGAATGTAGGTTGCTGTAGCTGCACTTACTAGGATGCTTTTCATTAGTGTAAAGAGAATAGCGAATTTACCTCTAAGGATAGAAATATTTACTGCTTTACTATCAGTAAGTACTCTAATTTAGGGAAAAAAAGAGATTCAGGAACAAAAATAATCCTTATTATGATAAAGTGATGCAGAGACTTTTATGTTAAGCTACAGGATATTGCTTTAGCAAGTTTTTTGACATTGCAGATGTCTAAAAAGTATATATTCAAAGCTGTTAATCCTCAGCTAGTCTGTTACTGACCTCAGCGTACTGGAGAGACGTGTACAGTGGACCATAAGTAGTGGAAGAATTGAAAGATTACAGAAATCCTTCTACGCTGTATGTTTTAATCACTTTTAAGAATAACAATTATACTTCTCATAGATACCTAATTATTAGGATTACAGGCAGAATGCTTCTCTTTAAATCCGAAAGTATATAATAGCAACTTCACTGTTCATACTATGCCTGTATTTTATACGTTTTTCTTAACTAAATTGTTTTTCAAATCCTTTCAAACTTTGACTCTTACAATCCAGTGACAAGATTATACACGCATCCCATGGGACAAAAATGTCACAATTCACAAGCCAGGCTATTTTTAGGTTATAGGAGTTCAGACAGCTAGAAAATCTCAGTTTTGATTTTTGCAGTCCCTTAATTTAAGAACAGTTAAAATTCACATTATCCTGCATATTATGCAAGAAAAAGTCCCACCATTCTGGAGGTGCTTTGTCAACTGAGAGATTTTCAAATATGAACTACAATGAGGCAATGGTGCAATGTCAGGCTGCAGTTATCTCACCATATTTTCTCTGACATCACTTGCTTACAGCATATGGAAGTGTTTCTTTTACCTGAAAAGTTGCACTGTATAAGTGGTTCCTCTAGATCTCTACACTCTTGAGGAGGAATATACCCAAATGTTTCATTTTTGTACAGACTATTCTAGTTTGTTTTCTTTATGCTGGGCCAAACTTTCTTTTGACACAGGCAAAAACCTCTTAACATAAATGCAATTAAATCCAAACAAATGAGTAAAAGCTTAATATTTCAGCACATATTGATTCATTTATATTTTCATACTTAATGTCTACAAAGTGCAAAATGACACCTTTAATATCTACCAAGGACTAATAAGGTTTTTTCACTTACAGAAGCCTCATCCTTGTGTTCCCCCAAATGCTCAATTTGCTATTTTCTTTCTTTTCTTTTCACAGATTCTGTTTTAAATGATTTTATTATGATGCACTGTGTTTTTATGCCAAATAGTCAGCTCTGCCCAGCCTTGATGGCACAATATCCTTTTGTTACGGATAAGTTATTTTCCTTTTACAGCTTTCCATACCATTGATGGAACACAAGCTTTTCTCTCTCAAGAATCAAATTGCATTTCATGGAGGCTGTGCCTTGTTGCCTTGTTGGTGGGTTCTCAGTGTCTGACTGACAGCTTGTCTTATAGTTCAACAAGTCTAAAATGGGTAGCATACAGCCATGATGAGATGCAGGCCTGGAGCATGGTGATTGTATCTTTTCTGGGTTATTGTTATACCAAGGAAAAGAAACCTGCTTTCCCTTCACCGGATAGCTGTTCAAGGCCAGGTTAGTTGGCCAGCTTGGTCTAGGGGAAGGTGTCCCTTCCAGCCCAAACAATTCTATGATTCTATAAGTAAAACTACACACAAGTTTAGATCAGCCCTCCTTTATCCTTCCTCTTTCTGTTTTTCTTGATTTTTGCAAAACCACCGCACTAAGATTTAAACTAAAAGTACTGTGTTTTAGTGATTTCTGTGGCCCACTTTACAGGTTACAAGCCACAAATTGTCTCAAGCAAAAGAGTGCCTGAACTATTAGAACAGTGAGTAAGTGGTTCCTCGGCACTGTCATAATATGGCTATGAACAATAATATATAGTAGTTTATAGGAAGCTTTAACAAACTACAAAAAATCTGAATTGAATGTGAATACTTAGTAGAAAACACAGTTATATAGCATCAGGAGTTGAAATCATTCTCATACTATCTTTGTCTTATGTAGAAGGCATCTGTAAAATTTCCATCCATGAGCTACTGGCAAGATGTGTCATTCACAGAGCTGCTGGAAGCTGAAAAGTTTTGCTTGTGTGTTGTGACTTGAAGGAATCAAGTGATGGCGAGCATTAAATAAACATAAAATGTTTTCTGTTTTATAGATTTTTGACAAGAGGTATAACTTCAATTTGCTGGTGGTTTTTTGTTTTTTTTTTTGAATCAGATTGGTGTGAAAGTATGCACTTGTTGAAGCTCAGCAGGGCAAGTGACATCTGGGAAAGCTAACATCCTGAAACCACAAAATAGAGCATCGTGTCTTGTCTGGCAAGCTAGAGAATTCATTTGTGTTACTACTAGCAAGGACAGCAATTGTTTTGAAAACCTTTGGACCTACAAAACTGGTCTATAGAAAATTGTTCATACACCTGCAACAAACACATTTTCCAAAACTCCATAGTTTTAGATAGGAAAAATATTATGAAGTGCTGTTGCGGACAGCTTTAAGAAGAGGTAAAAGAAAAAGAAAAGGACAGCAGTTTTGATTTTTTTTTCAGATTTGTCTAGGTGGTCTGTTAGTCAGTCAGTCCATTTGAGACCCAAGCTTGCCTGTCCTTCATTATACTAGTATACCTCTGATATCCAGTAATTAGGAAAATAAGACGCATAAGAAAATGCACCTCATTGTTCATAGGGGAAAGGCTTTTCTGAAGATAGACATTCACTTATTATGAAATCTATTCCAGAGGGGCTAAGACCAGTATGCTGTTTAGTGGGTCATTGCAAGCGTCAAGCTAATTCCTTTTCAGGTAGGAGGAAGAGAAGGGGCTGAAAGTAGCTAGTGTCCCACTGCTTTAGTGTCAGCTTTTCCTAGTGCTGAATTATTGTTTATTTTGGTTCATTTTGAATGTG
Source organism: Lagopus leucura (assembly GCF_019238085.1). NCBI lineage: Eukaryota > Metazoa > Chordata > Aves > Galliformes > Phasianidae > Lagopus > Lagopus leucura. The sequence goes on from NW_024962267.1 coordinate 4,522,905, forward strand.
GAAAATCAAACTGTGCTCTGTTGATTGTACCATTGAAATTTATTGTTAGAGTTGAAAGGTTGCTAACAAAGCTCATCTTTTTTGAGCAAAATCAAGGTACAAAAATGTTTTCTGGCACTGTGAGACTGAAGAGAGGTTATTTATGCTCAGCGAGGAAATTAAAATGGTAAAAGAGAAATAAGAAAAGTGATTCAGTCAGAGACACTGTTTTTGCTACAACTCCCAATTTTGAATCAATGAAAGACTATTACACCCACGTTGGCTACTATTTTAGATGGCAGCATGCAGGTATGAGTGGAGCTAAAACATTATAGTGCTTTCAAGTATAGTACAGGGTACACATTTTGGGGTTTTTTTCTTCCTTTTGGAAGAAAAGGTCATCTGTGTTTGGTCATCTGTATGTTCTTCAAGACTGAAAGGAATGAATGGGTGCACCTTTTTGTTTAATTAACGATATAGGTTGCTCCTAACTCAGTGCTGTGCTGCCCCTTGGTACAGCTCATTTTTAATCACTAATGTGTATGGATGCTTCAATTTTAAAGAATCACATATTTCTTTATTAATTGGAAAGCAAAGAAAATGCTCCTTTGGTCCTCGATCATGTAATAAGCATGCATCCTGTCTGTTAGATCAAGACTCCTTCCCTCTTTACTGCACAGAAATGGAAAATTGTCAGAGCTACAGCTTGTCGGAAAGAAGGAAGATAAGTCACAAAATAAAACTTGGTGTAGAGGAACACTTCCACAAGTATATTTCAAAAGTACAGTTAGGGTAGTGCTCTTGGGGTAGAACAAGCCTGTAATCACGTGTGTAAGTTTTCATCTTTTAAGGGCCATTGTCTAAATACTTTCAAATACTCTTTTACTCTTTGTAGGCAATAGTCCTTTAGCATGTTTTCTTATGAAGGTTTAGTGAATTTCCTTTGCCACTGTGCCAGCAAAATAGTTTGCGTTCCACTGCAGTAACTGGTGCTGATTTTACAGAGCTTCCAGTCCAGCTAAATGTTCCCACACAGGGAGGAACAGATTTGAGAATTGATTTAATTTCCTAGTATGTGTTAGACAGAATTAGATATATGTATATAAAACAACGTTGGTGTTGATAAATATTTTACAATTATCTGACACTGCAAGAATACATGATATTTTACTTCTGATTGTAATCTGCATTGAATCTGTGTCCTGTAGGTCCCATAAAAATGGGAGAACCCTTCACTGACTTTCCCTGTGATAATGTTAATAAAAGAACAATTAATAAAAATGAGCAGTAATAATACAGAAAAATTACCAGTGCCTGTGGTGAGTCAGTTAATAAGAAAGTAAAAATACGTGAAATAATTGCAGTGTTTGAAAAGTAAAAATGGCATGAGAGAAATGACTCAGTGGAATATTAAACTTGCTCCCTGAGACATTAGAGCACATAGCTTACAATATATTATTTACTTATGACCCTTCAGCTTACTTACTCCCATAAATACACTGACATGTTTAGTTCCCTAGTCATTTGAAGCCTTTCTGAATGAAATTAAAATGCAAATGTCTGAAAGTTTGTCAGTCAAGTGTGTGCCCCAGTAACCCCTGTATCATGTCGAATCTCTGCAGGGATTTGGGGCTGGAGGATCATTTGTGAAGTGTGAGTTAACAGATACTATTTCCCATAGCATTTTATTAGTATAATGTATGTTAACATTTGTTAGAGAAAACAGCAGTAATCTTGTTATAATTATAAATAAGAAGCTTAAAATATATGTCTTAGATACTTTTTTTTTCTAATTAATATTCACATTTTCTAATTAATATTTTAAAATCTTTTGTTTGAGCAATGGAAATTGCAGCTTGAAAGGATACCGAACCTCACAATTTTTGTAATGCAGACACTTCAGCATGAAAAAGATCAGTTGAGTGTTTCCCAGCTTTTCTTACTGTCCCTTACAAAATAACTGTCATAAAGTGTTGTTTCCCAAATATCCTGTAATTGTTGTTAGAATGGAAACTATGATTTCCTCATATATAAGGGAAGCTGCTACAAAATTTATTCTCCTAGACCATGTCTGTGGTCAGTTAAGCCTGTGAACTAGGTTCTCCTACTATAAGGGGATTGAGGTTCACCCTGCTTTATGGTAGCTTCTGTAAATAAAAGATACGGCACTGGTGTTTCACTCCAGAATCATACTGGAATTGTGTGTGAATACAAAGTGATATTTTTCTGCCACAGCCTCCAAAGAAGCACAGGAAAGAACATCCTTCTTCAGTCTTAACCATTAATTCTGCTCTCTGTTATTCCAGATGTCATTTCTGTTCTGTTCCTCCACAGCAACTTTCTCTGTGGCGGCACTGTTCATTCCTGCTCTGTTTAGTGACCTCACTGTCTTCTTACTTTTTAGTATGAGTATTAAAGTTTCACAAACCTTTATGCTAGCAACAGTCAGAAATCAAAAGTATATAGTGGAAAGTTACATTTGAACACCCTGCAAATGGGTTGCTGGAATTCACTTGTTTGTAAAATCGTACTGGTTCTGATACTTTCAATCACTGATCATTTTCCTTGACACCATGGCACTTATCATGCCCAGCCTTCCCAGGGTACAGAGCAAGAGAAAATGGATTATTCTCTCAACAATAAAAGGCGAGTCATTCGACTGGTTCTTCAGTGGGCTGCTTTATATGGAGATTTACTACAAGAGGATGAAGCAGCAATGGCCTTTTTGGAGGTAGGAGGTGTACTGGAAAGTATTTACATAGCAAGGTAAGTTGAAAGCCTGTTCAGAACATGTTGAACTCTGGTACAAAGTAAAGAGAAGTGGATCACTTCAGAGTGCAGACTCATAACTATGTTTAATTGTTTTTTAGCCGCAGTCAGTATACACAGAACAACAGCATTTGAGCTATTGTTGGATCTCTGAAATTATCTGCTGGAGTTGCACATCCTATTGAAAGTTCTGCATGGGTAGACTGTTGAACAAGAATACATTAAGTTGCTTTTTTTGGTGGGCATTGTCTAAGCTACAGTGAGCTTTGGTTAATGTTTAAATTCTTCTACAGATTTATACTGAACTAAACCAAACAGATCTGGAGCACAAAGGCAGATTATTGGTTGCCGCCATGAGGATGATAGTTTAATTAGCACAGAAGAGCAATTAATCAACGACAGTGTTCAAGAAAGGGAGAAGTAAAACATGGGTGGAGATAAGTCTTCCCAAAATATGGATCTGAATGAAAATAATTCTCTGAATGAAGATGTTGAAAGCAGGATCAAAGGCAGGAAGACAGTAAAGGGAAGACAAGGTCACAGAAGTCAACTGCGGAAAAGATTTTAAGTAGAACAAGGTTTCAGGTGCTCCATATCATGGAGAATGTGTGTGGTGCACTGGTTCCACATTTTGCCTATGAAGAGATCATGAGCACCTCAGAAAAAAAGTGGAATACAAAGTACAGAAGCCAGAATCCAGGATTGTGCTGGAAGAGAGGAATTCAAAGCCATGACTGAAAATAGTACAGTAATAGAAATTGAAAATTAGACGGAGATGGGCTTATGCTAGTAAGCATGGTCAAGACTGCTGGGTGATTTTATGTTTTGGTTTTTAACAAAAATGAAAGAAATTGCTTTTACTATCAATAACAGTGATAAGGGAAGAATGGTTTTTAAACAAAATCACTAGCCTACAAAAACAAAAAAACAAAAAACACCAGTTGTGCCACATTAATTGTGAATCCTCTTTCTTTTCTCCTTGATAATCTGAAAATGCAGTATTTGCACAAGCAGTGAGTGGCTGAACAGTAGTATAAGTAAATACTTATGTCTAGATTAGCGTTCTTTATTATCATTAAACTATCAGACGTCATCTCATAAGCCTCTATCCTTAGTACTGCTCATTTACCCCTATAGTTATTTAAAGAGTATTCTATGTCATTTACAGGAATTTTATGTATCTGTGTCGGATGATACCAGAATGATTGCAGCACTAAAGGAGCAACTTCCAGAGCTAGAGAAAATTGTAAAGCAAGTGTAAGCAAAAAATTATGCTTCCTTCTTTCTTGTTCATTGCTCTTTTTCCCAGGAAATAGATGAAGAAAATTATTTCTTATATGTTTTAAAAGTGCGTTTTGTGAATGGCACTCAGTCGCTGCAGACTGAATGTTTTCATGCAGACTTGTTTGGATGAATGCCTGTGACCCCATCTTTCTATGTAATTCTTGCATACACTGGACTGCCTCATAGAAGGGTTGACAGAAGGAATAAGAAATTATGTATACACCATTGAAACTATACTGCGTGCTTGCGTGAACTTTGTGTAGTATTTTCTGTGCCTTTGTTGTGATATACCTTACCTGTAGTATCATCTAGTCTTCTTTCCTAAATACAAACAAGAAGGTGTTGATGCTCTAGTTTGACAAATGGTCTGTGTTCTTTGTGCTTTGTGCACAAAATCTTTTAGGCAATATCTAATGATACGTACTGTATTTTAAATTTTATAGAGCTGAGGAACCTAAAGCACCACAAAAGAAGGTAAGATAATTTATTTCTGTTTCCTAAATAAAAGCTTTGGGATGGCAAACTTGTAAGCATCTTCTCTTTAGTAATTTGGGATTTATTAAAACAAGACATTCAGATATAACTTTTAACTTTGTGTCAAATTTTGCATTGCTACCCTTTTTCCTGCCATTGATCTTTTTTAAATTCAGATCTATACCCTAATGTTTATTCTTGCCATAATGTGAATCCTGGTGATTAATTTTCAGCACAAAGTTCTTCTGCAGCTGTTTAACACAAGTGATGACAGAGCACAGAAACGCCAACCTATCAGGGGCAGCGATGAAGGTGAGTTCCTTCTCTGAAGAGTCTTCTTGAGCCCTGGAACTTGCAGTAAAGTTGCCTCTCTGAAAGCAAAGGGTCTGAAAATAAACAAAAGCACTAACAGTTCAGAAGTCTGGCCTGAAGCAAACTTTGCATTTTCTGAACCAACATTCTCCATCGTTGCTTTGAAATACTCCTGATCTTTTCTCATCTGTGTGCTATAAAGCACTGTGCTTCCTCAGAGGAAGAATGTAGCAACCTTTAAAACGGGATGGACAAAACAGGCAAGAACCAATACAGACAGTGTCCATGCAGGTAGTGTCAGTGCAATAAGTATTCGATGCTGAAGGTCATGTTTGAGTCCCTTTCTCTTCTGTATAGTTTGAGCTAATACGTACAGCTGTTTCACCAGAAATGCTCCTTTGTGAGATGTGAGTGGAGCAGATAATCATTCCCTGGAGCTCTGCCGTGTGGCACACAGCCTAGAAAATGGAATCTGCTCTTTTGCCCTATTGGTATTGTGTGACTCTGTGGAGAGATCAAGGTAAAATTTACAGCAGTGTGTTAGACTGTCATTTTCAGTTGTACTGGCTTTTCAAGTTGTCATTCACTTTAGGCAGGAAAAAGCACTTCTATATAACAATATACTGAGATCTGTTCAGTGTAAACCAAATATACATTCTTTAAAACTAATATATCTGGGGATTTCTTTGCAACTGCCTGGGTCAGTCCCTCGATGGTTCTGGTGCATCTTCATCACAAAAAATACCTTCTGCTACAGAACGTTTGAACTTAAGGGGTAGTTCTTGCTACTGCACAATGGTAAAAATAAGGGAACAAAATGCAAAGTCATTTATCTGAGAAAGCCAATGGCATTTCAAAAGCAGGAGGTAAATATATATGAACAGCAGAAATCCTGCCATGCATCCAGTTCCTGTTGTTCATCTCAGTGTTTCTTCTATGTCTACAAAGAGCAAAACAATTGCTACAGCCCTGAAAGTACTACTTCTCCTGTCTGTATGGACAGAAATTAACTGCTGCTTTCATATGACTGTACCTTTCTCATTTGTAGTGCTGGCAGCAAAGCGAGCCTTGAAAATATGTAGACAACCATAACTCCTGAGACTCCTTAGCTTGGCTTGACAGCTCAGCTGAGGGAGTATTTTGCTACCTTCTGTCTTAAATTCATGTCACGGCATGCTGCCTTGCTTTTTTCAGCCTAATGTTCTATTGTATTGATTCCTAGGTTTGTGTATAAGCATGTGAGCCAATGTGTATTGTACACTCAAGTTTTAATGAATTTTTCTTCACTGTCTACAGTATTCCCGTGTCAGAAACATACTTGCCTGTAAAAAAATTACTGCAGTACAGTTTTAGTTCTGGTTGTAACCTGAACTTTATTTTCAAACCTATTTTGTGAAATGAAAAGTATTTTACTGTAATTAAGAGAGTTTTTCTGACTCCTGAAAGCAATTGTGCTGTTATAATATCTGGGACATAATAAAGTACCAGGTGAAACTAGCATCCATAAGTAGCATAGCAGTACTAAAATGGGAGTACTTCGTGTTTTACTAAAAGCTCTAAGAAGTCAGAGATTTCTAGGCTAGAAATTGTAGAATGTCTGAAGAATGGGGAATTATCAAAACAGTAATGACTTGTTTTTGCTTTTGTTCTTTCATTTGTGAGCAGTGGTTAACAAAATGAAAGTAGTTTGCGCAATAACATCTCTGTGATTGTTACATGTGGCATACATCATGGAATGGTTTTTCTCCAGTTCTTTTTAAGGTGTACTGCATAGACCAAACCTATACCACTATCCGTGTGCCGGTGTCTTCATCTGTGAAGGAAGTGATCAGCGCAGTAGCAGATAAGCTGGGTTCTGGAGAAGGCCTTATCATAGTAAAGATGAGTTCAGGAGGAGGTACTGTATTTCCATTATGTTAAATGTTTCTCATAGTGAAAGAGAAGGTCAGGAGGGATTGAAAAGCAAGACTAGTTTAGTTGTGGCTTTATTACCGTATGCACGTTCAGCTAGTACAAGCTATGTCTGAGGCAAGTCCTGTCCACGCTGCAGGCACAGACTGCAGCTCACATGCCATACAGGGAAAATGAGCAGCTGTGTATCTGCATGTATCTGAATAGAGCTACCCCAAATTCCCTTCAATGTAGAACTTTCAGGTTTTTTAACAGCAGAAATATGAGGTAAACATGGATGTCAGTTTAGATGAAGAATCAGAAGCAATAAAAAATGCTGCAGTGCTGACAGTCCCATATTGGTCCATGCCAGTCTGACCTCCATTTAGCATCTTGGTGCCAAGCCCACTGACCTGGTGTTGGCAAAGGGTGAAGAGTCAGCCCCCTACTGTAGGCTGTAGAAATGGAAGAGTGACCTCAGGATGGGTTCTGCTGGAGAATTAGCTTTGCTAAAGTGCTCTGGTTGAGTATGATTGTGAGGACACGCAGCGCTAATGAGAGCTGTTTCGGAAGGCATTTTTGTAGACAGTGATGCCTGCCAAAAACATTCACTTCCTGAGGACTGACACCAGGCAGCTCTTGTTTTTGCAGTTGCAGCAATTTTTTATTGTCAGATTTGCTGACAGCCAAATCTCTCTCTGACAGAGATTTTTGTAAGTTACCTCATTATCTTTTCTTTACCTGCAATGTGATGTTCTTTTAGAACTGCTGCAATGAGATCTAAATACAGTTACGTTTCATCACCTTCTTATGCAGTTATGTTCCAGGGAAATTTCTAGCAGGAACAGCTCTCCACATGCTTAAAGCTCAGACAAAAATGAAGAGTTGTAATGATTGCTAGATTTTTGCAAGTAGTTCTTAGAGATGGCAGACTTCTCTTAAACTGCCTGCGCAGATTGAGGCCAAGATTTTGGTTCTTGATGCCACTTTCGAATGAGAATCGCTGGGGCTGAGCTTCTGATGTTTCTTCACAAAGAGGACCTTATTGCCATCTAGTTCTGTCCTGGACATGCATCGGTTGACTGTAAAATTTGTTCCCAGAACACTGATTTTTGCAGCTGGGTCTGTCCTGCTGTCAATTCTGCAAATATTTAATGAAGTTCTTCCATTTCATGTTTACAGAAAAAGTCGTGCTCAAGCCTCATGATGTTTCAGTGTTTACAACTCTCAGTGTTAATGGACGACTCTTTGCTTGCCCACGTGACCAGTTTGATTCACTGGTATGTATGTATGCAGTGCTCAGGAAGTTCAGCTCCTCAGTTAATTTGAATGCTTGGTATTTTTTGTATTATCAATGCTTTGGGTAGAAACTAGTGGAAATACTCACAATGAAGGACTTGTAATAGTTCTATGGGACAAGCCCTGAAATGAAAATGGAGTCATGTAATCATTTCCTAAACTAGAGCAGAAATCCTCTTGATCCACCTGACAGAACCTGATTCCAGTATTCTCTGTGTCATGCTGAGCATGTAGGAAGAGCTGAATATTATCACCAAGACAAACAGTAATTCCTGATTACAAAATTGACTCCTGGTGGCCACAAGGATATATTAGAGAATACAGATGTTTGCAATTGCAGCATTATGAGGACTTGGTTCTGACAGTAAATTCCTTAGAATCTTCTCTATCTGAGCCCCAGTAAATACTCAAACTCTCTGATTCTAACTAGAATCACAGAACATATTCCTCCTAGAACGTCTTTTTTTTTTTTTTTTAAATAAGAAAAATTGCTTATAAGTACTTACAGTTTATACAGCTATTCTAACAATCTCATAGGGTCTGCTTTTACAGGGTTTGATTTGACTGTACTTTTTGTTCCTTTTATTTCATTAAAAACAAATGTCATTGCCAAGTCATGTCAGCATGAACTCTGTTACTCCTACCCTTGTTTCAGCCTCCTGTGTGCCTTTAACAAGCCACTTACTATATATGCCTGATTTCTTTTATAGATATGGTAAAATCTGTGCTTTGCTGCTGAGTTCAATTTAGTAACCAGGGAATGCACATACAGCATACTGTACTTCCATGCAGGGATATATCTTGTTCAGTTTATTAAATTCTGATGCTCCCTCAAGGTTAATTAATCCTGCTAAATAGATACCTGTGTGAGGCATTCTACTCTAAAGTGAGGCTGCATTAGTACAATGTTGAGTACTTTCATATGGCTTTGCATGTCTGTGCAGACATACCTTTGGCAGCATATTGTCTTGGCTTTCTGTGCCTTTTCTCCTCTGCTGCCTATCTACCTTGGATCAAGGCTTCAATATGTACATCAACTGCAAAAGGAAAATCCAGGCGAGCGTACCCCAATAGTGCAGTACAGGCATGCCAGTAACAACGAACTAGGAGAAGGCTGAGGTACCGAAGAGCTTTTTTTGCCTCAGTCTTCACTAGTGACTGCTCTACACACAGCCCTTGCGCAGATTATTCAGAAGGTGAGAGAACTGGAGGATGATGCCCCTCCTGCTGTAAGCAAAGATCAGGTTCATGACTACCTCAGGAACTGAATATTCATAAGTCTGTGAGTCTGGATGCATCCCAGAGTCCTGGGGGAAGTGGCTGACGTAGTCATAGTGATCAGGTGAAGTCCCTGGTCACTGGAAAAAAGGCCGTAGAAAAAAGGGTAGAAAAGATGTCCATGGAATTGCCAACCTGTTAGCCTTACCTCAGTGCTGGGGAAGATCATGGAGCAGATACTCCAGGAAGCTAAGACACATGGAAGAGAGGCAGGTCCTGCCTGACCAACCTTGTCACTGTTCATGATGGTGTAACTGTGTCAGTGGACAAGGGAAGAGACACTGATGTAATCTATCTGGACTTCAGTAAGGCCTTTGACATGCTCTCCCGTAATATCCTTCTCTCCAAATCGGAATGAAATGGATTTGATGGATGGACCGTTCAGTGGATGAGGCACTGGTTGTTAGGCCATACTGAGAGTGGTAGTCAATGGCTCAATATCCAGATGGAGATTGGGGACAAGTGGTGTCCCTCAGGGGTCGGTAATGGGACCAGTGCTCTTTAACATCTTGATCAATTATATCAACAGTGGGATCGAGTGCACCCTCAATAGGTTTGTGGATGACACCAAGCTGAGTGCAGTCAACACACCAGAGGGATGGGATGCCATTCAGATAGATCTAGAGGACTTGAGCAAAGAGACCAGGAGAGCCCCATGAGTCTCAACAAATCCAAGTGCAGGGTCTTGCACCCGGGTCATGGCAACCCCGACTATCAGTGCAAGCTGGAGGGTGTAATGTAAGAACAGAGCACAGCCCTGCCAAAGGACTTTGGGGTTCTGGTAGATGGTAAGCTGGGCGTGAGCCAGCAATGTGCCCTTGCAGCCCAGAAGGACAATTGTATCTTGGGCTGCATCAAAAGAACTGTGGCTAGCAGGGCAGGGGAGATGATCCTGCCCCTCTGTTCTGTGTTGGCGAGACCTCACTTGGGGTACTGTGTCCAGATGTGGAGTCCTCAGTACAGGAGAGACGTGGACCTGTTGGAGCAGGTCCAGAGGAGGGACGCAAAAACGATCCGAGGGATGGAACACGTCCCATGTGAGGCTGAGAGAGCTGGGACTGTTCAGTCTGGAGAAGAGAAGGTTCTGGGAAGACCTGAAAGCAGCTTTTCAGTATCTAAAGGGCATTTGTAAGAAAGAAGGGAACAGACTCTTCAGCAGGGTCTGTTGTGATAGGACAATGGGAAATGGATTCAAAGTAACGGAGGGGATATTTTGATTGGACATAAGGATGTTTTTTCAATAAGGGTGGTAAGGCACTGGCACGGGTTGCCCAGAGAGGTGGTAGATTACCTGGCCTTGGAGACATTCAAGTCAGGCTGAACAGGGCTCTGAACAACCTGATGTAGCTGTAGTGTCCCTGCAGGAGAGTTGGACCAGATTGCCTTTGAAGGTCTCTTCCAACTCAAACAAGTCTAAGTGCTCCAAATGCTACAATGAGCTCTGAGCAGCTACAGGACTGCAGTGTGCTAGTCTTTGTCAATTGGACAGGCTTCGATAGGAACTACGGGGTGAACACTCAGCACCTTGTATGAAGCTCTCAGCACTGCACGACAGAATTCATCTCCTTATCAAGTGCATTTTTTCAAAGAGGTACAAACAACTTCAAAAATCTTATGACCTTCCTCCCTCACAATTTAATCCTTTTATATTCTCGTTTCTTGCTGCAGCCTATGTGGGTGCATTTATTTGTATTGCACTTGACAGTTCCCATGTGAATATTGTTCTGGGTCAGACAAAGTTGCAAGTATGCAGTGAGTTTACATCTACGTGCTTCTTTCCTAGCCTTGGAAAACATGTGTTTGTTATGGTAACAGCTATGTTGTATTTGTCTCCAAATAGGGGAAATAAACCCTAAGTCTTATTCCACAAATTTCCACGCAATAAGATTTTTCTACACATAACTGTATTTTTCATTCATACTTTGTCTTCAACTGAAGAAACTTTTGGGTTTGTGCAAATCCCAGGCTGTAAGGTTGATGGCTGTCCTGAGGTTTTTCTTAAGATAATGTTATACTTAAATACTTTATTTAAAAAACTGTAGATGGATATTTAAAGGCAATAATGTCTGTGGGTAAGTTTAATTATTTTTAATGATATGTATATTTAAATAACATCATATTTGTATATGATGGTATTTGATATAAAGGCTTTCCCTAGCAAGAACTCAAACAGAAATAAAGCTACAATACTGTGTATTGTTGATGTATTAATCCAGCCACTTTTTTTTCTGTAGGTAATAGAATATTCCTTTATAGAAGACAGTTGATTTAATAAGCTCAATTTTAGCGCTACAGTACGTAAATATGGCCTGTTAATCTTCCAGACTCTATTCAGTTGCTGCTCAGAAAGGAGCCTGTTGACAATTCCCTGCTCTGCAATTAACTAACAAAGACCTTGTAAGACATAGAGAAACTTGTGAGTGAACTCTACTGCCCTCTCCTGGAAACAAAACAATTAAAACGTGGGTTTGCTAGAAGCTTTACTGATGTTTTCCCAATGGAAATTTCAGAATGCATGTGAACTTGCAAGACTGTTTGTTAGTGTTTAGCCGGGGCTGGCTCAAATGTGTTGACCTTAATATATACAGCAGGTTACTTCAAAAGTGCCTTGAAGTGATCTCAAGCCATGTTTTAAATCTCTTCAGTGTAAGATCTACTTATGTGCAACACCGTAGATCACATTTCTTTTATTGGATGGTATGGAATTGTCTTTCGAAAATACTTTATACTTGAATGGTATAAAGAATTCTTTCTTATAAGACCGCGTGTTTATAATTTTCATTACCGTAATGAGGAGTTTTGCAATCAGGTAATAGTGCATCGCGGTACAGACAAAGAGAAAGTATGAGCATGTTTTAAATGCCTCACATAAATGAGCAGAAGATCTTGCAATCACTGCAGGTTTCTGAAATATGGTGAGTGTAATAATTCTCATTGGTATGGTCAGTAATTTACTAAAGTATCTGGCTTGTGCTTTGTGACTCAGTTGTTTGTGTATGTGAAAGAGGAAATTGATAACAAAAGCTTTGTGAACAGACCTATGCTCCTAAACAAATAAGCATGCTTAAGGAGCAAAACGCACATTATTTCTGGCTTCAAATTCTAGAACAATGCTAAGAATAACATACTGACAACAGTCTCTCTTACTTCCCTACAGTACCTCTGAAGTAATTTTAGAATTTCACTCAGCATCCTCTGCATAGTGGATACTGATTTTTGCATACGACTTCTCTTTTCCTAATGCCAGCCTGTGCAAAACAGCAAATTTCAGTTTTCCTATTAGATGCAGGTGCAGGGAAATGGTCACACTGGAAACAAACAAACAAACAGAAACGTTATGGAAGAAAAGCTCCAATCACGTAATTTAGCATTTCTAAAATATTTTTTCTGTTTGTAGGCACCATTACCAGAACAAGAGGGACCATCAGTTGGTACGGTTGGAACGTTTGAGCTGATGAGCTCCAAAGACCTCGCACATCAGATGACAATTTATGACTGGGAGCTCTTCAACTGTGTGCATGAGGTAAAAAAAAGTCCATCTATTCAGATTTAGAATCTGTCAGGAAATGTTTAATTGGTGCGTTGTATGGTAGGTATGTTCAGTACCTGCAAATCTCTGATCTTGATTTTCAAAAATACTGCCTACAAGTTTTGAAAGCATGAGGCATTCTTTGTCTGATTTTATCTTTGCATCTTTTCTGTAAAACTTCTCCCAAACACATGCTGTTTAAGTACATTTTATTCAAGATATTAAGCTATTTATGCACAATCTATAGTTATGCTTTTAGTATGCTTCAGCTATTGACTGTTGGATTGGAACCAAAGTTCTTGTGATCAGTGCAACAATAAATGTAAACTGCAGAGCAAGTTTCAGGCTAGTGTAGGATGTAGATACTTACCTGGTTACTGTTTTTACCTTCTTTCCACTGTCCAAAGTATAAGATTTCTAAGAAAAAAACTAATCCCAAACGCTTTTCTTTTTCCTAGCTGGAACTGATCTATCACACTTTTGGAAGGCACAATTTCAAAAAGACCACAGCAAATCTGGATTTATTTTTAAGAAGATTTAATGAAATTCAGTTCTGGGTGGTCACTGAGATTTGTCTTTGCTCTCAACTCAGCAAGCGTGTGCAGCTACTGAAGAAATATATTAAGATTGCTGCCCAGTAAGTACACAATCATCTATGAGCTGGAAATGAGGCTGAATATAGTAAATTTGTTGCTACTGTCCTTTTTCTGTTTGTTTGTTTTTGTTTCCAAGAAGCCACGCGTTCAGAGGTTAAAACGTTTTTATTCAGTAATTCTGTTTCCTTACCGTGTGGTATAGAAGTGGTATACATATTTCTGTCTTACTCTTCATTGATCCTTTATTTATGAAAATCTCTGGATTTTTAGGGCTATGCTTTCACATAGAGTTTGTGAGTAAATATATACTTCAGCTCCCTAAGAGAATCCATCATTTACCCTTAAGCACATTAGGAAAAACTAATTTTAGTAAAGGATATAGTACTGAGATGATGAGGCTCGTGCAGCTGCAGGTGGTGATCACTGTTACCTTCTTCCTTTGCACTTTGCAATATGTTTATTACACTTCTCACCTGTCATTCTGTGTCTGAACTAAGTTCACTGAGGCATGCAGTGAGGAGCTGCTGTTCTTAGCATCTGTCTCAGACTTTGGGTGTTGTGAGTGGAGGCTTTAAGCAGTGTTACAGAACAAAGCAGTCCTTATTTGTTGGTAAACCATGAAATTTAACATATGTTGCACTCCTTGGTGAAGTAGTGTGAAGAAATTACAGCTGTGACGTCTCTGTCCTCACAGTTTGTGATTCCACATGGCTGAAATCAGTGTTCGCATCAAAACTATGGCTCAGCATCCTGCTCTGCTGCGGGCTGAGCCCTGCTCCTCAGTGCTGCTTCCTTCCTGGGACCTGCTTCAGGCCCTCTGGAGGCTGGGGGTTCCAAGAAGCTGAAGATTTTCAAAATCTGGCAGTGTGCATGCAGGATCAGGTTTCTGTGCAGAACAGTGAACAGCATTTACCTCTTTAGTTTCTAAAAATAAGCGTGCTGCATATTCCATGATCCTGCAGCCGGGAGAGGGCAGTGGCAGCCGCACACAGCACAGGGAGCTGGGGCCTCTGCTGAGCTCAGAGGCGTGTAGCAGGGAAATGGTGAAATATGGGAAATTGAGATACAATAGTCATTTCCATAAGCACTTGAAATCAAGTACCTGAAAAATACAGTTAAATATCTCCTTAATAAGCCGCCCTAGCCAGTGAGTTCCTCAGTGTCATGAGTTTAGCCCTATGCTATTTACAACAGCTTGACAACCTCCTGTTTACTTCCATGTTTCTGGTATCGCTACAATGCTAAAAATAAATAGCTAAAAGTGGCTTGCTCTGCCAAACCCTCTTTGTCTCCTGGATGCAGAGAAAGCCAAAGCACAAGATCTGCTGAAGCACAGACGGAGCAGGCAGGACTGATTGCAGGGTGGGAAAGGCACTGGGAAGTTCTGCCAGGCTCCTGCCCCCGGCATGGGGCTGCAGTAGTAACAAGTGCTATAGCACGCCTGAGACAAACACTGCACCCGAGTCTGAGGGGAGAGAAAGCCAAGAAACTGAATCAGCAGCTGGGGGCCTAGGCCTCTAGGCAAGATCTGTAAGGAAGCTTTGCTTGCAAAGACCCTTGAGACCTTTACCCTACCTGGAACTAAAAGGCTCATTAGAAAAGTGTCTGGTGCAGTTCAGTGCTGCACAATTCATCTTGCATGGCAGGTGGTAACAAGATGCCTTGCATATACCAATTTTCAAAGATAGCAGTTGTTGAGAGCCCTGTTTCGATTCCGTGACAGGGGACCCAGATACCATTGCAGGAGGCACATTGCTCTACATCTGCCCCCAGCACACCCTGTGCTGTGTATTGCCTGGTGCCAAGCCCTGGCTCCCAGTGCTGTGCACACTTGTTGTCAGTTCCAGAAGCTGTTGTTGCCTTTGCATCTGCTGGGAAAGGATGTGGAGGTTACCAGGTTCATCTTTTCCCTCCAGCCATTTTGGGATCAAACTTTGAAACAATGAGAAGAAGCAAACCATGTTTCCTGTAGTGAGTTCTTCCCACAGTAACTGCATTTGAAAGGCCTTCTAGGAAGTACTTGCAGAAACTTTTGTGGATAGCCACAGACACTGTATGCATTTCCTCTTTGCAGATACACCCACAGGCTATTTAGAAACTTTCCTGTGCATCACTACACTCAGACACTTTCACCTAGTTTTTGAAAATTGTTCTTTCCCTACACGTGCATGTATTATAAGCCCAAGGAGCCTCTAAGAAATTTTTGAAGGGTATGTGTGTGTGCAGAGACAATAAGATAAATCTGCTCATGTAAGTACTGAGAAGTTTTAACCATACTTGTGCTGGAGACAAGAGCACATGTTTGTTTATATACATGTTGACAATTTGTAGTAATGCAAAGATGTTTCCAATACAGTCATTTCTGGGAGGCTGAGGAACCTCTGCTCCAAACACACCATGGTGCTTGTGGAGAATCCACTTACTGACATTTTGCAGGCAGAACGTATGCACCGCTGCCAGTGGTGCCACACTGCACTGTTTCTCATTACAGTGTTCCTCTATTTGGAACTAAGCTATTCAGTGTAGAGCCCGCAGAATTTACAGAACATTTGGTACACAGAATCTTAAACCTAGATTGATTCTAGGGTCTTAGTCAAATGGCACTGCTTAGTAGGATATTTAGCAAACTTTTCCTTTTTAAAAGGAAAGATAAATTCAAATTGTATATTGCAGACAGTTTTGCAGCTGCCTGCATTTGAGCACTACTGATGTGTGCTACTAATTATTTTTATTATGCCAGAATTTATTCTCAGCATCACAAACTGCAGACAGATCTCCTTTTCTGGATTTAGTTGTGCTTAGGGAAGAGCTTATCACCAACAACCTATCCTGGTAGCTTTTCATCCTTATTTCCCCTCAGATCCACTAACAAGGCTCTCCCTAACTTGCTCTAGTCACAATAAGTTGGAGTAGCTTTAGCATTTCAGCTTATCTTCACCAATCTTACTTGGCTGTCCCTAATCTGATGTGGGAGAATTTGTATAAGCAGCTCTGCCAGACTCTGTGAGTGTGCAGCAGTCTCCTACAGGCAGACCATCAGGTGGGGAGAGATTTTTTCATATGCTCAGTGCTCACACTGGGTAGACACAAGCGAGGTCCAGATCTAAAGGACTCACCTCTTCAATATATCAAGTCTGGTGAAACAGAGGGACAGAAAGAGCAGAGCTCATGTGGCATTTATAGAGTCAGACAGTAGCGTATGATGATTATACTAATTTTATGTGGAGCTGAGGATGCCTCAGAGGAGCTAAGAGTGTCAGTAGTTAATGGAAATTCTCAAACCATCTGAGAAATGTAGGTTAAATCTTGTGGAAGCTTTCTTCGAAAACAGCAAAAGAAGCAGAGACTGAGATTCTGAAATCAGATTTTGGGAATTAGTTGTGGAAAACAGCAAGTTATTTGCAGGAACCTTGTAAGATGCAGATTTGTGTGGCTTTATTCTCTGTCTTCCGTCCCCACTGAGTAAATGAGCCATGCAGTGCAGTCACAGTCAAGGAACTGTTTGAGCTTCTCCTGTCAGAGCTTGACTGTGCTGACTCCTGCGTATGGTGTACTGAATCTTCCGTAATTGCATAATACATAATTACATAAGTTAAGTTTTCCAGCTTTTCTGGCTGGTAACAACAATTCTCTATTGCATTAGGGATAAAGGTTGACCTAGAGCTCCTACTGCCCTGCCTCATTAATGATGCTGGTAGCAAATGGTAGTTCTTTGCCTGAAGCATCCTAAAAAGTTCCAGAATATACAAGTACTATTTAGAAGCCGTACACAGCAAGAAATCATTGACACACAGGCATCTCTAGACAGCTGGTCTTCTCTTTCAAAAGACACAGTGCCCTTGTAAACTGCAAGGAAGATCTTCTAGGGACAGCCTCCAGCATTCATAGCTGTTTTTGGAAGCTGTCAGCAAGTTCTTCTGCAAATGGGATTCTAAAGCAGTTGCTTCCACTGGTATTTCTGGGATCTGGGTTGAGCCCAGATCCGATACTGTCCTTCTGGATGGGAAGGAACTTCAAAGACTCCTTTAATGTCTTGCAGATGCTGGCACACAGTGAAGTAGGAGCAGGAGGTTGTTTTAAGAGGGAGAGTAAAGAAGTCTCACAGTGAATTAATGCCATAGCAGAGTAATGGTGCATTGCTGGTCAGAGCTGCAAAGCTCCTGTCAGGTTATGTTGGGTTTCTGGCTTAGCTCCCTTCAGGTTGTCTTGTGTACTTCTGTTCCTACTGATGCTTACAACTTAAAACTTTGTGTTTCAGCTGTAAAGAATACAAAAATCTGAATTCCTTTTTTGCTATTATTATGGGACTGAGTAATGTTGCCGTGAGCCGTCTTTCACTGACATGGGAGGTAAGTCGTAGCTACAGCCCATTTCCAAGAAGTTTGACTGGTATGCCTGCTTTTAGTTAGCAAAAACATGTTACGACTTTATTATAGGAAATACTAGATCTAATAATTCAGGTCCTGAGCAGAAGCCTTTAACTTAGGGTAATAATTTTTACTGATAAGGCAGTATACCTGTAGGTGTGCTCAGTGCTCACAATCAGTTAACAAGTGTGACAGCACCAGCTTTAGTAACTAAATCATCCAACAGGATAAGCAGTGCAGCCTCTTACATCAGCCCATCCCCTCGTTGCCTTAACTAGCCATTTGTTGAGTTCACTCACATGTTGTTCTCTAAAATCCATCCTCTATTTGCACATATTATTTTCTGATCCCTATATGGACTCTGCTACCCTAATAACATATGGATTCTGTTTTTCTCTCTTGTATGTCCCCTTGATTACTGTCAATTTGATCTGCACTCTCAGAGCTTCCACTTGTTTCTGTGGCTTTGTTCTTTTCTTTGTGAGCATCTAGAAAGGGCAGCATCCAGCAGGATGAGACAGTAAGCATGTGTAACCACTAGGAACATTCTGGTTGTCAGAAGCAGTGCAGATTTGAATGTGCATGTACTTCCTTCATTAGAAATGGAAATAGTTGGCACGATGCAACTGAGACCAGAATTTGAACACCTAAAAAAGGAATTTAGACTAACACGTCTGAGAAAGCACCAGCTCAATCTGCAGTAGTACATGTTGAAAGTAGTATATGGAATCAGTGCTGAAATCAAAGATTTGCAGATCAGTTCCAAAAAATAATGAACTTTCATTTGTGGGTAGAGAGAGGGGTAGTTGGGAGAGCCAAGGCAGTAGAGACACTGTATGAAGACAGAAGAGGTACCTGGAGTTACCTCAGCAGTATGAAGCGGATGCAGGTTCTGAGCTGTGGGGGACACACGTTGTCTGTTAGCATTAGTGAACCTGAGCTCAGGCAACGTTATCACACTGGTTGTGTAGGGCAGTCAGTCAGTTTGCCAGGAGAATCTCTGCAGCTTGATGTTTAAACCTTACATGTGTACAGATTATGCTAAAAACCAAACGTATAAAGACCTGATTTTTGCTGTATTATCATGCATTTACATTAGTTGCACGCACAAATTAGATATTTGCAGGTGCAAATGTCCAATTATACCACTTATTTCACAAATACCTAATCTGCATGCATATGCAAACGAGGCAGACAGTTGTTCACACACATCATTAAAAATTAGGCCCTTGCTGTGGCACACTGTAAATATCTTGCTAGGGCACGCACTCCAAATGTAGAAAGTACTAAAAAAAATCATCTCTACACCATAAAGTCTCATAATCTTTAAATGTTGCTCGCTGCCAATATTAGTTTATCAAAACGAGAAAGCTGACATTGTCTGAGTGTGCATTAAAAGTCACTCTGATTTCTGAATAATTTATAACACATCTTATTGTCTTTATAGAAAAATATCATTTAATATGTCTATTACTAGTACAGTATACTATAT
Source organism: Lagopus leucura (assembly GCF_019238085.1). Taxonomy (NCBI): domain Eukaryota; kingdom Metazoa; phylum Chordata; class Aves; order Galliformes; family Phasianidae; genus Lagopus; species Lagopus leucura. The sequence continues at coordinate 4,542,174 of NW_024962267.1, forward strand.
ATATAATATAATAGTATGAGAGGGAAAAATATTTACTAACAGCCATTTCATCCTATTTGCTGTGCAAACCAACTGGCCACATTTATTAGTGTCAGTACTGTGAGCTAAAATCTGTTCATTAACTTATGGTCTAGAAAGCACTAGAGGCTGCTGAGTACATCGAGAATGCTGATGTATTGTCATGACCAGAAAACCTTCTGGAAATGCCTAGGGATGGACTTGAATGTTGTGAGGGCAGTTCCTTGTAGGTATGAATGATGAAGCTGAGCCACCCCTTCACAAGCTGTGTTTAATTTATATATTGAGATAGACTATAGTGGGGAACGTCCTGAAGCCACTCACTAAACTTCCACTTCCATTCTGAATTCAGTGATGGCAATGTAAACCAAACAAAAATCTGAATCTAAACATCCCATAGGAGTACATTCAAGTTGGGATTTAGATCAGGATGCAGGTTTCATGGCTGGTCCCGTCTCTATTTATAAGCCGGTTGCTAGGAGACATGTTGTATTTTAGATTAGCACATTGTTAGAAATATCTGGCAAAAAGAGCACTTTCCTGACTTTAAGGCGTTGTAGAAGGAACTAGCATTTACAGTAAAATTACTGTACTAATTGGATTTAATTAAGGTTTGCTATTTTTGTTTTTCATTAACAGAAACTTCCAAGCAAGTTCAAGAAGATCTATGCAGAATTTGAAAGCTTAATGGTGAATAGCAATAGATCCCTTATTCTGTGCACAATCTGAGCTAATTCAGTTTCTGAGTAACTGATTTGAATTCCTTGATTCAGAACATTTTATATGCCCTTGTTTGACTTTAAGAAGTTTATGATCCCATTTTAGAGCTGCTAAAACAAGTATGTATGACTAATAAATTATACTCTTAGGAACCTACTCTGAGAGAACGTATGTATCACTCAAAGTTAAACTGAGAAACTCTGAAAAGCTTTATTGCATGTTTTCCGATAGCACATGTGGGAAATTATATTTTACAACCTGGATTTTTCCAGGCAATGCATTTAATGTTACAGCATATGCAATACTGGCTCTGCAGCTGCAATGGAGGAGGTAAAATCTTCGGTCCTTTTATAAACAATTTTTTCATAATCACCTCTTCCCTTGCTATTTGGCATGAAAAATGTTTGTGTTCAGCATGTAAATGGAATGGGAAAATGATAAAAGGCTTAGCTTGCAGATGCACTTTTAAAGCCGCACGAGAAAATAGCGATTTTAATAAATGCCATGGCATCTAAATGAATGCATACAGTGTCTTAATACATGTAATAATACATATTACTAATTATTTTATTTTTTTCTTAAGGATCCATCAAGAAACCATAGGGCCTACAGACTGACAGTAGCTAAATTGGATCCTCCAATAATTCCTTTCATGCCTCTACTTATAAAAGGTAAGCTTGTATGCTACCAGAACTATTAACTTGAAAGCTATTTGTCAAATATTTGAAGAGTCAGAGTAAAAAGCAGCAAGAAAAAGCAAAAATCAATCTCAGTGTGGGGTATGATCTTTTTCCGTTACAAAAAGTGTGACACAGAGTCAGGAAAAAATGCTTTGGTGCATCTGAATATTATACCTCAATTTTACTAGCCTCAGAAATGCTGTAAATGAAAACCTAAATGTTTTACTTTTATAGCTGCTTTGATTGTTGTAAGAAATAGATAAAATGTTCTGTTGTTTTGTTTCTGTTCCATTGTTTCTGTATGCCATGATTCAGTTATGGGCTTTAATGTGTCTTTTATTCCCATACAGACATGACGTTTACTCATGAGGGAAATAAGACACTCACTGACAATCTAGTAAACTTTGAAAAGATGGTATGTATTACATTTTTGAAATGATGGTTGTGGGATGAAAATTAAAAAAAAAAAAAAGCAAAAAAAAAAAAAGCCTTCTTATTCTCCTCTTCAAGAGTGAATTTTGCAGCAATGACTTCTAGAGCCAGAGGAAGGGAAGGCAGCTCCTAGAGCTGGCAACAATAGTGCATTGTGCACAGAGCCTGTGCCCTCTGTATTTCTGGAAAACCTCATGGAGGTAGAAAAGAAACTGCCCACTGAGCTGTGCACAGCCAGAATGTTTCCTAGGAGAGGCAGCAGCAGTGATGGGAAGCAGAGCTGTTAGAGGCGGCTTTTAACAGCCAGTTTGAGACCATGCTGTGATTTAACTGCTGTTCCTTCAAACAAGACTGAACTGCCTCGGGCTGGGGCAGTTCTGCATTGCTCCTCTGAGAGTGAAAGGAGCTTTAATATGGAACATGTACATCTTATTTCCACTTTAACAAGTGGAAAGAGTTTTCTATGACTTGTTTGCTTTCCTTTTGGAAAGAGATCAGTGACAATAGGTTTGATTTTTTTTTTTTTTTTTTTAATTTATTTTAAATTCTGCACCCAAGCTCTCATCATTTCAAACACTGTCAAAAACTGCAGGCACGCATAGGAGAGATCTTGACTGAAACTCAAGTTTCTCAGTAGTGAGAAGAAATTTTCTTGTCTACTAAGGCCACATTCTCAATTAATGTGATTAATGGCACATAGATCTGAGTCCCAGGGTTAGCCATGCTCAGCTATGAGCAACCAAACCTTGCAAAACCAAACCTTGACTTTCTCTGTCTGCAGTTAAACTCCATTCAGCAGTGCTAGACTGTATCTATCTACTGAGGCACCTGTGTCTACTTGTTCTAAGTACTACAGCAACCACATTCACTGCTCTCTAGAGGAGCGTTGTGAGCTGTGATCTTTTTCCAAATGGAAAAAAAAATGAGAACTTTCAGCTCTTTAGAAAGCTTCATAGAAAAGTGATTATCAATGAGTCCTAGGGTGGAAATGCCATTCTACTTAGCTGAGACTCTCATGTGTGTAAATGGTTGTACTAATGCCTGCGTAAGGGCCTGACCTCACTTTTCAGTAATGAAATATGTAATTGCATATGCAGACGCTGTTAACAATTCCTTCCTAAGGCCCTGAGCTTTTCTGCCTGGGGCAAATGACTTTTTCCTAGACTGCCTGTACTTGTTAGACAGATAAATATAAATAAGTGTAGATGAGAAGTATTTGTGGTAATACAAAGGGATCTCAGACTTGACTGGAGCCCCGCCAAACGATGGGGATGGTAACGGTATTGTTAGAACCATCTAAATCACTGGTTCTCTACCTTGCTTGGCCTACTTACATGTCCCAGGGCCAAGAGTGAAACTTAAACTGACCTATATGTAGGCTGCTGCAGATCTGCCCTTCTCACTCATATCTGCACATACCTTTATCTTCAAAGTAGAACAAGAAACAAATCAGAACGTGGTTTTACTAGTAGCACCCAAAGGTTTGAAACAAAATTTTATACTGAATGAATATAGTATTACCTGTTTTGATCAGTAATCTGAGCTTCAACTATTTCACTTAGGAGAGGAAACTGAAGTTCAGTTGTTTTATTTTTGATGCCGTTTATTTTTCAAAGAATTAAAATATCTCATGCTCCTCCACACGTGAGGGCAAGGAATGTTCTCCTTGCTCAGACCTCTAAGCCTTTCTTTAGTTAGTACTGTACCTAAAGACTCTTTCTTCTTTTTCTCCAAGCCTTACTACAGGTGTATATTGTGCTTTTTTACAGCTCTCTACTGGCTATTCTGCATGTGTCTATTGCTTCTCTCAACACTTAGCTCTTCAAAACAGCATGTATTTGGATTGCACTAACATAACTCATTCAAATCCTAATGTGAGCCTGGCAGTTTTTAGATTTTTGCCTGTGCCATCAGGTCAAGCAAAAAAAGACCTACTGTTAAAACTCAGTCACTACCGCCTACTTATGTTAAGCTTACAACAATCATATCCACAAATAATTGCCAGCTATTAACTAGTGAAGACAAGACAAGACCATTCAGTCAGATAACTCGCAAATCAAGATACTCTTTATCAAGTATAAAATCAAAGTAGTTCTGTGATGTTATTCTACTCTTTTCAGGAGAAAAGTAGAAACCAGATTTCATCACAGGAATTATGACCTGCTATTTGTCATTTCTGCATGTTTGTTCTAGTGCACGCTATTCTGCTCCAAATGGAGGTATCTCTAAATATTGCTAGGAACCATTCTATTCCTGATCTGTCTAAAACATCTTCATTCTTTGCAAAATGATTTCCCTTGAACTTAACTTCGACGCTTGCTTAAATTTATGAATAAAAATGTCCAGGTAGTTCCCACTGGTGGTGCCATTTTCTGCTGTAGGAGATTGGTCTCTCCATTTCTTGTGTAAGCAGTGATGAAACTGAGAACAGCCGCTGGCATTGTATCTGCATTCTCACCACAGAGCTCTGATCCCGACAGCTGATGTGCTGCTGACAACTTTATTCCTGTAACTGGCAGCCAAAAGCAGAAGTTTGATCTGGTGGCAACCTTCAGCTGAAACTGAAGCTTCCTTTAAATCTTATATGTTTCCTGATGTTCCTGCTGTTGTTTATATTAAACGATGCATCTTGAAACATACAGGAGCTGTCAGGCAGTGTCTGAGCCAGGAATTCCGTCAGTGCCAGAAATTGTGAGGCCTGGTTTCCTCAGAGTTTTTGCACCATGGCTGCCTGAGCTCTGCTTGGGGCTTTCCTCGTGGCTGGGGCTTGTGTGCTTTCTTCATGGCTGCGGAATTCTGCACGAATAGGCTTTTGTCATAACATAGGAACTTACAGCCTTTTCCCTAAAGGGGACAGAAGAGGCCCTTTATGTGATCCTTCTCCATAGCTCTGTGTTTTCACAGAAAATTGGTAGGAACTTCCTTATGATTGAAACTTTGGGCTTTTTCTCAAATTTGACAAAATTACTCAGAGGAAGAGGGGAAAACAGATTGATGTTAAACACATAAGCCTAATTTGTTTGCTTATTTTTAGAAAGTCAGACTAGAAGGGAAAGGAACTAAGTCCAATTTTTCCTGCTGCAGTTCTCTGTGAATCAGTCTTTTCAGAGGTGCAGTGGCAAAACTGTGGTATTGGCAATGTTGAGGGGACGTTGCTCCACAGAGCATCACCAACTTTTACCTGCTGCTATCTTTGTGACTCCCTGCTCCTTCTTCCCCTTGCCCATCTCCTGATCCCCATGGAAATCTCTTAGCTAGGAGTGGCTGTGATGAACAGGAGATAGGGAAGGTAAACCAGGGAAGAGAAAGCAATGTGTGATAGAGCCATAGTTATGTGCAAGCAGGGAAGTTTGTAAGCTGATCCAGGTAATCTGTATGTGATGTGGGCAAGCAATATTTAATGCCTCAGAAATATGAACACTTTTTGTATTTGCTGTGCTTTTTGCCATGTCACTTTGTTTCATGAAGGAGGCAGGAATATGGAAGAAATGAGAATTTGCCCTTAAAATCCAGCCTGAAACTGGCTTTTGTAAGTAAGTAGACAGAATAAATTTCTGCTATTAGTAGTATAAGTGTTTTGTAAAAGATTTGTCTTCAGTACCAAAAAAGACATTGTTTTAGAGCAATACTGAAGTTCTTCTACCTATCTCACTGTAAAAAGCTGATACAGACAAGTGTTGCTTAGATGTGCCTTCCACATTCTCTTTGACCTTGTGTGGTAAAAACTACCTGCATCTTTTCCCCACTTAGTAATAAGTGGTGCTTTATAAGGCACATATCTGTACAAACTGAAAGATCTGTTGTCATAGAGGACTGAGGAATGAATAGGCTTGTAAAATTTTCTGAATGCTGCAGTTGTAGTTTGGCAGGTTGAAGGTATTTTGAGATCTGTAATCAGGTGAAAGTATGATAAAAGATATTCATAGATAGCAAACAGTTTATGATCTGGAATACACATTTGTCTTTTAGTTCCATTAATGACCCTCTTTTCACATGAAGAAGAACCCCCCAAAAAGCTGCCAGATGTTTTAGTTCCTACAAACTGTATAATATCAATAAAAGTGGGACAACTTGCAACCTGTAAGGCACTAATATGGACGTAGTAATATATCTGTGATTCTCCTTAAAGACAGGCAGTGCTTCATGCAATTTTTCTTAATCTTCTTGACTGCACAATTTTGTCCCCATCTTGGTTGTACAGTCCTGCTCTCTAACTGCCACTAGTGAATTTTGTATTCATAGAGAGAAGGAAGATGCAGTTATTTAGGAACTTTACTGATGTCATTTCTCAAATCATCAGACAGCCTGAACTTTCCCTGGCACAATCTCCATGAAGCATGACTGCGCAGCATCTCAGAAATGGCACCTGTAGAGGGAGCAGAAGTCACAAAAGTGCTCTGAAACCGCTGACCTGCCGTGACAGCTCAAGGCAGTGCCATGATGCTGGTCACTGATTCTTCTTTTTGTCAAACTTCTTTGCCCTTCAGGTGTGAAATGAGGATTAGAGAATCCGTGCATATTGGTTTTCAGGTTTTGTGGAGATGAACAAAAGGGAATTCTCATTCTGATCCTTATGCAAAAAAGGGCAAACATTCTTTCATTTTTGGAACATAAAGATTATGCAAAAAGTGTGTGACTAAAGCCCTTACTAGTTTTCTATGGCATGTATGAATATGTATAACATTTTAAAACCTTGGTTTGGAATGGATTAGAAGATAATGTGCTGGCCTGCTGCCACTATTCCAGATTGCATAAAACTTGAAAGGGTATTGTTGTGTATATATAGCATGCTGGTAGTTGCAGTTGCTTGTTATATTATGCAGTTGATTCATTTCAGAAAGATACATATTTTGTCTTGTATGGCTTTCTGATAACGGTCTTTCTTAGCACAGGGAGTAAACAGAGGTTTATTTTTGCAGCCATTGACTAGAGGTAATCCTCTGAAGAGAAAAAAAAAAAAAAAAAAGGAGCTGGCAATTAAACTTCTGTTTGACCATTTTCTCTGTATGTTTCCAGTTTCCTTGCCTCAAAAGAAGAGAATCCAATTTATCTGCATGACTCAGAAAGGAAAATTCACTTCATGTGCTGATTTTCTGTCCAATTCACACCTTCCAAAGAGGAGAGTTTGGGTTTATATTAGATAGTGAAACAGCTCTTGAGAAAAGCAATGTGAAAGGAGATCTTGAAGGATGTACAATACTCCAGAATCTCCCTGTTTGGCTACAGTGTTCTTTTCTGGCCAGAATTCCTCTGCTTTTTTCTGCAATAACACCCACTTCTTTACTCCTTTGTGTTTCGTCATTGCCAGGATATTTCTGAATGCACAGATCAAATAAGATTATCACCAGGAACAAGCTAACTAACTCCTTAAAATTAAAACTTTCAGCCAACTGAAGGAGACGAGGCGGTTCAGCCCTTAACCAGAAGTCAGAGGAGTTCATTGTTATTTCTGTTTTCCTCGCCAGTAACTATTATGAATGTTTCTCACATAAAGGAAACAAAGAGTAAAATTATTTCACAGAACAGTCTTTTTGATAAGTGTAAGTTTTCAACGAAGAAACTTAATGCTAAACTAATAAAAACCTGAGCATGCAGCCTAGCTTCAAAGCCCATTATTAATTGAGGCTTCAAAACTTAAAACTTTACCAATATTAACAATTAGGGTATATATATTGACAATCCAACTAGAAAGCACATCAAGCAACACCAGAAATCTTCATGAGAATGAACTGTACTTAGGAAAGCTCCTCCTTTGAGTTAGACACTCTTGACACTTTATCAAGTTGACAGGTCCAATCCAACTTCATGATCTTTCCTTTAAGCAGTTATTTTGGAGAAGAGCTTCTTGAAATAATACATTTGTCAGAGACAAATATGAAAGCACAGAGTTAAGAAACATTCCTGTTTTCATGTTCATGTTGTTTTGATTTTTTCTGATTGGGTTAGACTTGAAGAACCAACACGGTAATGCGCAGTGGTTCTGTCTCAATCCACTGTTATAATGGGTGCTTATCCTTGAGTATTTAAGAGGTTCCATCAAAGTCAATGGGACTTATTCATATGCTTAATGCTAAGCACATGTGAGAATGTTTGCAAGATAAGTGCCTTAGAAAATCTGTTTAGTAATAATGGCTTGAAGAATTATGAAAACCAGCATACTATGAAAGTGACTCTTACTTGAAATCTACCTGTTTTCCACACGTAAATCCATATGACTTTAGAAGCTAAGTAAGCAGACTCATCCAAATTCCCATGATCTTTTGTAAATTTGTGTTACAAAGTATTTGTTCCATCAGCTTCTGAGTGATGGCATTTCATCTGATTACAAAATGTGCAGTCTACAAAAATGTAATATGTATCACTAAGCATTTCCACCAGCCATAACATTTTGGATCTTGACAATGCAATAAAATGTCAAAAATTATTCATCTGGTGTGTGTGGAAGGAATGTTTTACATTAGTGCTTCCCATTCTTGGAATGATACTGATATTTATTTATCCTCTTTCACTTAAGATTATAGATGTGTATGAATTTTGAGGAACATACAGGTTAACTGTTTGCTAGTAACAAATATATCATTTTGTTGTGTAAGAACTTGGGAATCTCACACAAAATTTCTAGTAGGTATGAAGCAGCCTTGTGAAAGTGTGCTATGTTAAAATACTAAACTTTGTTGTGATTATTGGATGATGTTAAAATGTTTGCTGGAGCAAACATTAGGCTCTGGTTAACTTTTCCCTGTTCTGCTAAAATTTATTTAAGCAAAAGAAACTGAAATAAAGGTTCAAAAAATCAGTGAATGAATAAAACTTTCTTGCGAAGGAAATTCAGTGCTGAAGTTTCAATTTATTTAATATTGTGAAGAATAATCCTAGCCAGCACTGGTGGATAGTGCTGTTAATTACAAAAAGTCAGTTAAAGTCTTGCAGTCCAGAATTAAAGCTGGAATGTTTTGCTTCATGACTTAGCATCATTTCTTCTTAAAAACTTTTGCAAAATAGCATCTGATTTATCAGAGCAAAATATATTGAACAGTTTCTTACTTGAGTGAAATGATGCATACTGAAGAGCAAGCACAGCCAAAGAGAACTGAAGTGAGTTCTGCTTTTTTGTGAATTGCCAGTAGGAGTATCCATCAAAAATGAATCTGCTTCTCATTTGGATCAGATACACTTGCGCAAGATAACACTAACATGTTTGTTTGATGGAACCTGCCCAGGACCACAATACTAACCGTGTCCATTCCCACCTGTGAGTTCGGCATGCTTGAGAATTGGTGAAAGTAGCTCTCATCTAATGATTTTTACTGTCTTTTCCAAGGAGGGCTCCATTTCAAACTCAAACAGATATGAAACACGAAAGCTGCTTAGCTGCTGACTCTGTTCTGGAAATGTCTTTGCTGTTAGGAGCTGATGGTCTGAAAATGAAAAAGTACACATACTCCAAGCCACTGCACATGATATTTCTTTTGCTTTTTAACATGGAAAGATGGTATCAAGTAAATGCTTATTGAAGGAGATGATTTTCATCCTTAGTTAAAACATTTTGCAGCATCCAAGTAAGGGAAGGGGCTTTCTGAGTGCATGTAAATTACACTCGTGCTCATTTAAAGCCTGTGTAAATGCAAATCAGACCCTGCGTATGAGAATATCAACCTTAAAATTATATTTTCATTCACAAGACTTCTTTTATTGGCATATATCTTCACACACAGGCACAATTAGGTGCTTCGTTTAAATGATGATGAAATACAGTGCTTGTTTCCTGATTGCATCCTATCTTTTCTTTCCAGCGCATGATTGCCAACACTGTCAGGACGGTGAAGTTCTGTCGAAGTCAATCTTTCAGTAAGTATATTACAACATCTGCACAGTCAGCATTACCATCAGTAGCTACAGTAATTACAATCTGTGTGTAAGAGAATTGAAAAAGCCTGGTTTCCAAGGAATCTTCCCTGTTTGGATTCTCTAATGTTTCTCAGGGTGAACTATCCTTGTGAAAGTTTTAGTAAGCTCATTCTTCTCTATCTCTTTTCAAAGGATGCAAAGGAGGTAAGTTTCTGTGAGGTCTCTGCACAGCCCTCAAATTAGAACAGGTTTAACTTAGCCACTGGGCTCAGAAGCAGTTGAAGTGAGGTCAGCAGACAGAAACACACAGATAGATGCAAGACGCTTGCTTGCATAAACCCTGCTTCTGTAGGAAACCAGGCCAGAAAGATGACTTTATGTGTGACATAACTGCCTAAGGTGATGAATTTAAAACTTGTTTGTCAGTATAATTATCTGAACCTATGTGGGGCCAGGTGAGATGATGGCGCTGTGTGATAGCCAGGCTTGCTCTGCTGGCCTTGTCCCAGCTTGGACTCACTGGCACTGCATTTCTCAGTGCTTCACTTGCTTTGCCTCACAGCAGCCCTTCTCTTTCTCAACAGAACAGATAGTCTAAAAATATATATTTTTATTCTTTCTATCTGCATCAAAGCATAACTCTTGACTATCAAGGGAGCTTTTTTTCCAGTCCAAGTCTTTTTCTGGCCATATGTCTTTTAATTTCCATATACTATGGAAATTCCACTATGAGACCTCCATATATGAGTTATTGAGAAATTGAAATGGATTTTCACTATACTTGATATAACAAAATGTCAATAGTTAGATGTACTGTATCTAAGTCCTTTGCTTGGTGTGTATTTGTATAGCGGATGCGTCAGTATCTTTCTATTGGAGAAGTTTGTGAAGTTACCTACCACACATTTCATTAAATTGTAAGCTGTCCACTGTGAGGCTGAAGATACTCAAATTGGGAGTTAGTGGTATTTCATAATTGTTGTAGGAGTACTTACAATGCAGTTATACTAAATACTGTAAATAGGTGGTAAACTTTAAGTCTTGAATGGGACAGCTGTGAAGCACTGTGTTACACAGTATTACAGAGATTTAATACTGAGATAGAAATGGGAATTTTTCATGAAAGGAGGCTTAAATCTATTATATATTTTTGAACCAGTGTGAACGCTGCTGGTTCAAAAGCAAATAAGAAGCTTTAAATCATGCTAGTTAGTTATTGAATTTATACTTATTGACAGGTAAGGCGATGTATAAAACCGTAACCAAAGCCATCAATTCCAGTAAATGTAGCTACAGATATCTGGGAGGAAAAGTTAATTTGTAGGGGCAGTAACCAGAAAGACTATCAGATATGAAGGAAAGGTTTCAAAGAGAGAGATTTCTAAATATTTTCTTTTTAACTCACCAGGATCTGGTGCTTCCTGTGACAGCTTGTAATGAGTTATGCATTCTGTTCAGGCATTTGTTCATTTAAGTGTATCAATCCTACATCATTTCTCTTTCACTAGATCCTGACGCAGCCCTAGCTAATAAGAACCATCAGGATGTTCGGAGCTATGTGAGGCAATTAAATGTGATTGACAACCAGAGAACTTTATCACAGATGTCTCACCGACTAGAGCCGCGTCGGGCATAAACATTTGAGGCAATGATGAGAAATGATCTTTTATCCTGTCAAGGTCACTTGCTAAGAACTTCACTTTCTCTGCGACTGCACTGCCACTACAAAAAATAAGCAAAAACGTATTGTAAGGTCTTAGGCAACGCACAATGTACTGCCTGTCAGAGAACTTCGGCTGAGAAAGAATTTATGCACTGTAGCTCTAAGGGTGGCCATGTTGTGTACTATTAACTCATTTTAAAGTGCAGTAAATGATTTTTGTATGAATTTTAAAAAAGGGGAAGAAGAAAAATAGTTTAAAATGCACAAAAAAATAAGGCTCCTAACACTTCTAAGGGAGCTAGTGTTTTTCTCTCTAACAAAAAATATATGTTTTATAATTTCTTGCCTAGGTCAGGAAAGAACTGACAGTTTTGCTTCCCCAGCTGCTGTTGATCTCAATACGAGATGTATGTAAGCATCTGATGAAAGAGCAGAGGTTTGGGAGAATTGTCCAAGGTATAATTCCATTCAGGGAATACTTAAAAATTTCCCTTTGAAATGCAGCAGATACTAAAAAAAAATTCTAATGTTATTCACACTGCCTACTACTTCAAGCAGTGTGGCCACTTCAGAAAACTGACAGGACTGAAAATATTTTGAACGATAACTAGATTAATCTGTGTTTACATTTTATTTCTTTTTTTAAACTATCAGGTTTTTACAAAATTCCACTATGAATTAGTAAGGCTGTCAAAATCATCAATAGCATAAAGGTAGCAAAAGACTGGTTCAAAATGAGCACAATATGCACAAACAGATTTCATGAGAATAGTTTCCTGGACATCAGAACCTTCAGCTATGATTAATACTGGCTGGCTAACATGTATTTTCTGGTCTTAAGCATTTACAAATATCTAAATTTTCATCCAATTGTTTTGCACTTTCAACAGACTGTAAATAAATATTAATTCATTATGTTCTAGAATATTTATTTATGTAGTAGCCATTGTGCAAAAATAATTGTTTTATTTATTTTGTTTAGCATGTTCTCAAGTGCAGCTTTTGTCTTTATACTTTGTGTGCATCTCATGTGTAGGAATTGTGTGATGTGTTTTCTGTAAATAACACTCAGTACCTTATTAAACGTAATTGCCGGAAAGGTTTGGTCACTGGCCTTATTTGCACATTCAGCTTCGTTCCTACGTAAGTCCTGGTGCTGCTTCTTGGCAGTTACATTAAATTCACTTGTATTTTGCTGGGCCTTGAGACTACACGTAGCCCACATCTACACTGGTGGAGATGACCACCATAAACCCAGTGCGATGCACCCCTGCCACGGCAGAGCTGTAGCACTGCAGTTCAACGCCAGCTCATTCAGGCTAAGAAGGGCCCTGACACTCCCACGTAAAGACAGAAACCATTTATAGTGGAAAGGTTTAAATGAAGAAATGATGAATTCTTAATTTTATTTAACTCAGAAGTTTGTCATCCTCACTCACAAATGTGAACATTCCAACCTACTGACCTCAGACAAGATTTTACCTCGAGTAAGACCTTGGCTGATGTGGCACCTGGGAGGCCCCTGGCTCCTGCCCTCCAGAGGACCCAGAACCACAGAGTGATCTGGTCAGGCCCCTTTCCCACCAGGATCTGTAGTGATCACCTGAACGCTCCTGGGATGGCTGTGCTACTGCTGAGCAAGCACATGTGGGGCCTGGCAGATGCCAAGGAAATGATAATGTTTACATGGCCAAAGTCTTTCCTGTTGCATTCACACAGGCTCTGCTCAGGGAAGTTGAATGTCATAAAATCAATTAAGCCCGATATTAGAAGCTGCAGGTATTTTCTCATAATTAAGTTTCAGAGATTGATACAGACTACCTCTCAGACATAGAGTATGCTTTTCTTGGAGTTGACCAGGATGCTGTACTGTCAGTGTACACATAAAGATTATATTTTTTAATCTCTAAACAATAATTTCAACCTTTTAGTTAAAACAAAGTCTGCAAAAGCTGAGGATCACCAGGGAAATACTGACATGCCAGGCTGCTAGCTGTTCTGTACCTGCATTCTGCAAAGGAAAGAATTACACGGTTAAGAAATATTCTGCAGCATGATGACATAATTTATTTTAACTTTGCTGTCTGACTAGAAGTTCAAGATGATTCAGAGGAGAACCAGCTAAAACCATAGAGACAAGTTTCTGTCTTGTTATTTCAAGTGATAAATATTTCTTATTTTCCTTTGTACTGCTCTATGAGTATACTTTGTATAGCTTTTTCAGATGCAGAATCTTCCCAGAAGCAAAGCATGCGTTAGAGTAAACTTCAGGGACAAAATTAATTCGTAAGATGTTTTTATCTTTACAATCAATACGTAACATTTCTGAGTTCATGATTTTATTTGTTCCAGATTTATTCCTATTGTTTGGACTTTCATTTATTACTGTGTTAACTGGTCTATAAAGCTGCCAAGTTTGAACTTGGCTCAGCACAAAGGCTGATTCTTCATCCATTTAATGTGTTTTTATCCCCTTTATTTATTCTTTTATTCCTTAGAACCTCTAACTGCCTTGCTTATTTGTTGCCAAACAGTCTCTATCACATAGATACATCCCAGTGATTCAGAGATTTTATGGCACCTCTGTATCAACAAATAAATGCAGTTTACCTATCTCAATGAAACTGGTGTCTGGCATTTTTAAATTTTCCAATAAGAGGTACTGTATAAATAACAGCATAACAACATAAATATCTGTGCATCTAACTCATTCGAGTGGCTCAGATAGTTGCTATGGCACTGATCGCAGCCTGCATACCTAGAGATTAAATGAATTAAGCTACCTTCTGGCTCTAGGATCTGTGTGGGGCTCCTCTCATTCCTGTTGTTGACTTTACAACTGGAAAGCAGCTGCTGATCCATTGCTTTTGCTGCCTGAAGCCTCAGTGTCACAATAGCACAAAGAATGAACAGGAACTCCAGAAACATTGAAATATTAATGCCCCTATCACCTTCACCCTGCGCCTGCAGCCACGAGTCACAACTCCCTGTGTGGGAGCACTCTGCTGGGTCCATGCTGGGTGAGTTGCAGCATGCTGCTTGGCCTGATTTTGGCATGTACCAACTCACAGAGCATGGGAGTGCCCAGGCATGATCTGGTAGGGCATTCTCATTGAAAATGGGGAGACATTTGGCCTGTCTGCATTTTCCCCTTGCAGCCCTTAAGGGACCTGGAGGTTTCACACCCTATCCCATACTGCTTGAGAAGGTACTTATGTCAGCACTTCAGACTGTACAAATGTAAACCTGTTCAAAACAAGGACTACACCTTAGGGTCTTGGGGACCCAATAGGACTTAAAGCCAGCTCATGGCCCAGAGCTCCTGTCCCTGTTTTCTTCTGGCAAAGTCACAGCAGCGCTTTTGAGATGAGAGGCGATCTGAGGCAGCATCCACGATCTTTTTTCGGGGGACAAGTGAGGTTCCAGATTCCAGAGTCTGTGCAGTAATACCTTGGGCATTTTGGAAAACATCTAACAGAATCCCACAACTGATACAGGTTTTGGCAGTTAAGTATGGAGCATCAACATCTCTGCTAAGGGCTACAGAGTCAAAAGAGTTACAAGATTGTGCTCTCCCCTCCACAGCACATTTTCCTGTTGTAGCTTTGTTAGGATTTATTGTTTTTCTCCATGCTTAGCTCTGGTGCTGGTCAGCACTATATAGAGCCATGGAACAAAAGCTAAATCCAGGGAGACTGAGCCCAGAGTACCAGAAGGCTATTGCAGTTTGGTAAAGGCAGGATCCAGACACTTTGTTTTAACCTGATCAACTGTAAAGACAAGTTACTGCCAGACAAAAGAGTTCAGATGTGATTGCAGGACTCTTAGAGGATTTTGCATTTTTTCCTCCTAAGGAAAGTGCTGTGAAGGTGCATGGCCTCAGCAGACAGAATACAAAGACACAGAGACAAAAAAAAATCCATCTTTTCAAATATGCGGTGGCAAAACAATCTTTTAGGTACGAGAAGTTTAAATATAATTTAAAAATCTTACAAAATAAGTCAGAAAGAAATCAGAAGGTTTAAGCTGCAGGGATTCCAAAAGAGATAATGAATATTGCTTAAAAAAAAAAACAAAAAAAAAAACCACAACCAAAATGTAACGGCAGAAAATTATAAGTCTAAATTGTTAACGTAGCTTCTTAGTAAGGTCAACTGCATAATATACAGCACCTTAACCTTTTCCAGCAATTTTTAAACACCATGCAGCTTAAATAGACTACTTCTGAATTCAGCAGTATTTCTTCTGGGAGCTCTGAATGCAAATCAAGAGGTAATAGTGGAAGAAAATTAAAAGATGTGCTATTCCCATTTCATTTTTTGTACTGATAATAAGGAAAGCAGCATAGAGAGTGATACAGCAAAGTGAAGCTCTAACTTGAATAGCCTTTCTTTCACTGTTAATCTGAAATGCATTACACTGTACCTTTTCAAATAATCATAATGTTCTTTACTTTATCCTGCATTAAAGTTTAGCGGGCACAAGCAGCAGCTGTCACCAGAGGTCAATGTATTAGCAATCAAAGAAAATAATGACCAGATTAAAAAGTTATCGTTAAAATCACTAAGCCAGAAACTTCTTTAGTTGCCTGTGTTCAACTAGAGCTCAAACACGCAGTGCAGCCCTGTGTCCCACCGGGCCACAGCTGCCTCTCCTGCCTTTAGTCACGCTGAGGGAGACCGGGGAGGGCCAGGGATACACCAGGTACAGCAGGGCCATTCCTGACCAACTCAGGCTGCATTGCTGCTGGGCAAGGGGCTCCCTGACACTGTGGCTAAAACCTGACTTTTAGCTTCTCCCTGTGGTGAGAAGCCATAGTCCAGCTTTGCCATGCCACGGCAGGAAAGATTCACTCACATTTCTTCTGCTCTGAGCACTGTATTAGCAAGAAAATACTCCTCTCTAACTAAGGAAATACCTTGCAAGATCCTAAGGAATGTAATCCATCCATGGTCTTCAGGTCTCGGTGGCTTATGGCTCAAGTGATGAAGGGACTACTGTAAAAAGGAAAATTCTTATAATCAAATGGGTAAAAAAAAAAGCAAGCATGTACAGCTATAAAATCTGTAACATACACTTAACTGCTGGGGGATATTTCACAAAAGGGTGGATTTTAATAGGCTTGGCACTCAAAGGTAATTTTTAAATTCAAAATAAACTCAGAAAACGATATGAAAATACATAAAGAACACATAATTACTGACGCAAATTGGAATATTTTTCTTGGAAACTCCATGTTACAAAAATGTGACACACGGGGTACTGGTAGAGACTGACCTTTATTTCCTGGCCCTAATCCATTTGGGTCAGAGGGACAAAAAGCTTAGCCTTTATCACATGGCAGGGGTCAGCGAATTGTGCTTCATTTTTTCCCTCTTTTTGCTTTCAAATGCAAATAAAGCACATTACCAATGAAAATAATGATTGTAAATGAATACTTCAATTAGAAGAAATTTACATAAGGATACGTAGGTTAGTGGTGACAGTAGATACTCCACCATTCTACCAGACAATAATCCATTTCTTAATCAACTTCTGTCAATAATCATAAGCTTCCTGCTCTCCATGGTTTCCTCATTATAACACCACCTCTTGTGTTTTTAAATAGTTCTTTCTTCAGATGCTGTATAAGCCAGCAAGTGAATCTGCTCGCTCCATTCACTGACTCTTTGTGGGTTTTTGCAGGTGTACATTATTTCCGTGCAGGAGTACTCTGGGCAGCATCGTGGCTGTTCTCAGAGAACAGAAAGCCAATGTTGCCTCAGGTTTTCTTTAGATGTCCTCATTCTCTGTAGGACTGACCCTTGAGGGCTGCAGTACTGGCAGGTTGCTGCTGAGCATCTGTTTGAAATCCAGCGTTTCCTTCCATTTGAAGTTCCTGCCCTAATGTTTCTCCTGTTCTAGCTGTCTGGCATGCAATTCTTTTGTGATGCTCCCGAGTAGCTAGCAGAGCTTCCAGAAACTAGTTAGAGGTTTGCATGGATTTTTGCCCTTCCTGTCACAACTTGCTGTTGCTCAGAGTTTGCTAGTGTTTGGGGAGACTTGGTCACATTTCTTGGAAATACAGGCAGAGGGACTGAGATGGTATAGCTAAACAGATCTATCTAGAAATTGTGTTTTTCTGAGGCAGCCTAATGTTATGGACATTTTCTAGACTTACTTCATCTCTAACCACAAAAAGATGTGATCTGCAATATATGGATTTGTTTCTAATTAATGAACTCCGGATTAAACAAGCAGCAAAAAATGTAAGCTTATAGTAAAATATAATTACAAAGGAGCATTAGCTTTCTGTCAGTGGTGGCCAAAGCTTTCAAGCTTTTCAAGCTTGAGGGACATGGTTTAGTGGGCGTAGTGGTGATGGGTTGATGGTTGGATTAGATGATCTTAGTGGTCTTTTCCAACCTTAATGATTCCACAGTTCTATTACTCCAGTCACTACCTTTACATTTCAAGAAAGGTAAGTTAGTGTACTAACTATGGATATTAATTAGTGTTAACAAAGAAAGCTGACCAGCTGTTGAACCTTCTGTGTTGCCATCTTCCTTTGGTGGTCCTTTCTGGTAGAACTGTCCTCGCCTCTGCCCAGGCTCACTGTGACCAAGCGTTGGAAAGCAACATGAGGAAATTGAGGCTCTGCTGCTCCCGTGGAGCTTGCTGCAGCATGAGCTGTAAAACAGAAATGGGCACAGCGGCAATGAATTTAGGAGAGCTTTAAAACAATGGAAAACTGCATTATAGTTTAGAGAAAAAAAAATGTGCAGAAATTCGAGCAACACATTAAATCTACTGGACCACAAAATTTAATAATAA
Source organism: Lagopus leucura (assembly GCF_019238085.1). Taxonomy (NCBI): domain Eukaryota; kingdom Metazoa; phylum Chordata; class Aves; order Galliformes; family Phasianidae; genus Lagopus; species Lagopus leucura. The sequence continues at coordinate 4,560,348 of NW_024962267.1, forward strand.
GAATGAATACAAGCAATATATGTAATTAAAAATATGTAATGAAATAGTAACTGAGCGAAGTCCTAATGGTTGGATAACAGCCAAGTACAATGATTAGCTGAAAATGGTAGCAGCAGTAAAAGCCGAATCAATCGTTCTCACAAAACAATCAGGAAATGTATTTCTTGATAATACTTTGCCATCTCATTTTTATCTCACTGTTAATGATATTGACATTTTTGTGGAAATTCCACGTACTCTCATACTGCACACATGCTGGCCTGAAAGACACACAGAGTACAAGTTGCAACCTGCCCCTTCTGAAAACCAATGTGCATGGAGCACACAACATTGGCTCATGGAAGCCAGCCCTGAAGCATTAGCAATACTCAGACATACAGGCCTCCACAACCACAGGAATGCCTGTATTTAGAATCATGTTTGTAATCATTTTAAGTATCATTTTTAATTTAAAATTAGTATTCTATCATTGCATATTTATAATTTCAAGTTAAATGTATACCATGGGCACTTTCACATATCCCTTACTTTTCTCTGACACAAAAACCAGATGAGAGAACAACTGCAGAACAAAGCAGCAGCCAGGTGGGACAGCAAGGTGTGTGCTGGTTTCTGCAGGCTCTGCCATTCTCTGTGCTGCAGCAACAGCTAATGACCAGTCTGCTGAGGCAGATGGGAGGCATGGTGCTCGTTGCATGGGCATGGGGTGTGTCTGTGGGCAAACTGCCATTTGCTCCAGGAAGGAGACCTGCCTTCAAGCCCAAGCTAAAGTCAATCTCTTCAATTTTCCATTATGGAGCTCTCTGACTCCATCTAAGAGAAGGACTGGATGGAGCTCCTGTGGGCTGCAAGCACCACACAAACTACCTTTTGATCATGAAAAAGAGCTGTGGGTTGTGTTTGGCACCAGAGATGTGGCAGGGCACCCTGAGCAGGCAAGCCGTTAGTGTGCCTGTTCCTGGCACAAACATGATGGTACCAATCACAGACATTTCATTCCACCACCACTTCACTGCCACCACGGCTTAGGCTGGCAGGATCAATCCCAGCACATGGTTGTGCTTCCAGTGCAGTGTGTGCACAGCTCTGCAGGCAGTGCATCTCAGCCAGGCATGAACCCATGTTTTCAGGCCAACGTTTTTGAGCTCAAAGCTCATTAAGCCATAGCAGCCTGAGAAACACACATAGCACTTCAGAGAAATCTCAGAACTGGGAACAGAGGAGCACTGAGCACTGAGCTGAACTCTGAACTGGTCTTAAAGGACAACTGAAAAATACAGAGCAGGTGTCCTCCAAACGATCCGTGTCTCGAGTTTCAAGAGCCTCAGGCTGGCAGAACTCCCTGCCACTACTCGAAGAGCACTTCCACACTGTCCCCTTCCAATCGCCCTCCACCTGCGTGCTGGCACAGAGCTGTGGGACTGCCCGCTGACCCACATGCAGGCACTGAGCGGGAGAAAGCCATGTTATTTGTCCCAAGATCTTGTCAGCCCATTTCAGCAGGCACCTCGAAGCACTCTGCTGGGCAGGGCCTTGGTGGGCGTGGGGCTGGTGGGGCATAGGAAACTGTTTTTGGCACAGAGCGACTCAACCTGCCTAGATGCATGCATGAAGCTGAATTTTCCATGCTGGGAGGCGGGAGACGTCTCTGCACGCCCAGTGTGGCAATGAGTTGTGAAGAAGTATTTGACATGAAACTAAAATTTAGTCAAAAGTTGCGCGAGCTGCCCTTCTCTTACATGGTTGTCATGGCTTTACAATAACTTTTGTTTACTGTTAAGTCTCTTCTTTTTCTGTGTTCTGCATGTACACTGAAGAAGACTGAGGTTAGTATAACTCACATTTTCTCAGTTTGAATTTTCTGCCTCACAAAGAGGAAAAAGCCACCCTGCCACATGCTGCCCACTGCTTTAGAGGTGTTGAACCCGTACAAGAAATGTGACTGCCCAGATTTCTGTTCCTTTCTAGTCCATTTTTCAGTTCTTAAGGTACTGGAAAAAAGCTTGAAAATAACACTCAGTAACAGAAAGCACAAAGAATCAAAACCCAAGATACACACTGAAGGCCTAGTTATTGTAATTAAAAGTTTTACGGTACTTTACCATGTAGGTTTGACAAGACCCATGCAGCGCAGCATAGGCTCGGGCTCCTGTTTGTGATCCACTGTCCTCTAGTAGAGGAAGTGTGATTGGGTTCATTTGCACGGCCCTTGGCGCAGACTCTGCTCTCCTACTCCTGGAGCAGGAAATATTCGCCACCACTGTGAATGACTGTTTATCTCATGCTCTGCTGCAGTAATTGATTTATTTCTACAGCCAGGGCCTAAAGGTAGACATGATATATCCTAATTCTGCATGGCCCCATGGACAAAATACCTGAGGCAAGAGACCTCTGAGTGCAAGCACACTGCTGCCTGAAACAGATACCTATGGATCGAGCGATTAAACATTTAAATAGATTTTGAAGCCATTTGACTAATAGGCAATTGTCTCAGACTGAGGGATAAACACCTTAGTCACAGCATTAATGAGACTGAGTGGCACCTCTCCTCCTTTACAGGATGAGCTTCCTTTTGCTGTTTGCCATTGGTACCTGTGCTTTCCTCTACAAAGCTTCACCTTTGGCTTTGCGTGGAGACTGGCTCAGGCACACAGCCACCCTTTGGTACTGCACAGGCACAGCTCAGACAGAAAATGCCCGAGGTGGGTACCCAGGCAAAGCCAGCTTATGTTCTACTGGTTTAACTTTTGGCAGCCTCTTCTCCCCTGTGGCAGAATAACATGCCTGGGGGAAAACCCTCTAACGCTCATGAAATCACTGTACTGAATTCACAGTAAGGAGTTCTTCCATGATTCACCTTGATACCATACATCTCAGGGATGTACAGTTAATGTCCATGATTCACAGCGATGCTGCCTACCTCTTCATGATTCACTGTGCAGTTTGTGCAGCACAGCTGATTTTTATATGCCATGTCAACACAGGGATGTAACCATGGATGAGGAATACCATGAGGGATACCAAGGGCCAGAGGTTCCCCAGCAGCACAGGCACTGCTGGCAGAGCTGGGAGCACGGCGCAGGGCAGTGATGGGCTGTATAGCCTTCACGATGCTGATACCAAAGCCATAGCATCACATCCGAGTGATGTGTTTACCTCAGCAGAAAGATCCAGCTTGCCCCGGAGTCTTCTGAGTCACTTCCTCTGAACATGACAGCTTATTTTCAAGTTACAAAAACTCTTCCGTAACAGCAGTGTATGGCAATGCCAGCAGAATGCTTGGATGAGGGCCATGCACCCTGCGAGGATGCGGCATGCCCTGTGAGCGAGGTGCCGCCATTTTGCCGCCTGACTTAAGGTGATCTTCTGAAGGCTGGAGCTGTGCTGTCAGTGCTGCCTCCTTTTCCCCCAGACCCTCTCACTATGAGCTACCATCACCCCGGCATTTTGGTGGTAATTCATAATAATTATATTGCTTTATAGCCCCTTCCGATGCTTCTTGGCATCGCCTCTCACTGCTCAGCAGGCCCCAGGACAGCCCGCTGGTCAACCGTGGCTTTTGTGCGTGCGTTGGGAACACAGCCCTGCGCCGGCCCGAGGGGCGCAAAGCCCCCCGGCCCCTCTCGCAGGCGGTCGCGTCCGCCCGCGTGAGGGGGCGGGGGGGGGGGGTTCGCGCCCCTCGGGCCGGCGCCCGCAGCGCCTCCTCGCGCCCTCAGGCGGCGGGCTGGCTCCCCGCAGCGCGGGGTGGTGCCGCGGGCAGGCGGCGCGGGGGCGGCGGCGGCTCCCCGGCATGAACCGGAAGCGCGGGGGAAGGAGCGCGGAGAAGCGCTAGCGCCGGTCGCAGCCTCCAGCAGCGGCGAGGGGGCCGCGGCTTCGGGGTCGGCCGCCAGCCCGGAGTCCTCGGGAAAGGTGAGGAGGGATGGGAGGGCTGCCGGGACGAGTTTGAAAGTGCACGGAGAGCGCTGCGCGGGGCCGCGTGTCCCGACATATCGCGAACGGAGGGAGGGAAGGAAGGAGGGAGAGGCGCCCGCCGAGTCGTTGTGTGCGGTGCTCATAAGATCCTCCAGGTTGGGCTTTAAGGTGCGACGTCCTTGTCTTCCTTTTTTTTTTTTTTTTCCTTCTTTCTTCTTTCCCACTCCTCATTCCCGAAGCGCTGCCAGCCTTTCCCTCCGTCCTCTCCCCCACTTCGCTGTGCCTGCCCAAGTTGGCCGCTGTCTGCTCACACGTGAGCGGCGCTCCGCCGTGCGGCGCTGCGCCTCGAGGTCCCGCGCCGTGCGCTGCTTCCCCTGCCGAGTCCGGGGGCGGAGGGATTGAGAAGCGCTGGATCCGTGGGGTCACCGCCTGAGAACATCGCAGCTTTCTGCTGGAGGCGTACAGTTCGGCGTTGTCAGGACTTTGCTCTTGAAGCCCTCGGAAGCCGGCCTGCGTTACCTACCGGGAGCTAACCCGGCGTGCGAGTGGCACGGTGCTAGCCATGGCGGTGCCGGGTTAGTCGCATGGACGGCATCGGGCCGGAGCTCCAGCCTGTGCCCTACAGCCTTTTGCGGTGCTGGCAGCGGCCCCACGCACCCCGCGCAGGTGCGGCCGCGCTGCTGCCATCAGCGCGGGGTGGCAGGGCGAGCCCTAAGGGTTGTGCAACGTGACGGTCTCTGCTACTGGTGCGGCTCCGAGTGACGATAGAACAGCTTGTTTTCTGAAGTACTCAACTTATTTCGGCTGAGTTTTTTTTTTTCAGTAGTGCCCGAGCCTGCATAAATTCAGATGAAAGTAGAAACGTTATTAATGGACGTTGAGCAGAATTCCTGTCCTCTGACACAAGGCATGCGTGGTGCTGCTGCTCGTGTAACCAAGGCTCTACCTGGCGTGCTGACACCTGCACTGCTGCTGCTGGGTCTGGTCGGGGGAGGTTGGTGTTACTGTAACTTTGGATTTGGATACATTTAGTTTGGAGGTGTGGTGGAATTTGCCTGCATCTGTCCCATGAGCAGTTCGCAGCGTGATTACACGGTCTCACAGAAGCTCCTTCTGCAGTATCTCCTGTAGCTCAGTATTGCTACAGCTCCTTCTCTGTTTCCTGCTTACATTAAGTGACAGGTAGCCGTACTTAAGGACATTTCTGTTTTTGCATTTTTGTGGCTTTCTGTTTTTTCTTTTTTCTTTCTTTCTTTTTTTTTTTTTTTTTTTTTTTTTTTTTTTTTTGTTAAATTCCAAATAAAGCTGCAGCTGCAGCAGCCCAGGTTGGTGTCTCCACACCCTGTAGGCCCTGGTGGATACAAAGGATGATTGAGATCTAAAAATGGGTGGTCAAAGATCCTGGAAGCAAAAGGGCTGTTTTGCCAAATAAGGAAACTTGGCACATTCTGCTGTGTATTTTAAGATAGCGCAAGTGTAGTGTGCTACTACTTTATTGGCAATTTGTTGGCAGGATGCCTTCCCAAAAGAAACACTGAATCCGGCTTTGAGGAGCCATACTCTGAGGAGTAGCAGTGAATTACAGAGGGGTTTCCTTGTGTAGACATAAAGGTGCATTTTCATTTGGGGCATTTTTTTTGTGCTTTTGGAGCCATCAAATATCTGAAGCATCCAGGTGCATGTGCAAGTTGCGAGATGCAGTTCAAAGTCTGCAGACATGTGCTGAGCTGCAGTCACAGTGCTGCTTGTGCTGGATTCTCCCTTCCCACTGCTCGTTGCTCGCAGGCCGCGAAGGGGAAGCTGTCAGTGCTGGGGAGCAGCAGTGATGAACAGCAGGGCCCTGGCTCTATGTGAAGAATGAGGCAGCGTGCTGCTTCCTGGCCATCCCCCTGCTGCTCAGCCCCTTCTGGGGCACAGGAGGGAGCGCCGGTGGCCATGCAGGGTTTTTCCTATTTTGGTACTCTGAGATGCAGGCAGCGCTCCCCCAAAATGCTTACTGCCAAAAACCAGCCCCAGGCCTGCAAGCCAGTAGCGGGGCTGTTCTCCTGGCCTGGAAACGCATGGTCTGCAAACGTGCTGCAAGTGATGCACTTGCTTTGGGTAGACATAAGAATCTGGAGTTTAAGGAAATACCAGATATTTCTCTTAACCAATGGTGTAAACTCAGATTGTTAAGTATCTTTTAGAACAGGATGACAAGTTAATAACTGTGTGTGTAATTGTCACATGCAGCTGTTGCTCTAAACACTTGTTTTCTCTAACATAACAAAGGGATTGATCTGTCTAATTGAGGATTAACTGCCTTGTATCCAGAAACATGGGGTAATATTGAAACAGGTTTGTTCTTTCATCTAGAAGAAAATCCTGCACCTACCTTAGGCTGTCATTAATTATAGATCTCTAAATGAAAGCTGTCCCAGCTATGACTCTTTTCCACTTTCTCTGGAAAAAAAACGTATTGGAGAACCTAATAAAAACCCACAAGTTGTTCTTTAGATTGAATTACTTTATTGTATGCTGGTGACTGTAGCATTAGCAGCCGACTGTTGTAGATAAATCTGAAAAGGTGCTAAAGGGATGAAAGCTTCTGGAAATGCTTGTGTGCTGGCATCACGTTGTCATTGCAGAAAGATTTGGGAATTGGTGGGCTTTTAAGCAGCAGGAAGGATGCACAGGTGGCTGCTCACTTGTATTTAACAAATGTCTGATGTGGATGTTATTGCATATCAGTAAATGTTGAAGTCTGTTCTTTAGTGAAATCTCAGAATAACAGCTTGTTCTAACTTTTAGAAGTCAAATCATTTAATAAAATTGATAACCTTTTTTTTTTGAAGGACAGTAATTTAAAATAATTGACAGCTTTTCAGAGTAATCAAGTTCCTACAGTAAAGCCCAGAAATGTTTGTTTCCTTTGATGCATTTTTCCTTTCACTTGGCCTTCTGCTTCTTCTGCCATCTCCAGCAGAACCACCTGCTGTCAGCTGCTCACACTGTTCAATGGATGGTCCCACTGTGCTGCATAAGCTTTTGTCTGTGAGTGGTGTTACCCTTCTGAATAATCCTGCTGTCAGTAGGGAGGTTGTTTTCTTCACCATTGTTACCCACCTGCATAAGTGTGTTCAGGGCCATGCCTTAAGTTGTTCACATTGGGAAGTTCACCTGTTTTATTTGCCTGCAAGGTGATATATATTCTGAGGCACAGGTACACACTGTTGGTGTGGGTGGATGGCTGAATTAGAAATGACAAATGGGCTTTTGTTTCTGAAGAGCAGGTTATTGAGCAGCACGGACAGAGAAGCATAAAGTCAGAGCTGCCTTCATTATGCTCCTGATTTGCAGGAGTGACCGATTTCCTTCCCCTTGAGCTTTTCCTCGGAGAAAGGGTGTGTTTGGGCAGTGCAGAAGATGACCCTGATCTTCCGTAGGAATGCAGGAGATGAAAGAAAAACCAGTGAGAACACAGCAAGGTTGAAACAAGAATGAAAGGTCAGCAGAAGGGTTCGGGCACTTCTACCAGCAGAGGAGCTGATAGATAATGGAAGAGCAGCCTTTGTTTCCTGCTGCAGGGATTGCTGCAGCCAGCACCGGGCCTCCTTGTTACAGCCCAGCAGCTGCTGCCTCCAGCCTCGTGGGTAGTGAGGAGATTTACAGCACACCAGGCAGTTCCAGAAAAGACTGTATGCTCTTTTATACAACATGGAAAAAAATCTGAGTGTCTTCATGGCTTGTTTGGACAGAGTGACAAATTTATGGTCAAATGATACCTTAAATTGTTAATCAACGTACGCACACGTTCTGGAGAACTGGGAGGGGAAAACTGTGTGTTTGTGTTGCAAAAGGGCTGTTGGTTGTGTGGTGAGCAGAGGCAGGTGGTACGTGAAGCATGCAGCTCCAAGTCCCAGACAGCACATGAAGTCTGGTGCCATCCCCAGGAGCCTCTGGCCTGCAGGGCTTTCTGGCACAAAGTAGATAGGTGGGTATAACTGCAGATGTGGTTTTCATCAGCAACACCAGACCTCTATGTGTTTGCTCTATTCAGACCCATCTCTTCTTCATCAGATGCTGTGTGCTCACTCTTCTTGCTTGCCTGTGCAGTAACTCGGTGGTGATTCTGGCAGGTTTGTGGAAGCAGGTGAAGATTTCTCCCACAGTCTCATGGTTCTGGTTCTGGAGGACCTTGCCTGCTCTGCTCTCTTCTGAAGACCTTACAGCTTGCCAATCCATGACCAGTGAAAAAGGATCCTAAAATTACATGCTGTCCACTCACTTAGATGATAGCGTTGCTTGAAGTCTGCAGCAGGCACGTGGCTTACTTACTGCGTTGAGAACTGTGAGAAGGACGTTCTGTTCTGGCAGCCAAAATGGATCGTCTCTCAGAACTGCCGAAGCCGGTCTTGGCACATGCTTCACAATTCCGCATATTGTAACTTAGATAAATTACTGTGAGCTCGCGCTGCACTGTAACATGTGCACAGAACTGACTCACTTGGAAAGAGACATTTGTTGTGGCCAGGCTTCTGGGCGTCCCAGCGCAGTGCTTGTACCTGGCTGGCAGCGGGCACGCCGTGTGCTGTGTGTGTGCTTGGCATGCCCGAGCTGCTGTGTGAGCTGGGAGCTGAAAGCACAGCTCTGTTCACCAGCAAGCTTGGTGCTGGCAACACGGAGGCATGTGTGCTTTCTGCGCGGCTCCTTCCAAGGTGCTTGGGAGGAGTATTTTTAGTCTCTTCTGTCTCCCAGCTGTTCCTAGTAGCTTGTGCAAATAATGTAAACATTTGCACAGCCTGTTGGGCAGTGAGCTTGTAGGCTTTTTCTTCTTATGCACAGTAGATTTTTGCTGCAGCGTGCTTGTTGCAACAGGTTCTTGTTTTGGGGTGTCTGAACGTAGGTAAGAATGTCCATAAATCTGTGGTGAGTGTGTAATGATTACAGCTTTTCTCTTTGCAGGTTTCGCTGTGGTATATTTTGTCATTATGAGATGTCGTCTACCAGTGCTTCATTTGTGCAAATTAGATTTGATGACTTGCAGTTTTTTGAAAACTGCGGCGGAGGAAGTTTTGGGAGCGTCTATCGAGCCCGATGGATTTCTCAGGACAAGGAGGTGGCTGTGAAGAAGCTGCTCAAAATAGAAAAGGAGGTACGAGTTTACTTCTAGTTTCTTTGCTGTGAAAACAAGGACATAAGTGCCTTTTGTCTTCTGTTCTGTTAATTGAAGCAATTTACCCTGGTTTTTATTTGTTTCATTATGTAAGTGCATGTTGGTACAGCAAATACCTGCCGACGGGGCTCAGTCTGCATTTGTCTCTGATTTAAGGTGTTTCTGTTTTGTTTTGTTTTTTTTTTTTGCCACCCTCCTCTGCCTTCCTGGTGCAGCAACTCCTCTCTGTTCTGACCCAGAGGAGGAGGAAAACTGCACCCATGGACCCAATAATTCTAATTTGATGACACTGACCATGTAATTAGGTGGAAGTATCTAGTGTTTCCTGTCTCTGCATGCACTGGTTTTCTCCTCCGTATGTGTGGTCACAAGCACTGTGGCTGGTGTCTGTACGTTCACTACAGGTGCTGCACGTGCTGCCGGGCGGTACTTCTGCCCTGCTGCTGCAGGAGCTCGCGGGCAACTCTGTGGGCTCCAAGCTGCCCACAGCTGCGCTTGTCTCGCAGTGTGGTTTAAGGCTAACTGGCACACCAGTCACCTTGTCCAGTGGCTTCCTGTGGGCCTGGGAAGACAGACGGGTCCTTTAGCAATTCTATGGGAAAAGGCAGAATGACTGCTTACTGCAGCTTAGCCGTCTGTAAGAGGTTTACCTGGAAATCCTCTTGACCCTTAGCTCTGCACAGCCCCAGCAGAGATGCAGTGCCTGCCGTCCTCGCAGAACCTTGGACTGTGTGCAGGTCACTACCGGGGCTGCCCCATGCAGCAATGGACAGCACCAGACTCTGTATAATCTTACATTTGTACAGGATATCATTTTATAACACAATATCATTAGAGCGTTTTAGAAAGATAATTACAAGTGGAAGGACAGCAAAGCGGCTGTGAGGATGACATGCTCAGGAAATAACCAGACACTTGAATTCACCTACTGTTGCAGTTACTGAGTTAGGTTAGTGATGTGATAAGCGTGTTTGATTGTGATTATGCAAGTTCCTGTCTAAAATTGTGTGGAAGGATCTCATGTTTCTTCCTGTTGACGATGGTGAAAGGTGTATGCATTCTGTCCAATGTCAATTTGCACTGCTCTCTGTGTACTTTTTGACATTAACAAATATTAAAAATCAAAAGATAAGTAAAATCAGTGCTAGGCAGCGTCTGTAAAGCACTACTTCAAAGTCAGACCGCTGGCAGATCTCAGTAGCAATCAGTGAAGCATCTTTATTGAATAGATTCATCTGTTTTAAATGTGTTGTTATGTACTACAAGCTACGAGCGCTTTTGAAAGACTACTTTAGAACAGTATTACTGCACTTATGATGTCATAAACTATAACAGAATGGGAGGTAATGAAGAAAGTAGGACAGCCACTTATCTATCACTTGTGTATCACCTGATACGTTTGAGACTATTCAAATAACATATTTTCTGTAAACATCCAAATGGAAAGTTCAGCTTGTAATGAGGGATACAGGTTGGGAAAAGGAAACTGTATGCTGGAAAGAATTTAGTATCATTTGAGGATTTGTTTAGATATTAATGAAGGCCTGCACCCTTTTCATGGTGGTGTTACAAGTAAAGTTAATGCCCTTGCATATATGGATGAGGATCAAGTCTTGTTTTTCAGAACTGGTTTTTGTCTGGGTAAATGGCACCGGGAGAGGATGTTAAGCAGTAGGTGCAGTCCTGGCTGTGCTGTTCCTGAAAGAATGCTGACAAACTGGAGAGGCAGCCCTGGGAAATTGCAACACAGAGAGAGTGGAAAGTATAGGGATGCAAGGGTGTGAGGGGGACATGACAGTTAGGAGTGTTGACAGAAGGAGGTGAGTGCCTTCAAGTACAAGATCTGTGTGTTTTCCTTCAGACTGGTCACCATTTGCAACTTAAACAGAAGGCTGAGTTGTAGTTGGAAGCAGCTGGTGTGGACACCTTTTCTTGGGAGCTCTTAGGAGAGGCAGGATACGGGCAACTGCTGATACCTTAAATATGCCTAGAAAGCTTTGTGAGAATCAGTCTGTCAAAAACCTTAGAGAGTTAATTTAAAAAAAAACAAGAGCTTTCTTACAACAATTGCATTTTCATACAAAGAGAATGCTGGGCTCATTTAATCTAGTAAAAGGTAAAGTGAAGTAAAAAGCTATTATAAGAACTAAAGGTTGGGATCTGAAGCCAGACAAATTAGAATGGGAAATAAAGCACAAATTATAAGGAGTGAGGATGAGTAACACTTGGAACAGACTACAGAGAGAAGGAACAGAGTTGAGAATCCTTCCCATCTCTTCATGCCTTTACATTGAAATGTCTGTTTGGACAACTACTTGTGTCAGGTTGTTGAGCTCAGCAGAACAGAGCCTGGTGAGGTGTCCTGTCCTGTGAAATGCTGGAGGCCAGCCTCAGTGGTCTAAAAGTCTTTTCTGACCTTAATGGCTGTCCGTCTGTTTACATACAGTGTTTGTCTGTAGTATGTTTATCTGTAGTTATGACAATATTGAATGTCAGTGACTTCATTGTGCTGAAAGTCATGGTGAGGCAATGACTCTTGTGATAGCGGTAGGAAAATAACTTGCTCTAACTGTATGTAGATGTTTGGAAAGCTTGCATTTAATCCAGAAAACTAACTGTTGCCCTTTCTGACTTCTTTGAAAGGAAATGTCCTTTTTAACTCCGTGACTGATTGTTTTTTATTTCTCTTAACTGCTGCCAATAATCCATAACAACTGAATAAAGAGAAAACAGAGCAGAGTTGGGAAAAGCTTGCTCAGAGGAATTTCATGCTTGCCGAGTCTGAGGGGCACAAGCCAAGTGAATAGAGCTGTGGTGTCATTCTGCAAATATGTTGTATCTGTGCTTCATTTTATTAAACAGTCCCAGCTAAACCAGGCTTTGTGTTAGCCAAATGGCTAGTAAGTTCTGACATGTAAAACAAAGCATTTTTTGTTCCAGTACGTAGTGGCATCTCAGACTAAAACACATTCTCAGCAAAGCTGATAAATACTTAAAAGAGTGTAGCTCAATCAGTTCTCTTCAAAAGTCTTTCAAATGTGGAAAGTCCTCTGCAAAGCACTGCCTCTTTATGGATGGGTAGTAAAGTCTGTGTGCCCAAGAAGAGGTGCATGTTCCTGTGGATGAGTACAGCTAAATAGATGCATGGACAGAGCAACCCTCTGCAAGGCCCTGATTAGAGTATCGGGCCCAAGACTTGGGGCAGAACTTCTGCTGATTAAGCAAACCTTAAGTGTGTCCTGAGTGATTAAGTAACGACAAAAACAAATTTAAATTGCAGTTTTGCTGTCCTGTATGAGCACTCTGGTAACGTTTGGTTTTAAAGAGATTGTTTTATGGGAAATCAGATTACCAGCATGATGTTTATGATGCATACAGAGCAAGAAGAAATGCCTCTGCTGATCGGGACCGTGCTTCTTCGCTGTGAGCTTTGTGCTACTGGAATTTTACCTGAAACTTGCTCTGAATTGTAATGTGTTCACTCTCTAGGAATGCTCTGTGGCTTGGGAACCCTGTGCTATCATTGAGCAGTAGTGTTACATCTGGCTTGCTTACTTCAGCTGTTGAAACTGTAGCACTTGTGTAGGTTTGCTGGGTTCCGAGCAGTATGGCTGCCCTTGGAGCCCTTCCCAGGGCTGGCAGTGGCCTCAACAAGCTGCGGGGGGGGATGGGGACACCAGTAAAATGCTATTGAGATCTTACTGGAAAGTGCTGCTGCTGAACTAACAGCCACTCGTGCAGAAAACATGTTAACCGGGTCTGATGAACAGCGCCTGCCTTGTTCAGTCATGTCTGTGCGATGCAAATGGATTTTATGAGGCTCGAGAATAAAAGCATGTTTTTGCTGGTTTTTGTGCCGTATTGCTGGAAGTTTGGCTGTTAGATTTTCTCGCATGTAACACACTTGTACAATAAGCTTTAGGGGATCTTTTCAACTACTCTATAAAACTTTTCATATGGAAAATAATGCAGCTGGTTTCTTCTTTTTATTTTATGATCCACTTTTGGAAGGGACTGTCCAGAAGATGTTGGTTGTGCCTGTAACTTTCAAACTGCATGAATTAAGTTTAATCATCAGCATGTCTCTGGCCTTACCTCACTCATGTTTGTACTCATAACAGAGCGCGTGGTAATTTTAATGTAGGTCATAAGAGTAGGACTGGGAATGGCTTTCAGGAGTAACATGAGAAAAACAACAGAGTAAAATAGAGCAAAACAAACAAAACCAAACTGAAATTGATACAAAGCCCAGACAAAACTTAAAATACTAGATGTTTTTGCTTGCAGTTTATAGCTATCGAGGGTGCTTGGGTGCCAGTCTTGAATGATGACTTCTTTCTGGACTCTAGCTGTAAGGAAGGGCAATATTGATGCTTTTTTAATATTTTATTAGATCTTTCCACGAGCTTCCACGAATATTAGCCCTTTCAGTTCTGAATTGGTCAGTTTGTGAAGTGATTCAAGAGAACATCTTGAGAGGGCATCAAACTCAGGGCTCCCAACCTGTGCTCCCTGCATGCTCGTAGCATTGCAAATGAGCTATGAAAGGTGACCCAAAGTATTTCCTATAAGCATAGGAGTCAGACTTCTCAGAGATCTGCACCTATACTGGAAAATTACAGAGTTCACTATTGTTTTTTTTTTTTTAAAGGTCGAATATCCCCAGTCTAAGGATCTCATGGGTACATATCCAGCCCAATAGTTATCTAAAGGAATGCTTCTGTATTTTGTCAAACGTTTTATTTCTTTGCAGTTGTATTTATTATATTGAAGGTAGGCGTTTTTTTTTTTTTTTTTCTTCAATACAGTGATTATTTAGTTGGTGTTTTTTGTTTCTTTTTTATATTTTGTTAAAGGAAATGGCTTAGAGTGCTTCTCTTAGTGCTATGGTATTCCCAGAAAGATATCAGAAGGATACCTGGTGCCCTTGCCTGCTCTGTGGCAGCTGTGAGGATGGGCTCGGGTGCTCCTTATGTCTTATACTTTGCATCTCACAAAATAAACCATGGTGGATAGGACAGACTTCTGCAAAACATCTCTGGCTGTGTCTGTTTTTGGTTTTACCCTACTTTTGGCCTTCATTCAAGAGAGATTTTCTTGAGAACTATTTGTTTTTGTAAAGGAATGTCATGTTCTCAGGTCTCAGGAAAGTCAGTGCATTAGGAGATTTTCTTAGTGGATGTTTTGGGTAAGAATGTTTTAAGTATGAAGCAGAATATGCATTAAAACCAAAATGAATTCAAAGCCCCCTGGTATTTGGGAGATAACAGTCTAATGAAAAAATCATTCAACGTTGCCAGATACGTCTGTTCCTGGGAAGAAGTGGCATGGCTTTCATTTTGCCTGTTTTAAAGAGAGGCTGTATTTTGCTACATTTTATTGTACTGATTTTATTATTGTTATTTATTTATGTGTTTAAACATTTTATGGCAAGGTTTTCATTAGATGACTAACATCTTTTGGAGTTACTTCATGTGAATAATGAATATCTGTAGTACAAGCTGTGTGGCTTATTGAGATTTTTTTGACCAGCTTAATTTGAGCTTCTTACTGGCTGGTGTATACATAGTTGTTCTAAATCGAGCCAATTATGGCTTAATTTGATTTAGACATTAACTTCAATGAAACTGGCATGGAAGACTCAGACTGGCACTCAGTGTTTTCAGAAGTTATTTTGGTTCACTTGAGACACAGTGACCGTCAGTGTTGTCATCTGAGCTTGCAATAAATGGAAAACTCTTTTGCACTGGTGAATCTCACTATAGACTCATGTTAAGAAGTTATCCTGTATATATATATGTGTATCAGCTAAAATACCAGATTTTGTACTGAAATTGTAAAGAGTGAAGTGCACATTTTCTCCTGCTGACCGTTAGACATCTGTGAACAATAACTTCACAAACTTGATGAACAGCTAAATAAATAAAAATGCATTGGATTTTTTGTGTTGCTGCCTTTCTCCTGATTCTCTTGAATTATCCTGAAATTTGTCAGGGTAAAGAAAAGCTACTGTGTGTGTGCTGTTGGCCAGGCAAATGCAGGCAGTTTTCATAGCTCAGTTAATGTACGTGCGTTGTCCAAGAGTATCTGTGAGGGGTCTAGGACCCTTTCAATTTGATTGTCTTTACATTTGCATTTTCAGAAGGTGCAACATCTGCAGGCAAGTGTTAACACCAGTTTCCTACAAATTGTCAGTAAATAGCCTTTCTGTAAGGGAAAAAAATGTGTTTCTGTAGATTATTTGAATAGCACTCTTCATTTTTGTTTTTGTACTCACAATATCCAGCCTATTTTGTTATTCTTAAGTGTTCTTCCAATTTGAAATTAATTTAATTCCATTATATAATCTCTCAAAAATAATTCTGCTGCAAACTTTTGTTACTGCTGGTGTTGCCAGTAGATACTTGGTCTCTATTAAGGCTGGTTTGTTTGTTTTTCTCTAAATACATTTCTCCTTTTTCTGTCATCTTTTTGCATGGGCTCAGTTATTATTTACAATTTGGAGGAGAGGTTGTGGTGCTTATTTCTCTATGCCAGTAGCCTCTGACCTCAAATTGGTGCTCTTCTATGTCCCCTCCCACGACATTTGCTGACCCTGGGCTTCTGTTGAAGTGAACAACAACTGTGCAGTGGTATTTTGGGATGCTGAAGCTGTACTGAAGCGTGAGTGTAGGAATCTCACAGATGTAGAAGAGCTCCTTTTCTCTGTGTGCTGTTTTAGGCTCTTTGCTAACTAGACTCAAACAATTGAGAGTTAGTTCAGATTAGTCTTATCTCTACATTTATCTAGCTCTTATTTTCTTAAAGCAAACTTAAGATAATGAAATCACCCTACAAGTGGTGTCTATTAATAACTTTATGCTAAGTGCTTGTGTTTGAGGGACAGGTGACAATCAAATATCTGTGACCAGCTCTGGAGTCCATTGGTGTTGCAGTCCCTGGGAGCTCTCATTAGATAATCCACATGCATTGCCATGTGTGGAATGGCACGTTACCATTTCTGACGATACCAGAGTTGCTGCTGAGGTATAAGAAAGTATTTTAAATTTCTTGTAACTTTTCTGTCTTGCTGTATGTAAGCATGTGGTTGATGAAATGCAGTTCAGAGCTGTGCTGTGCCCTGCACTGTGGAGCCAACGGCCCATTCCCACTCTTTGTTACTCAAAGCTGAGCAGAGCAGCTGTGGTCTTGACTGGAGTACCCCAAAATACCCACTACGTGCATTGTGGCAGTGCCATTCTGAACTGTTGGGTTTTGTCCCCTGCCACTAAGAGTCTTGGTAAAACTAAGTATGCCCTCCTTTTCTTGCCTTGTCTTTTTTGTCTTTAATTTTTCCCTGGCTGCAAGGGAGTTGCATGAGGGGGCACAAGATTTCATTGAAAGCGAAGTTGAAGAGTATATAGATTGTAACTTTGTGTGAAGCATCAAAATCAGTCTGATTTTAATTGTAAATGATGCAGCTCTGCCTGTAAAGCTTATTGCGTGCTTACCTATTGCAACTTATTAAGGTGCTGATAGAGAAAGTTTCCTTTTTAAGAGGACAGTATAAACAGTGAGAGGGAGCACTGCAGCCTGTTTATTTTAGCAGGCGGCTGCTGAGGAGCCCAGGGAATAGCTCCAGATTAACCCTTCTCACACTCAATTGATCACACAGTTGATCAGCAGGGCAAGTAAGGAGCTGCTGTCCTGGTCCAGTTGCCTCCAGGCTGCCCTGTGTGCTATCTTTTGTGTGTTTCGTGGTCCCCAGGTGAAGTGCTGGGGAGAAAGACTGTTTGCAATCATTCTGCATAATTTTCTGTTTCTGAAAGCCACTGGAAGCCAGGTAGCAAAAGTGGCAGCGACCATTTCTGTGCCACCTTGGTCCCCTCCAAGGGGCTCAGGGCAGCTGGGCCCACGGGATGTGGCAGCACTGGGCCTCGCTGTGAGGGGAGTGTGCCATGTGTGTTCTCTTCCTCCTCTGCCTGTATTTGCGTTCTGCTCTCAGACTCCCAAAACCTGAGGCTTGTGATGGCTGTATGTTTTAAGGAAAGGAGAGAAAGAAACATGTCGTGATGCACACTGTGATTGCATTTTTTGCGTGTGTGCTGGGCATGTCATTTTCTAGTAGGTATATTAAAAACAAGCATAATTTGTTAAAACAAAAAGACCTGAAAACTAACCTTTGAGTTGCTGCAGGAGAGGCAAGGAAGCTGTTGGTGGACAGAGGATTCAGTTGTCTGACATTGAGTTCACGTTTGGAATGTGAGGAAAAAACATGCAGGCTGTGCAGTCATCAGCTTTTATATGAGAACATGGATTTTTATCTGGCAGAGGCAGGAGATGAGATGTGCGTAGGTTGTTGTTCTGGAAACTTGCTAAGATAATCTAATTGCTGCACCTTCTGGTGAGTGATTGGCATTTTCCAATATAATATCTTTTCCTTTGTAGAGTCACAGAACAATGAAAATGTAATGCGTGCCAGTGTGCACTTAGAGGGCAGAAGCGTCGCAAAATTACTTTTTGTCTAATCATATAATAGCCTTTGTTTTAGTAATGCTAGGTGTGTTTGAGATGATCCTATCAGCCATGGTTGCTTATGAATAGTTGTTGCTGTTTTTCCAGTGAACTGTGCACCTTTAATCTTCTAAACTGAGGAGGAGACTTTTTACTTTGATTTCTTGGCGATGTGTCTGCATGCGCTGGATAAAGTATGTAGCAACAGATGGATAAAATCCAGAGCTGTTGAACTAATTTTGCTCTGGTCACATTGCAAACCACTTCCCTGTTGGTGCTGTATTTCTGGATGGAGGACTATAATTTCTCACTGACGGGGAGTAAGGCTCAGTCCTCCCAAGGTAAACAAGCATACCACTGTTACTTAATAAACTTAAAATGTGTGGTGTGAAGCCTCCTGTCTTTTTATTCTTATGTTATCTGAAATGTAGTAAAAAGGGAGAAATTCCTTGCTTGTTCCAGGCCGTTACTGGGAGGAGCAATGAGTAGTGGCACTAACGGGGTGCCTTAATAAATTCTTTCAGAGTAAGTGACACTTGATTCTGTGACAACACTGGCGTCGGCTGTTAGCACGAGTGACATGTTCATTGCCTTGAAACTGTGACCCAAGTTTCCTTTTTGGGAAAGAAAAAACCCATAGACCCCTTCAAAGACTAGGGCAGTTGCTTTGTTTGTCTTTTAAAATCTCTGTTTCTGCCTTTTTGCTTGGTCAGTGTTTAGAACCATTAAAAAAGTAAACGTGACATGAGGACCGAGATCCTGCAGCTAGAGCTCCTCTATAATTACATATTCGGCCACAACAGTACAAAGGAAAATGAGAGTCCCTTTTTCTTTATGTACCACATTTCAGTTTTCCTTTAGGTTTAAATTGGCATTTTGGACTGTGTTCACTGGAGCCACTGAAGTGCTTATCAGGAAAAGAAGGAAACAGAGGGAGGGAAAGAAAGATAGATTTCCAAATGACAACCTTTTGAATAGTCCAAGTTCAATCCCTAAAACAAAAAGTGGAATCTTTTTTTTTTCTAAATAATGTGCTCTACAGTCTCACCTCTCATCTTGAGAAACATGAAAGAGCAAGTAAAAGAGATGACCCAAATCACAGAGTTCCTTTGAAAGAAGAAATTCAGCTGTTTTGAACACTTACAATCAAAGGAAGTGGTTTCCCTAATTGCGTGAACTATGTGAAATCTCTCAGAATAGCTCTTCCACCCCAGGATTCCTTGCACTTTAGAAGTTTGCATAAAAGCTCACATGGTGAATCAGATGCAAAGTGTTTGATTCAAATTTTATTAGACAGAAGTGAGCATACATTCATATCTCTGGGTTTGACAGCTGGTTGGGTTTGGACCACAATCCTGGTTTTGATGGATTTCAGTCCTATACTTTAAAATCTTTCACTCTTTAGGTTCTCTGGTGAGATGCCCCTTTCAAGAGAAAAGTGGAAATGAAAAAATGGAGAAGGGATAGAGGGGTGCTTTTGTGAGCTTTGGGTTGAGGTTTCTTCACCCTGATTAGGCTATTCATTGTTGCAAAAATCCATCCCTGTATACAGCTTTTAAAAGAATGAGGAATTAAATTCCTTCAGAATTTAAAGAAGCCATCCATCTCAAAATACATATTTTGAAGAACTGGATCTGAACTATATAATTTCAGTATACTTCTGGTACCACCATTTGCTTCAACCTGTCAAAATGCTGAATTCAGTACAGCCTTTGAGCAAAAAATGGATCTGTTCAGAAGGCTGTTATACCTTCTGTTTTCTTTTTGTACACAAGATGATAAAGGTACATTAGTCTGAACTAAATAGTGGCTACATACAGAAACATGCAGAATACTTCTAAAGGCTTAGCATCTGTTCATCAAGATTTCCTTTTCAGAAGAATGGTTTTGTTTTTTTGGTGGTTTGGCAGTAATGGGAACAAAGCGTATCATTAATGAAGATCTTGAAGCAATGTCATGATAATTTGAAAATATAAGCTAAAGTTAGATGCACCATTTACCCAACTGAAATGCTTAGTTGTATTAGAACTCCAAATTTTGCCGAATAGGAGTACAATTTTATTTCTTCCCCCCTCCCCAAGAAATATCTTTATTTTGCTAACAGGTTTATTACCTGCTGACATAGTTAGATTTTAATGAAAGTTATGAGTGTTAATCACAAAACTGTTTGTCCTCTAAATGCTAGAGATAGGTATCTATTCTTTATCCATTTAAGACTGTGATACTTCCTTGCCAAACAGCCCCTGAAACTGGTAACACAGGGCAGTCCCTGAAGATGCAATATTAAGATTTCACTCACTAGTGACTGCATAAGTTATATTTTCCAAGTTTGCAGTAATACAACCATACTTGCTCTTTACAACAGCAATTTCCAAATGGTCTTCTATTTTCCCCTCAGACTCAACTACGGTAATTTTACCCAGATTTGATAAAGACAAAGATAGTTGAAGAAATTGGCACTGAAAGGAGGCATCACAGCCCTCTCAACTGCAACAATTCAAACACAAGAAGGGGAAAAGCCAGAAGGATTCTGAGTGCCTTCTAGGTGCACAGGGTCAGCCAAACCCTCTTTATGGTAACACTTAGACTGATAGCAAGATGTCACTGACTGTTTGAAAAGGAAATGTTTCTTTGGGTGTTTTTTTTCCTAACCAGACTGTATCTTTTCTGTAAGAGGTAACCATCCTGAACTCCAATTCTTACTTTTCTGTGCAGAAGAGAGGACTTCTTGTGGAATCAGGGACACGTGTCATAGAAGTGAACACCAGAGCGGTTGTGCTGCCAGTACGGTGTGCAGCACGTTTGCAACACGTACTGCAAAGGTGGAGAAATTCTTGTAGCTGTACAGCACTGTGGCAGGGTGATGGCACGATCCAAAGAGCTCTGCCCGTGCCATCTGGAAAGCTGTGTCTCGTGATCAGCTTTGCTGAAGCATGGTTTTCTTGGCTGAAGAAGAATCTTTAAGGTTTTAAGTGTTGTCTGTCTTGAAAGTGGTGTGGAGAATTGTACGTGCTCATGTCATTCCTTGCTGGGGGGTTGACTTCCCTCTGCTTGTAAATTAGAGCAGTCCTCAGAGGAGGAGTTGTTTACCTCTGGCACTGGAAGGTGGGAAGCAGTGGTATGTGCAATGCTTTTGTTCTTCTACCCCAGAAGACACGTTCCAGGTTTGAACGAGCTCTTTATCAATGAAGCAGCACATAGCTCCTGAGCCCTGGACCTGTCATCCTTGTGGTACTCCATGTGGAAACAAAACAGCAAGCATGTGGGGACAGATGAAGGAAATGTCACGTGTTGAGACCTGTCTGGCTGAACAGGAGAAGGGACAATTATTTGGAGATGCAGGTTGGTTTTGCTGCATTTGTTTACATAGCTGCAGCATGTGGTGTCCTCCTCAGCTTTTCAAGTACAGCCCATGTGAGAGGGGGGTTTCATTATTACAATGCATACCGTGACCCTGGTCCTGAAGTTCCAGTGAGTTCATGAAATACCACATTCCAGCTACCTTTTTACTGTTTAATTTATTAGATGACCTCGGGAAGCCCAGGTCAGAATGCCAGGGGAAGTAGTGTAAGTGAAATGTTTTGTAATCACAAAACAGATTATCTGAATTTTTTCACTGGCTTTTTAAATATTCTTATTTCCCATTGGGTTTGTATGCATCACTTATTTCTGATTTCTGGATTTTTTTCTAATAAAACGATGAAAGACAAAATTCAAATGAAGTCTGGAGGAGCAGATTACTGGAAGTAGAAACAAATGGAGAAAAGGCAAAGCTGACTGCAAGATGTTCTTTCCCGTTGCGCATTTACCCCCATAATATACTGTGGTTACGTAGTGGAGTATTACTGCAGTACTGTTGTTTTTGCTTTGTGGACTGTTTGTCTATGCAAGTTAAAACAGTTCTTAAAAAACATTTGGTACACCCATAGTGTCAGAGAGTGAAAAGTAATGGGAGATGTGATGCTGTGATTCTTCCTTGTAACTCTTAAGAGAAAATTCATCTGGTTTGCACGCATTCTCATTTATCAAGCCATCACAAAGGTACTTCACGTTTGGATGCACTAAGTTGTGTGATTTCACTGCACCTTGTACATCTGCTGCATATAAAACTTAGAGCCACTGCCTTCACAGGGTACAGGATCACTCTGTAAATAGTATTTGTCACTCCTCCAGGTAGAATGTTCTAGATTTTCAGTTTCTGCAGAGTTCAAAGATACTGGTATTCAGGTTACATCTTTTAAAACTATTTTGAAACTTGTTGTAACATAGAAATGAAAATAAAAGAAAAACAAACAAGAAATAAAGGTTTATTTTCTGAAAACAAATTTTGCATAACAAACAATAGAAATGGAATGGTTCTTAATGACATGTCTTTGTAAGTAGGTGGCTATGAGGAAGTCTAGATAAGATAAAGAATGTACCGAAGAGAATGAAGGGAAAAACTGAACCTACATGAGAAATATAAAGTACAACAGTGTTGTAAAAAATGTGTTTTTATGATATTAAGTCTGATTTATAAATATTGCAAGTTTTTTTCTCACAGTGTTTATTTTGGGCATTGTTCTGTTTGAATATTTTTAGTCTCGATGGCAAAAGATTGAAATTTCATGAAGGCAGCATGCAGTAAAATAAAGATGAATGTACTGTACATAATGGTGAGAACTTCAGATTTCAGGATTTTTGTCTTGGCTCTTTTTTTTCCCATCACTACCTAGTAGGAGTGGCATTTGAGCCAAGTTTCTAAGTACAATGTAATTTTCAAATTTTCAATCTTATATAAAGAAGAGTGACTTTTCTGGAAAGCAGTTGAAGAATTTTTCCTTTTCATTTTGTGGGGAATGGTGCCTGTCATGGTCTAGGTGCAGGCATAGCTGGAGAGCTGCAGAGAGGGCTGTGGGTCTGGCTGTTGCTTGCTGGGAAGGCGCTGACTGAAGGGCAGTGATGCTCAATTGAGAAGGAATGAGTGATATTTTTGTGGAGTTTCTGTTGTGTCTCCCCAGAGGCTGTTGTTAATCTAAGCAAGGTGAAGGGGAGATAGATCTGTCTGTAACCTGAGGTGGGATGCTTACTGCTTAAGTATAGGAAAAACACTTGGGAAGTCACAGAGATTGTTTGTTCCTCTGAGCTTGGGAGGAAAGTTGATTTGTTGTTCTTACGTGATAAAACCGAAACTGGAAGCAGAGGCACAGGGAAGGCGTTTATGTACGAGAAATTTGTACAGTTGCAGATAAAACTGCTCATGTGTGTTATTCCAATAATGCTTTAAAGGAATGTACAGCAGTCAGAGATCCAGATTATAATGGAGGCTTGTTCTCTTGAGATACTGCAAACTTGTGCTGTGATGTAAGTAAATGTGTCACGAGCAACACATCTTGTCTGTGAAGGAGCCTCTGACGCTTTGTAACTGGAGACTACTTTTTGTGTCAGCTTCAGCTGGTCACTGCTAGAATTTCTGTGCTGGAAGTTTTGTGTCTTCAAAGTAGGTGGTCCCTGGGTGGGGTGTGATTCTTTGGTTCTCTGTAGTCTCCGAGGGGGTATAGTTTTTGAGTGATAGCTGAGGGGGTGCTTTCTACACAGCTCTCAGTCCATTTGGATAGCAAAACCTCACATGGCTCCCCAGCAATTGCTGTTAGAACGTAATGGGCAAGTATCATATATTTTCTATTCTCATTAATGTCAGCTCAGCCTGTCCTGTTTGGGGAAACCTGTCTGGAATTTTAACAGTCACTAGGGTTTCAGAAAGCTGGGATTGTTTAATTTGCAGGAGGCTCAGTGGAGACCTTATCACTCTCTGCAGCTCCCTTAAAGGACGCTGTGTCGAGGTGAGTGTCTGCTTCTTCTCCCGAGTAACAATGATAGGACTAGAGGGAATGGCCTTAAGTTACACCAGGGAGGCTTTGGTTCTGATTGGATTATGAAGAATTTCTTCTCAGAAAGACTGGCGAGGTGTTGGAATAGTCTGCCCACGGGGGTAGTGGAGTCATCATCCCTGGAGGTGTTTAAGGAAAGGACAGATGTAGTACTTAGGAATATGGTTTAGCAGTCAGTGTTGGTGCTAGGGGGGATGATTGGACTTCCAACCTTTATGATTCAGTGAGTCTAAGCACTGTTGCTATCTAACTACAGTAGGTTGGCCTTAAATAACTCTAAGGTAGGAGTAAAGTGAGTGCTTATTAAGAGCTTGACATTATTTTTCTTAGTCAAATTACAATTTCTGAAATTGTGTTTGAGAAAATACTTGAGTGTAAATACAACTGGTTCAGAAGAGTTGAGCAGGATCCATGACTACAGCTGCTGCAGTCTTTGTTGGAGTCCTAGTGCTATCTGTACAGCAGATGCTGTATAGAGATCAGACTTCTCTTTTAAACTGTCTCATCCAGATCCCTTACTAATACTCTGTAATCTCAGGCTGAAAATCAGTGCTCTAGTTAGATAAACACGGACTTTATCCAGTCACCTCTTTGATACTATCTTATCTTCTGCTGCTTCTAAGCACTGCCAGAATTTCCTTGAGAGGGGCTCGGTTTTGCCCATCCCTGTTGTACCAGAACATTTTTCCACGAGGCCCGTATGAGATTTGTAGTGACTTTGATCTTGTAAATAATTTCCGGTGATATTTTTCCATTTGTTCATAACCAAAAGGTTATGTTGCATATTAGCCATGATAACCATGATATTTTTGGCTGAGGAATGAGAATTTAGATGAAGTGAGCAGGAGGCCAGAAAGTTTTTGTATGTCATTATTCCTTAGTATTTTAGAAATGTTATGGGGTTTGTTGCAGGCTTATGTTCAGAGTGCTTGAGAGTAAATGCCAAAATTTCCTGACATTGAGAGGAGAAGTGACAACTACTGAAAAGCAAGTGCTCTGTGGGAGCTCAGGTATTTCAGAGGTGCCATTGAGTCCGCTAATTGATTGCTTCTACTCAATTGCCGGTGTTGTGTTGCAGTTGGAGACAGCTTTTTACTGTACATTGGCCTGAATGAAAAATTTTTACTCATTTCTAAACTCCTAGACCCTACAGATACATTGTTTATGAAGGTTCTAGGGATTGTGAGTTACTGTGAAAACTACTCTTGCTCCTGGCATGTCTTCATCAGGTGCCTTAATAGTACTGAATGCTGATGCTACTCAAGCTGTGTGCTGTTCCTGTGGGCTGTGTCTGGGTGTAACAAATTTTTATTTGAAATCTGTGTGGAAATTAGTTGTTTGCTCATGATCTCTGTGCTATTTTTGTAAATTGCAGTGTAGCTATACCTCGGAATGCAGTTCTCAAGCTTATTAAGCCTTTTGTAAGGATATCCTGCAGACAGTGCACTTAATTTTATCTTAAATGCTGCGGCTTTTGTCTCTTCTCTGACTGATAGCAAGTTTTTAAACCTTGTCACAAAGAAGACCGTGTGATTCTGTGATGCCTTGGTAACTGCTGGATGGGCTCTGCGAGTGTGCTGTATTTGGCTGCTGTGTGGCAGTGGCAGCACCAAGCCGGTTAGCTTCATCTGAGTCCCTTGAACTGCATAAGGCAGAGGTCTGCTGCCACGTTGCTAGGAAAAAGATCTCCCTGTGATTTTTGGAGGGCTCAACCTGCTTTCCATATGCTGAGCAAACCTTTATTTTGCAGTAGTTTGAAGGACATATTCCAAACTCATTCGGTAGTACATCTAAAGTTGTAATACTCAAATTATCCTTGAAACTGCTGAATTTAATGCAAATAAACTGCAAAGGTTTGTGTAAAAAGTTACCGAAGACTATAAAGCTCAGTTTTCTTTTTGAGAGGCTCGTATACATTTTCTAATACATGGTAGAAATGAAATGTTTTAAAATAAATTACATAAGATTGTGTGAGCCTGTAATATCACATAATAAATTTGTCCATATCATTTCAGTGCATTATGCTATGACAGTTTAACAGACTTGTGGTATCTTGGTAATGTGCTTTTTCTTTTTTTTCCCCCTCTGAGGCTGCAACCTCAAAGTCAGGGCAAGCTATATTAAATTGTCTGTTTCTGCCACTCCACTTAAAAGGTGTGATGATAAAACAGATTTACTGTAAGATGAGTATTACTTTCCTTTATATTTCTTAGAGTTTCTGGGACTTGTAACATTGTAGGACATGATTTTGGGTGCAAATTTGCTGCTTTCAAACATTTGCTCAGTCAAAATGCTTTTAAAAATGAGTTTTGTATGTCATAATAGATGTATTTAGGAGGATGTAATTCTGCTATTGATAACACTGCTGTTGGTGTCACTGTGAGAATATAATTTTATCCTTGTTTTCTAAGATTTACAAAAGAATATTTCAGTAGACTGCATATATGACTGTCTTCTAAGAACAAATACTGATAGAGTTTAAACTTCTTGTTAATAAGCTATAGGGAGTAGATTTTAACTGGGATAAGTGATCCTACAAATGAACGTGAAAAGAACCCCAGCCTCACAACTGTAATACACAAGAATTGCTTTAAGTAATGCGAGTGCATTTCAAAATAGGGGATAACTCAGTTCAGTTGGGAGAGTGCCCACACTCATCAGAACAAGTGATAACTTTTATTTGCACTTAGAAGATCTCACTGAGGATTCTTTGGCTCTGCCATGTTGATGTAATTTTCATCTTGCTTTCTTGTTATCAGCGACAGTTTAATAGATCTAACAAAATTTCTCCTAATGGGATTATCAGTGTGCTTTGCTTATTAAGAACATTCTTCTTGGGGGGGTCCTAAAGTGCTAAACTTTCGTATTAGTTTCTTAGAAAAGTTTATGAGAAAGCAGTCTAAACTGTAGGCAAATTCATAAATGTTTAGCTTGTATCTACTTGGATTTTCTATTTAGTGTTCAGAACTGTAGTAATTGCATAATATCCCTGCTGTATGATTCTTTTTAAGTATTTCGTACTGCTGAAATTCTTTAGGTATTCCTTTATTAATTGCTTATTTTGACTTGAAAATTTGTTTCCAGTAATAGATAGCTGTCCAAGACTGTGGCATGATAATTATCCAAAAGAGCTAAGTTACATAAACTGTTTATGTGTCCTGCTCATTAAGATTTGTATTAAGTTTAGCTTTTTAGAAAGAACAGAAAGAATGAGGTAATAAAAATTATTATCTGGCTCCTGGCAAAAGTATTCCCATGTGATTGTATAATGTATGTGTCAAAGCATATAAAACTTAAACGTTGTGTGGAAAAGTATTCTTTTTTTGGGGTGGATGATTTGTCAGCATTGCATATAAGAAATTGGAAGCCTGTAGGATTCTAAGATGCATGTTTTATTTGTGTTTTGTATTTGAACTGTAGCATTAGATGCTGATTACCTTAGCATTGTGCATCTAAAACAAATTTGGGCTTCTCTATCTAAAGAAATGAGTATCATGATCACTCCTTCTCTTATTATTCCAATAACTTTTGAGTTGATTTTCTCTCTCGCTGTCAACTGTTTTTTAACAAAGGACTGTGCAATGCTTTGTTCTCACCTTGCTTACAAAAACAAAAGCTTTCACAGAGGAAAGAGGGGATCCTATTCCACCCAAGAGGTAAACAGTCTTGTAAGGAACAGCGTCATGTACTATATACATCAGTCATTTCACAGAAATGCATTCCTGAGGTACTGGGAAGTTGCAATTCTAAAGTGCACGGAATGAATGTATTTTTCATCAGAGATCTGTAAATAAATGTTTAGGATTAATTTGTGCTAGCATTCTTTTTTTTTTAAATTTGATTGCCAGTAAATAGAACGATTTTAATGAAGCACCAGCTCTTCCAGATGCCCTTTTATTAGACTGTAAAGACGTGAGAGTAGCTATGTTGCAAATCTCCCAAGAACATGACAGAGGTCAAAGCCTCTAAACTGCTAAAGACTTAAAAAAATGTTTTCAGAGTTGCCTTAAGTGTGTCTAAATACCTTCTTAATAAATGTGACAAACATTTATTTGGAAAAGTAAATAACCAAACTATTGCTCAACGTAATAATAAATATTAGAAGGCTCTTAAGGATTGTTGTATTAATCAGATTCCTTGAGTGGCTAACCATTTCTAACCCTGTAATTTTGCAGAGAATGATGGTGCCTCTTACTGTGCAATTAACTGATTTGTTAGCAGCAGAGCTGGTTGGTGGCTGGCTACCCTGATGGTCTTGCATTTATTTCTCATGTTAATCCTAAACCACAGTGGAAGACCAGGGTGGAAGACAGGCAGTACTTAGTCCTCTCCAGCCAGCCACTCCACAGGTACCCAGCAGAAACAGTGATTAATTTGCTGTGGGACCAGTTTGTCCAGACTTGAACAAAAAAAAGTCTTTTGATGCTGAGAAAACACTGTTGACAGATGTTGTTTTGCAGATCAAGCTGTGCTGGTGGAATGGGTTCCTAGCCCAAGCTTTCAATCAATTGTCTTGACTAAAAGCACAAGTTAAAAATTTCCTAGTCTACTTTCAGAGCAGAGTAACTCCAGCAGAGTGAGAAGTTTGGTCTTTGCTAACTTCAGCTGAATCAAGACCAGGAACTCTGACGAGAGCAGCTGGTGCAAGGAGCTGCAGGCGACAACACAGCTGTATGCAGAGTGCCTTGGTCTGCATCCTCTCACACGTGGCTGCAATTAAAGATCTGACGATAAGGCCTTTTCTGCATTCCGGGGTAGTGCCAAATCAGCACTGGATGGCCATTGCCTGCACCTGCAGTCAGCACAACCTTGGAGATGTTGTCAGAGCTGAGTTGTGTGCTGCTCCTTCAGTCCCTGTCAGCATTGTAGTTTTACCTGCAGAAAACATTGAAGCTGCAAGTATTTCTGCATAGCTATTTGTATTAAAAACGTGAGAGCAGTACTAGCAGGTCTCGAGGCAGCTGTAGTGGCATGTCAGCCATAGATGAGGTAATTGACACTTTCACATACGTCAATAAGGAGAGATTTAACAGGTATAAAAATAAATTATCCGTTAAGCACTACAGTGCGTAATCCAGACTGGTTCATAGGACACAATTAGTTTGTGCACTTAGGGTTTATCTTAATTTCTACTTATACTGTAGGTTTTTGTGAATATCTGGTGGGTTTGATTTACAGTAATACTACAAGAGCCAGTAAGTGAGTATTCAGTTAGAATGTTTTTAACGTCTTTTGTTCTGACCTTGACTTTCTTGATAGTGGTTGAATGTTATAAATAGTGGATTAGGTTTGTTTAGACTCTTGAATACCTCTGCCTTTGAGAAATGACATCAAGTTTGTCATAAGGGAAGTCTGTCAGCAACACTCAGGAGAGGCATATAATTTTACCTGCACTTGTGGTGTAAATACAGGGCAGGTGGTTTTAGCATGGTTTGTTGATCAGTAAATCAGTACCAGATTGTGACTAAGTTTATCATGAGACTAAGAACAATATTCAGCTCCATTGCAATCAGCTTGTATGCTTGAAGAACTCTCAGAAGTTTGCATTGGCATATTTAGGTTCTACTTTTCCTTCAGTTGAGCCTCCTGTAGTTCTATTTCAATCCAACATTTAAAGAAATTAAAAAAGTAATATAATGAAGTAACTAAAACTTGCTACTTGCCATCAGGGTGGCTTTAGGAAGGAATTTCTTGCTCACTTAGATTGTATAAGATAGATAGCAGCTTTACCAAAGTAAGTGAGCATGTGATATCCAAGCCAGTGAGAGCTGCCATTCTTAAATGGCCTCTGGAGAGATATATGCTTGGCAGGATTTTATTCCAAACATCTAGGCATTTAGGATTTAAGTATGAGTCTGATGCTTAAAGGTGATTCCAGATATTCTTCTAAGTGCCTTTGAAACACCAGTCTTTAACCAGTACTTTGTAATTTGCTATGTGAAGGTTACAGTCTTTCATTGAAATATGGTACCTTCTTCTCAAAAAGTACAAAAGCTTCAAAGATGTGGACTGACTTGCATCTGGTTCTCACTGCAAGGAGAAAGCGTCCTTAAATTGCCTAATATATTTCACAGCTGATCTACAGCAACTGAAAAGAACAGAAGATGAAAGGAATAGCCTAGAATGATTAGAAGTGTTTAGAAAGGATCTATTTTAAAAGTAATGGTCCTTAGGAAGAGTTGGCAATTTTTCTTCCTATGATTCTTAATTTGAGATATCTGTGTGCAATTAGTAGGTGCTTTTCCTCATACTTAGATGGAAGCTTGCTTTGGCATCTGTTAAATCCCATTTTAGAATCTGGACATCATTTTTAATATGATTATAATAGCTGCAGTCGACACAGCATTTCTTCAAACTCCTAGAATGTGACCTTAGTGTGCAATACACTGTAAATAAAATAATCTTTGAAAGTAGTTCTTTCTGAATCTTTAAGTAATAAGAGCAGTGCAGCCCCTCCTGTTGCCCTGTGGCTCCAGTGAGGCCCTCGGTGGCCCAGTAGCCCATCACCAGGCAATCTGTGCCCATGGGGTCTGCTACCTCCTTGCATGTGCTTGTCGTGTGGTGATGCAATCCTTCTCCAAAAGATTTGTCTGGTGCTGCTTCTAAATGCATAATGCTGCAGGAATGTTACATGTGGGGCCAGTCATTTAATTTTCGAACAGCCTATTTTGGTAGCAGGTGGTGTGCTGTATTGAATTCATGGATTTTATGTACTATACAAGAAGATAGTTTTTATCTATTCTTGTTAACCTACATATTCAAGAAAATACAGCATAAATGGCTTGTCCAAAGGTGACTGGGGCCTGGTGTGCCTGTCTTGTTTATAGCAGTATTCAGGCAGATAGTCAAGGAGTACTGGGTCTCCTGGTTATCTAGTGGGAATGCTGATAGAGGACGTTCCGCAGTTTAGTATTTCCTGAAGTAATTTTAAGCATAATACAAAAGTTTTTGAAGCACAGTGGCCTTGGGTCTGCTAGCACGTGGAGATGCAGTTTTGAAGGAGTAGGCTGCCATCTCCATTCCAGAGGATGCTATCAAAGATATTGGAGGGCACAGCTGGTAAAATAGGCATTGCCACTGCTGCAGAGGTCAGCTGTCCAGGAAGGCTGGTGGGAGGCAGCTTGGAGGGTGGAGCTGCTGCTGCCAGAGCCCTGGCTGGCCCTACACGTCCTCGGTCACATCCTGCCACTGCCTGTGGGATTGTTCATCAGCAGCTGAGGCTTCCCACCTTTGCTTACACAGCTGCCAGTTCTGTTCTTTGATTGCCTTGTGGATGAATTGTGTCCTATGGCCTACTACAGTATGATTTGCTGAAAACGCCATCTGTTTTGAAAATGACTTTTCTGATACTGTGAGAGATCTCTCTCTTCATAGTAGCACCATTTCACTAGCTTGCAGAAGAGCTGGTGCAACCCAAGTTCAAAGCTATAGTTTGAGATTTAAATGAGTATGCATAAATGTTCATGCATTAGCTGGAGGTGTGAATTCAAAACTGTTGAAGTTACTCAGAAAAGGCTTTAAACAGCAACTTTAAACAACAGTTAAAAATATTTGAACCCTCTGAAGCTTGTATCTGTGGTTGTTTATTTACCCATGTATCATTGTTCCAGCTATAAAACATAGGTAAAAAAATGTTGTTTTGCAGTGTCTTTACATTTTTTACAGTAGCACTAGCTACTTTAACATATTTTGCTGCATCAAAGCTGTTAGTCTTTCTAGATTTCAACAAATCTATACAAAGTGAAAGCCACAAAGGAGTGTAATTGGCAGCTCTCTATGCAGATTTGCGAAGACTCACCTTCAGATAAACAGCAACACTCTTACAGTCAGTCAAAGGATCTGAGAAGTGCTCTGTTAGAAGGGATACTTGCTAAGTTCAGAGTAACTGACAGTAACGTTTTCCTTCTTAAATGCACGACTGGTATGAAGTTAGCATACTCTCGACCTATTAGTCTGTAAGTAATGCTCCAACTCTGGTGATTCTGTGATTATCTGTATTTGTACAATACATACTTCTGTTTAAAAATTTGTTTGCAAAATCTTTTGAGTGTTTATTTTAATATACTACTAAAGCAAAACCACTGTGAGGTCTCAAAGGTAATATCTGTTACTTTCCCTCAAAAAGCCTGGTGGACTATGTGATTTAATGGCTGTGGATACATTTTCAGTATCCTTCAGTCTTTATCATACCTAAAAACATTTTTCAAGTGGAATTCAAAGATTCTGTATATTTATCCAGAATTTCTAAACATCTTCTAATCATCAGAGCCTGCGCTGAAAAACAGTTTCAACCGCACTGCTGGCTATTTGGCAATCTCAAGCATGCTTGCTGTGCATGTTTGATTAGACCTGCAATGCATGCGTAGCAAACTCCATGTCTCCAGTAAACATCAGATTGAGCTGTATGGTGCACAGTATGCTCTCAACTGCCTGGAGCTCTGGGCTCACTGATCTCACAGTGCTCTGTACACAAACACAATTTTTGGGTTAAACTTCTACAGCCCTGCCAAATATTGCAGATCTGTCTTTGAACTGCATTTTCTAGGCCTTCAGATTTTTACAGAGACCTAGCATCTGCATCTGTGCCTTGATATGAAGGAATAGTATGATCTTTTTTTCTGAACAAGCTAAGCACTCATCTACCGAACTCACACATGAGGTTTCTACGTTCTGGCCATTTGTGGGTAGTCTTTCCTAGACACGTATATGTATGTGCGTACATACATATGTTAAATAGTTGTGTATTTCCACTGGAGTCTAAAATACCACAGTAAAGGCACCATTCTTAATTGTCTGCCTTTTTTGTTTTCAACAGGCAGAAATACTCAGCGTGCTCAGTCACAAAAACATCATTCAGTTCTATGGAGCTGTCATCGAACCTCCAAATTACGGCATAGTTACAGGTAAGGATTTTCATTTGATTTTCATTATGACTCTGTAAAACTCTGGTCTTATGAGTACACCCAATTTCAGTATTTTGCTGGCCTCGAAAGAGACAACAACATTCGGCACTACGGTTCTGTTTATTGGGTGGCATCAGATGCAGAGTAGATGCAGCTGCCAGAACAAAGCACTCTGTACCACAAAGATAACAAAGTGGGTATAGCTGTAATCTGTCACCTGCTGGGCATATATGAAGATATCCAGAACCTGTTTTTTGTGTGTAGGTATCTCCAAACTGTAGGCAATATCTTCTGCTTGTCGGCCTTTGCAAATGCTGGCCCTAGCCAAGGTTTCATTTTGGTGTTAGCTATCTCCAGGGCATCTGCTGGAGAGGATCCACCCCAGATTGTGTGCTGGAAAAAACACAGCTTCTAATCAGCTGTAGAAATCCCTCCAGTGGTGCACAAAACCTGTGGAAATTCACTTCTGCCTGTCTCTTAGACCTTATGTTAACACCATAGATGGCAGCATAATCCTGTGGTAGCACTTCTGAGATGCACAACTGCTTCACTGCCTATTGGATGTTGCAGTTTTGAAACCAGTACCACCAGTACTCCAGAGATGCATGAAGGATGATCTTAGTCTATACTGCTCAGAGGTTAGACTGATGATATCATTATCAGACAGGAAATTAAATACCTTCTTTATGTAATAAAAATCTTAATAAATCAAGTAATATAGCTTTTTATAGATTTCTAATGCAGAGGTAATAAGTGCAAACTAGAGAGCAGACTAACAAAGCAAATGTGTGATCAGATCATCCAAAATGATGTCTGGCTCAGAAAGTCCTCAGTTGCTCTCACAGAAGGTCAGTGTTTGGAGAAGGTCATTTGACATGCTTGCTCATCACTGGACAGAGAACAGCTGAAATAGTTCATTATGTCATTGGGAATATGGACCATCTGTGTGAAGGAGACTATTCTGTAGTCCTCTTTGTTACTGGAAGAGCTCTGAATCTATTCTGGTTAAAGAAAAGAAAAAAAAAAAGCATTCTGATTTTAAACGGCATTGGCTTCTCCCTGCAGCTTCCAGACTTGAGTTCCTCGGGCTGAAAGGGAAGTAAGGCTTGATTTCTCCAGCTGTTTTCAAATGAGAGAATGGAGACTTAGGAAAAAATGCTAATTGTGCTTGACGTATCTCTCTCGTATGTGCTCTTTCTTTGAGAGAGGTTTTTACTCCTTGATCTTCTGTGTAGTTTTCAGTGCAGCAGTCTTAATCCTGTGGTTTATTCAGAGATCTATGTCCTGCCAGGGAAAAACCCAAATGAGAAAAAAATCCCGAGAACCTAATGATTCTTCAGAATGATGGAGATGAGGACATTCAGCCAAGCATATACTGAGTATTGGCTGTACATAACATCTTATGTGGGATTGTCAGAGAGTTCTCTGGGACTGCTCTGTCCAAATGAGAAAAGCTACATCTGCAGTCAAAACATGTACAGGGATGTATGTAGGTCACTCCAAAAGTAATTCCTCCTATTTATTTCCGTGGAAACCCCTACAACAGATAGAAAGAGCACAATAGCACTGATTGATAGAGTAAATTCTCAAATACAAAACACTTTTTTTCAATATGGTCATCACCGCTAGCTATGCATTTTTGCCTGCCATGAACAAGAGCCTGTGTGCCATGCTTGTAAAATCTGTGTGACTGTTTGGAACGTACCTTCTCTGTCACCACTGCTGAAATGTATCGCTCACTGCGCTCACATCCACCATTTGGTCTCTATAAAAGTTCAGTAAGTGTCTATGAATGTCAGTGGGTGCCATTTCTTCTGCATAGAGGAATTCGTTAACAAACCACTGCTCCGTACGCACTTACATGTCAAAGGCCATTTTGTCAAATTCCTCCTCTGCTGCCATTTGCCACATGGCAACACAACATAATGGAATATTGGCAGGAAAGTTCAACCTCTACAACCGTCTGCCTCTGACATTGAGGACCGACGTAGTTAAAACATTTTTGGAGCAGCTCTTTTATCAGTGTTACAACTGGTTGTTGAGCCCATTGAGCTGCTAACGTGAATCACATTGTTTTAGATGTTGCAGACCGCAAACAGCAGTCTGGGTGTGTAGCTTTCAGGTCTAGGTTTTGACCACTGCTGCCTCCTCCCAAAGGATTTTTAGTGCTTATGTATCCTATCTGTGCAGATGCGTACAATGTATCCCAGTCAGTGGTAGAGCGAGTCCAATTCTGCATTCACAACCTTGCTTTCTAAAGCAAATACCTCTCTCCTATCACTGAAAGAAATTACCGTGGCAATGTAATTTCCAAATCTATAATTTCGTGGTAGAATTCTGTGGCACAATATATACTAGGAGAAATAGTGAAAAATCAAGCTATATCGCTTGAAGATTGCTTGCCTCTGTTCATACAGAGCAGCAAAGGGCTTGGGGATCTCAGTTATCCCTGACTCTGGTGGATCAAATTATGCATTGTAAAGGCATGCAAAGCATGCAGGCAGACTATTCCTGAAGAATCCATTTATAAGACACATGATGACTTCATGGGTAAAAAAAGCTGATGTTTTAATTGAGGAAATGTGCAGGTCAGCATCTTAGTCCTCTTTCAGTGACATCAGAAGCAACATGCCTGTCTCCTGCAGAGCCTCCTTGCAGCAGGAGGTCCTGCAGCAATGAACCAAAACTAACTTGCAACTACAGCGTTTACTTTCAAGGGACTTAGTATTTATTCCCTCATTCCTTTCATTTAGCAACAGAATCTTCTCATATGATGTACCATATTCTGGGCTGCAGATTTTGTCTTGACCCACGTGGTACTCTCCCAGTGGTTTTGATCTTTTGATCTCATTGATGAGGAGCAATGCTTACTTTTTATGCATTTAG
This sequence comes from Lagopus leucura, assembly GCF_019238085.1. NCBI lineage: Eukaryota > Metazoa > Chordata > Aves > Galliformes > Phasianidae > Lagopus > Lagopus leucura. The sequence goes on from NW_024962267.1 coordinate 4,595,567, forward strand.
CCTGTGATGTATTGTTCTTTGATTAATACTATTATAAACAGCAATTTGGATATATTTTTTGTAGTCTGAGAGGAGAATGATTTTGTTGATGCTTTGAAATGGCAGATATGAAGCATTTCAATTGCAAACCAGCTGGTTTGCTTCATGCCCTGCTGCTCATGGAAATTTGCCCCACTTTGCTTCAAAGTTAGACCTGTAGTTTCTTCCTTCCTTCCTGTGTTTTTTTGTTTTTTTTTTTTTAATTAATAAGTGATTTTATCTTTTCTGTTCCTGCATGAAGAGGTAGAAAAATAAAATTTTGTCTTCATTTTCTACTACCGTTTTTTCTTAACAGAATATTATATATTTAATACTTGATTTTACTATATAAAAAATAAAATAATTGTCTTTTGTTGTGGGGCATAATTTAAAGGCAGTACTTCACCACTGATGACTGTCCTCTTTGGAAACAGCAGTAAGGATCTGGTACCACCAGTCTCTCATCTCTTAACTGCTGTTGTGACTGGGAGAGGCAACTTCACTGGTCAAATATGGAAGAATTTTAAGTTATATAAAAGTAGTGCTGTGGGGATTTCAGTTGTTTCCAGTTTCCCAAAGTCTAAATGTAATGAGCTTGGTATTCCAGTTCATAGCCCTGTGGATTCTGGAAGTCAGATTGTGTTCTGTCTGACATGCTTGCAAACACTGATGGGCAGAAAAAGCCTTTGCTTCTGCCTGCAGGATCCTGCTGCGGGTTTCTGTAGGTGTAGGTGGAAAAAGTTAAGAAAAACAACTATTGGTGCTGAACAAGGAACATAAGAAAACATCTTGCTTTCTTAGCTGTGCTGACTCGTCCTGAGCTGAGGGAATGTAAAGCAACGAAAGCATGCCTCTATTTGCATACAGTCTGTAAAGTCACAAGTGGACAGAATTGCTCAGCGGCACGTTACCATTTTTACAGCATTCTCTCTCTGAACAGAAATGACCCTCATAAATCTTAAAAAAGAAAATAATCACCAGAACCTTTCATTCTGGAATTGGAACTGCCTGGCCTGAGCTCTCTTTATACCAGAGCTTTCTGATGCCTTTTCATTTTAAATCCCGTCATTATAGATGATTTCACATTTCTTTTCCCTTAGCAGTAGGTATGTCTGTGTTGGGACAGTCAGAACGGACTTTTACTCTCCTGTTGTGTTACTAATAGTGTTACTAATAGTGTTAGTTGCTGAACCCAAATTGTTTGTCATTAAGCTTCAAAGAGCTGCTTTTTGGAACTGGCAGAGTTTCCATTAAGGTTTATAGTTCTGGTGCAGTGTTTTAAAATGTCATGTGCATTTATTTTATTTATTTTATTTTTTATTTTTCTAACAGAGTATGCTTCTGCTGGCTCACTGTTTGATTACATTAATAGTAACAAAAGTGAAGAGATGGATATGGATCATATAATGACCTGGGCAACTGACATTGCTAAAGGTAAGCAAGACCAGACCAGTGATGTCTTTTTTTTTTACGCAGCAAACAACTGAAGATACTTTCCTTATTAAGTCAGGAAAGCTTTCGTAAACTGCTTTTTTCAAGTTGTCAAAAAAAAAAAAAAAAAAAAAAAAGAAGAAAAAGCAAAACAAATGAAAACAACTGTAATTAACACAAAAAGCAACAATAACAAACTCATTCACTGTTCTTTTCAATATGTTTCTTTGTTATTCTAAATCCAAAATCATTTTTGGAGTGAAAATGCCTTCCATGAGCTAGTTTTATACTCCTGGTTTGCTCCTAAGCCCCAAGAGGATAATTTTGATGTAGTGTAATTATAAGGCATAATTATCCTTACATTTTATTTGAATTGGTATATTTAAGGAAGCTGGTTCTTCACAAACATGCTGACATTTTTCACAGAATAATGCAGAGCCTTTGTGCTCTCTGTGGCCGTACAGGAAATAGTGTAAACTAATGAACAGTGCATTCTTATCTTAGCTTCCCAGTGCAGAAAATACATTAGAGAAAGTAATTAAATATGAAGTTAAGAAGCATTAGCATACCCACGTAGGTGTTTTGAGCATAGCTTAGTTTTTTTTCACTCAGAGTAGGTTATGCGGACCTTTCCTTCTCCTGCATCTAGCCTTCATGTATGTATGCCAGCCTGTAATGGGGACAAGAAATTGGAACTAAAAAACATGACTGCTGATAAGTAATGGCTACCTTCAGCCTGCCTAACTAGACTATTGCTTGTTTTGTGTAGGCATGCACTACTTACACATGGAAGCTCCAGTCAAAGTAATCCACAGAGATCTGAAGTCCAGGAACGGTAAAGTAGCAGTAAAAACAATAAAATGTTCTGTATTTACTTTTAGTTGTTACTGCTGCAATCAAGTCTGTACCTGAGCTTTGTGAATGTGCAGAACTAACACCTTGGCTGTCATCAAGCTACACTGGCCATTGCTAAGGCACAGAAAAGCCTGTTTGAGTGTCACTCCTCCTCTACATCCTGACACTGTTGTCTCTGTTACTGTCCTGGCATCATTTAGTGCACTGTGGAGGGCTCTTTTCAAGTTGTATCTGGCTGACCACAATAGTGTCCATTTTACCAGCTGTCAGACATTGCCTGGACATTCCTCACTTGCTTTTTCTATTTGAAAATGTTGAGTGCAATGAAGGACTGTTGTTCACTGGATGTAATAGACTGGATAAGGCCTGTAATTTCTAGTCTGTAAATCTGGTCACTATCATGGCCTGCTTTTGTGCAATAACTACTCAGTGTGGAGCTGCACTGTTTTAGACTGTACCTGGCAGTTGACAGCCATTAATGAAACTTGTGAAATACTGATTTGAAATGAAGCAGGAACTAGTAATGGGACAGGAGAAGCACAGATATTAATAATGCATGCAGAGTGATAATAGGCACAAAAAAGCCTATTTGTATGGCACTATTTTTATTTTTTTTTAACTTTTCTCTCCTTTTTTCCTTTTTTTTTTTTTTTAATTGTTGTTAAGCCTAACTGCTACATTCGGGATAATGAAGCTTATCTACATTTTAGTTATAGTCATCTTTCTACCTTTGAGCTCAGTAGGACCTGAAAAGTTTTGAAGTTGATCAGAGGCTTGCATGGATTCAGCAGGTGTTCTTCAAAGATGCTCAAAGAAACCAGGACAATCATGCATATTTGTACATCCTGTGCCGACTGGATCATTTTTCTTGATAAAGTGGATTTCTTTTTGCTGTGAAAATGTATTGTGTTTTGCTGTGAACATGTATTGCATTTGTTTTTAATAGCATTCCTGTAATCTGTTGTTTTTTCATTTGTAGTTGTTATAGCTGCTGATGGCGTGTTAAAGGTATGAACACTTCAATTATATTAATTATGTGAGAGATCCTGCTGCGTGACTTGATATTTTGATGACTAGTAAATGAGGTTCATGCTCTACTATCTTTTTATCTTTGCCAGATCTGTGATTTTGGTGCCTCAAGGTTCCATTCACATACAACACACATGTCGTTAGTTGGTACTTTTCCATGGATGGCCCCAGAAGTTATTCAGAGTCTCCCAGTGTCGGAGACGTGTGACACGTACTCATACGGAGTGGTGAGTGCCTTTTATTTCTCTATGCACAGAAGCAGAACTCCAGTGTGACATAAATCATAAACAAAAAAAATCAGACTTTTTCAAGACTGACCCATAATTCATAATTATGTGCTTGAAAATGATAGGAAGAGCAGCGTCTTGCATGTTTAATAAGACACTTATCTGATTAGATTAGCAGCATGCCAGTGTGGGAAATGCAAGCTTTACCACAAGTATTTAGCATATGTCAGAAGGCTTGCAGGAGCTACTGAGCAATCTGCATCATTAATCTCTGCTTATGTTTTAGCGAAATAAGAGGGAAAAGTTGTAATAGGTATATACCAGGGCTTTCCATAAAACAGGGTGTCACTGAGTTAAGATGAAAAAGGAGGCCACTTTTCCTTGCTTACCTGTTTGAAAGACCATGCTGTCATTAGCAGGTAGCTGAGAGAACGGAAGTTGAGGCCCAATCTAAAAATACAGCATGGGTCTACCTTTTATGCAAAAGGGAAATAACCAGTTACAGTGCATCACAAAGTCAGGTTTGCAGGTGCAATTGTGAAGTATTTCATTCTGCCTGCAGTCAGATTCTGATGTGTTTTTACTCTGCAGTGTGAAATAGACTAGAAATTACTCTCCTGGTCAGACCAGTTCTAAGCCAGGCCCCAAAGCCTTTCTTATTACAACAGTACTTTAGGGGAAAAGAGAAAGGAAGTGGGGTCCTACTCTGCGTATGGATCTGCATACATAGCTTTTTGATTTTGGTTTCAGCAGTGAGAAATTGTTTCAGTACCTGCAAAATATTGCCTCCTTCTCTTTGAAGAGTTGATGGAGATGTAAAAGGTTGTTGGTTTTAAGCTAGTGACTGTGACCATGTATAGCTAAGCTGATGGTTCCAATAGAAGGTTACATAAACTTTTTGTCAAGCAGTTGTTCATGGTGTAAAAAAATAAAAAGATGATGCGAGATATCCTAGCAATGAAAGACTGAGACTTTGTAACGGGAAAGAAGCCTGTATTGGCAGATTTAAAGTATTTGCTTGCTTAACAGAGCTAGGTCACAAATAGTAATAGAACATAAGCTAACAAATGTAAATGTTAATGTAAACTGTTACTGGAAGCAATCGCATATTATCCACTGAAAGATAACATTCCAATTCCAAAATAAAGAAAAAATGTTAGAAGAGAAATGTTAAAAATGGTCTTACAATTCAGAACTACTCTCATCATCATCTTGGTGTGATTGACTTCAAGTAATATTCTAGAACTGGGAGAAAGTAAGCAATTGTTTAATATTTTCTCATGTCAAGTATTACTAGAGCCATAGGAACAGTATGTTGTATTGAGTTTATTTTTCCTTCTCCAAAAAGTAAACCTCCTTTGGCAGCCCTGTGCTTGGAGGCAAAACTCAACTACCCTCAGTATGAAAACAGTTCATTGTTAGTAGAATATGTTAATGTGGTTACAGGTGTATAATGCTACTTCAGTATGCCTAATAATATCTGACCCACGTGTTTAATATGTTGTTTTTGAGCTAATGTGCTCTAGTGTGGATAGAAGCTTATGAATTCTGAAGCACTTAGGAATGAATTCATCTTTGGATAACTCCATTGCCACATCTTGGAACACCACTGTTTTCATAGGAGATGCAAGGGGAGAAATGATGAATAGCCACAGCCCAGATTCTCACTTGATAAAGTTACTGATGTTATGGAGCTGTCAGGAAGCAGAAAATTGTCTCAAAATAACACTGAAAGCTGGAATCTCCCTATTGTAAGTGTTGGACTACCAGAGAATTTGTTAGGAGACTGAAAACAACAACACAAAAATCTTCAAAGGAGTATTTTTTTTCTTAGCAAGTGATTATCATCTGTAAAAACAACATTTAAAGAATCGCCTTTGGAAGTGTAACACTTGCCAGCAGCTTTTGTGTTGGAGAGACAAATCTGCATTTCTTAAGTTAAAGTCTTGTTAACAAAGAACAGAATCATTTCAAATGTAAACTAGTAAGATGCTAAGAATAGATATTCTGTTCACAGTACTTGTTACCATACCCGTAAGATTTCTATTTCTTTTTTTTCCTAACTTTGCTTTCTATAATTGAGTCTGTGATTTTAAGTGTTCTGCTTAAGCTTTGTGAGCACTTTGTCCATGAAGTACTAGTCTTTCTGTCACCATACAGGTCCAAGTTGCTTTTCACCTGGAATGAACTTCCCTCATTGCAAACAGTTACATATGTGTTTGTAGATAATGTTCATATTAGTTTGTCCTGCTCTTTGTGGGCGGAGAAACAGTTCCATTAATTCTCTTTGAGATAAATAGCGAGTAATTTATAATACAGCATAGTAAATGCTAAATCTAAATGTTCCAGATTTATTGTGATACAAACATGGATCTTGCTCTGATTCTCTTTTCTAATCCATTTCAAAATGCATACTCTAAACAACAGACACCAAGCGCTGCAAATGATCAACCCACAAATCCATTCAGATCAGTAACAGTCTTATGTCATTGTGTGCAGAGCTTAAAAATGATCCTTTGCTCCTCTTCCACATATGAAAGTGTATGTGGAATCACAACATTCCCCCTAAAAACTGTTCTGAAATCATGAAGATAAATGCTTGGGATATGTTAACCTGGAAAAAGTGTTTGTAGTGGACTGCAGTGTGTTTGTTATGTAAGTACATTTAATCATAGAAGGCTGTGTAGGTGAATATTTTTAAATGCAAGAACAAAAAAAAGTGTTAATTGACTATTGGTACACTGAGACTGAAGTTCAATGTAGCAGCTGTTGTGCTCCTAGCAATAGTTCATGCATTGCTTTAGCTATGAGGACATAGGTTATTTATAGAGAGAATGTTGGCCAGCTCCAGGGGCTATCCCTTACTCTTTTTGAAAAGAATTATGAGATCTTTAACTTCCACTTGGATCAATCCAGAGGAGACTGACCTAATTTTCAAGGGCAGTACCTCTAAGAGAACAGCACTTTCTGCTTATGCCTCACTTCTGATAATTGTAGCTCCTGAGACTCGTCTGTGTGCACTTGCCTACACTTTCCTACCAGGAGAAAGCATTTTCAGAGTGGGAGGATTTTTATTTTTTTATTTTTTTATTTTTTGGCTTGTTAGTTTGTTTCTTCTTCACATCATTTATTTGGGTGTTTCCTGTCTTATATGGCTTTTGTTGGTTTTGAATTGGGGTTGAGGGATAGGACTATATTTTTTCTTTTTTCTTTAGATCATTGTCACATAGTTGACAGGATGAGAACTGAAATGCACAGTTCAGCTAATAGAACTGAGGACATATCAATCTTATTCTCAGCTTCATATATGGAATGAACATTCACATCTTTGAGTCTCAACCTGTTTCTCTGCATGCAAAGAAGAGCCTAAAATCTTCAGAGGCCACAGCTTACAAACCATAGCATTAAATGATCTTGCTTTGTTTTCCATCATTGTGTCTGGCATGGCTATTTCACTGTGAACACCTGCTGTCTGTCGTCATAGGGATGTTATGTGATCAGGAAAGCTGGTGATCCTTACCATCAAAGATGGGAGGGGAAGTGAATCATGTCAGTGTCCCAATTAAATTATACCAGAAATGGAAGACAGATTAATTTCCATATAAGGTGAGCTGAGAATTTAGTTCTGAAAATGATCAGTGTGTATCTTGAGGGGGAAAAAAAAAAAAACAAAACAGGTCAGGGCAAGTCAGATTCAGGAGCACTTTTTGTAGCTGTATGAACGTAGGGACAGGAAGCATCAAATGGTAAGGCAGAAGATACAATTTGCTGTTTTTGTAAGACTAATAATGCTCTCGTTCACCCTAGGTGATATTTCAGAGTGGGGTATGAAAGTTCTCTAAGATACTTACATGTCACCCTCAGAAGAAAAGTCTTAAGCTTACAGCAGTAGCCTGGATATGAAATTTGCTTTGTTGTAAGAACATTGCTTTAAACTTGCATAAATAAATGCAAGGATTTGTTTTTTATCTTCTGATACTACTAGTGAAAAATGAGGCATTAAGAAAAAAATTTTGTATCTTGTGAGATTGCTGTTCACTCAAACTATATGTAATCTTGAAGTGTTTCGAGTAATCACTGTTCATTTAGGAAAATAGTGATCCGTACAGGCAGTGGAAATAAACACTAAAGGTGTCATGATGCAGAGTTTAGTACAAAATGTTCCACACAGACTTTCGTGCATGAATGGAAGTAGACAATTCAGTCTTCTGAAAGAAAAATAGCAGAACAGTGTAGTTTTCCATCTCAAGGTTCTTGGAGACATTTAACTGTACTTCATTGTGCTCTTTTCTTGAGAGATGTATTTAGATACTTCTCTGTCTGATGTGCAAACTTGGATTTCTTTGTGGTTTCCTGTTAGAACCATTCAGACGAGGTGATTCTGCAAGGCTACTCAGCTTGTGTTTGATTTGGTCCAAGCGTTTTTTGTTTTTGTATACTGCTTTCTGCACTGAAGTACATAAGGCTGCTAAATTATTTCACTCATTCTCTCACAGTTAAATTTCCTACCTCTACCAGTAGAGAGGTGATAATTGGAATTAGAAGTCAAAATTTTGGTGGTTTTTTTTCTGAAGAGGGTGAATTGAGGAAAACAGCAGAATTGAATGCCTCCGTGCATAGCCTTCCTCATGTATTTCTTATATATGGTAAAATGTTCTTTTACTTATTATTCCAAGATGTGCTTACCTTTACTGATCAGTTTTTTGACTGAAGCAGAATTATTCAAATAGGTCTATTGATGGAACTCTGTTCAGTTGATTAAAGGCCCAAATCTGCTTCAATGCATTTTTTTTCTGCTTGAGCAGCATCTGCCAATATCCTTGTGTTTTTCTTCTTATTACCTTCATAGTTGGCCAGAATCCATTCAGAATGATGTAGCTGCAATGAGCCTGGGTACTAACCCAGTTGGTGAGGATATAGAGACTTGCCTAAGGATCTTAATACATTTGGTCACATGCTAAATTATTGATGTCTTTCGTTGCTGTTGTGCTTGGTATACAAATGGAAGAAGTTTCTATGTAGATATTGGTAACAAGAGATAAGTATGAAGATTCTGATAAAAATAGAGGCAAACACAAGCGAAGGTACAAAGTTCTTGTTAATTTAATTGAATGCCAGTATGTAGTCCTTGAGGCAGAAAACAAGTTGGATTCAGTGACATGAATCATTTAGTGGTGCCAAACTCTCTCTAGAAAGTACCTAAGGTTCTTATGCTAAAAAATTAGAACATCTCTCTGTATGTAAGGACAGTGTGTCTATAAGATATAGGGGGAGAACAGAATTATTGTTGATATGCTATATATTGTATGGCTTAATATAATCACGTACTTGGAGATAGACAGTTATGGTTTTGCTTGCAAAATTATATTTACTATTTTTGTAGGCATATAATAGGAATAAAATACCTTATGGATCACATCCTGACTACCGAAAAGCACTAGTTGCAATCGTATAGAAATATTTTTAAATGAAAGATGACTGCAAGGCGAAGATGTGCCTAGCTGTGGCTAAGAAGGATAGGAGGAGTTCTCTGTCTTTCCAAGTCTCAACTGCCAAATATGAACTTTATAGTGTACAAAAAAAGTAAAAAAGCTTTTTCTGTGGCTCTCATAAAATTGCAGGCATTAGGCCCCACACAACTCAGTTTTTACTGTAGAGGAAAAATCAGAAACATTCAAATTAATTTAGCAAGAGGATCTTGCACACAAACACTGGTCCAAGTTCCTGCAAATGGAAACTGGTTGCCTGATAATTGGATACAGAATAGTGCTGTATCAAGGTTTAATAATGTATTTAAAATACAAAGTGCAGAAATAAAAATTCTTTTCTTTCTCTCTGTTCCAGGTTCTCTGGGAGATGCTAACAAGGGAGGTCCCCTTTAAAGGCTTGGAAGGATTACAAGTAGCTTGGCTTGTAGTGGAAAAAAACGAGGTAAGACTACGTTTCTACATTCAGGTACATAGATCAGAAAACAGTATTGGGGTTTTGCAAAAGACTTTTTCATCTTCTTCAAATTGAAAGTAAGTTCACGCGTATGGAAAGATTAGCAGTAGGAGCTAACACAAAGGGTCAAAGTGATGTTATTCCTCATGAATGGACCCTTTACATCTAATTGTTGCAGCTTCACGTCGTGATGCTGTAGATCAAAAATTGTACAAGTACTGTACTAGTTTCTCAGTCTCAATTGTAAAACCTAGGGGTTTGTTCTTAGTGATGAAAGAAGCCATTGCGTCCAAGGTAGGGGAACAGTTTAACTCCATCTCCTGCGTTTAGGACATCTTTTTACTGGCCGGGAGTTGATATATCTGTAAGAGACCTTCAGCTACTTCAACTTAACTCTCCCAGCAGGAGTCACTATAGTACAAGAAACTGCCGCTTAGATGAAAATTTCAAAAATAAAAGAAGAAAAAATAGTTTTAAAAAAAGAGAGAAATTACAGTTTTGCCACCTACGTTCAACACTACATTGAAGATGAGCTCCTCACTGGTATCGGCAAGGCTGCGGCATAGCTGCAAGCCTCCTCATGCAGAGTCTTTCCATTTCAAAAGCACTTCAGTGGTGTAAACACCGTTTGTACAGTGTCCCCAGCCTCGCTTTTCTTCTTCTCACAAATTGAGGCTTTCAGTTAGTTGGACATGTGAGCGTATATCTGAACACATAGTCCCTTGATATCAAAGAGAGTAACTACATTTAAAAAACATTTAAAGTTGTGACTGTACCACACACAGACAAGCATGGAAATCCTCCACAAAGATGAAACCTCCTCTATCTAGACACAGTGGAAGCTTGGGAAACATTACAATGGTGAGGCAGTGACTGCATAATACAGATTTCTATTATTCTACATAAACTGTTTCTCAAAATGCTTCAGAGTTAAATAGTGGAGTTAGGCTTCCTCCTCTTAGTTTAATATTTTTTGTTGTTGACTTTTTTTGTTTCTGTTGCTTTTTTTTTTTTAAACTTCAGTTTGAGAACTGGATTAATTCCAGTAAGCAACACTGATATACTGAATAGTTGGAAATGCTACATTACCAGTCTGAAGATTATGACCATGGTCTTCTACAGTGTTTATCACAGCAGGAGGTACAATGGGACTCTTTCTCCTAGTTTAGGAAAAGCCTTATATATCAGTTTGAAGAAGGTGGAACCCATGAACACCGCTATGTTCTATTATGTACAGTTTTACATAAGTGGTTTATAGTGACACCGATAGCGTTGTAAAGAGATTGTCCTATGTTGAAAGATGATGGAGATACGATGCACATTTCTCTGCAGTTTTCCAGAGCAGGGAACTGTGTAAAATACAGTATGAACAAAATGTGGACATGACAACTGTTTTATTCACAGCTGGAGAAACTTTAGTGTTGAGATTTTCAAAGTCAGTTATTTATCTGCCAGGTAGTACTAGCCTGTTGCCACCATCTTCTTTGTAATAGTGCCAGGAAGCCTTGAGAATATTAACACTTGCTAATATAGATTTTATTTTCTCTGTCCATGACTTAGGGACCATATCCAGTGATGCCTTGTAAGAGTTGGCATGCATTACTTTTTTTTTTTTTCCCCCCCATAGTTTCTATGTTCTGAAACAAGTATGAGGATCAGGTTCTGTTCTCAGTTCTATCTACTGACATTAATAGACTTGCATGGATCTACTTCACAACAGAATTGAGTCACTGTTGGGCTAGGCCTTCATTCTTTTCACTCTAAGTCTCTTGTTAAAAACAGTGTGGGACTGAGGCCAAAGCATAATTGTTTAGGTTGAAAAGTCCTGCTTTGCAAATCTGGAGTGTAAGAAATAAAATGGGTTTTAAGGATTTCATATGGGTCCTTTCCAAGGCTCTGCATAATTTCACAATGTAATTTTTATTTTGGTACAATTTTTATATAAATTTATCATTTAAATTCAGAAGAGAAAAACACATGAATTCACGACATACTAGGGATAATCCCATACAAAATTACGAATGAGAAATGTCTTTTCCATTACAATCCGAAAGCTTTGGAACCTGCTACCTCTATATTCCATGACAGATAACATTCTGCACAAGTGAGACAGCTGTAAATGAAGACTACAACTTATTTTCTACCTTCTGGAACTGTGAGGGTTACAGACAAATACTGCAGAAAGATGAGGCAGTGTATTTTTAGGGTAATGACTCAACCAAAGATCAAGTGCCAGTACAGTTTGTTTATGCATTGTACAAATTTCTGTGTATTTCTTGCATAGAAAGCTTTGCACCTTAAGGTATTTACATTATTAAAATAATCAAATTCCTGCAATGCCCTGATTCTGTATGTCATGTTTCTAATTTTCATGGTATTCAAATACTTGTATAGCAGAATTTGTTAACTCTTTGGCTTTTAAGGCTTTCCAGGTCATGCTATAGTAATACAATGGTACAAAATTTGACAGAACTTGCTTTGATTTACTTCTGAAATTCCAAGAGTGGGACTGATCAAAAGGTCTTCCTGGCAGGTTGGACTGAACAGGTTCAGGTTCTCACCTGCTGTAGGACAGGGAGCTCTTTTCCCAGCTTGATTTCCTCATATTTGGTCTCATTTGCACTGCAGAACTGCTTTTTATCTACTTTTTTTTTTTAACTTAGCATGAAGCGTCTGAAGAAAGTTAGTTGCATTAGTGAGAGCAAAGGGATCACCTCTTAAGTTTTATGTTGTTGGGATACGCCTACAAGTAACTGGAGAGGCTTGGGTACTCGTGTGTATTTGACAATGGAATTGTTTTTAGCATTTGCAGTCTGGAGGCAAAGTCTTTAAGCTACGTGTTGCTTAAGACTCACTGAACAAATACTTTTCATGGCTTAAAACTCTCTGCAAAAGAAACCAAGCCAGCTTCAAAGTAATTCTCTGTAGTTAGTGGATCTGGCTGTAACCAGCAAGTCTTTGTCTTGCGTCATCAGAAAATATTTATATGAGTTCACTGTGCTCTGTGAGTGCTCTGTGAGATCTGCATGTCCTCATTAATCGTTCTGACCACAGGCTTATGAAATGTCTCTTGTGTCATGTAGAGCTTCAGTTAACTCTTTATAACTCAGTGTAGTCTGTATTTCACCCATTTGGTATATCAAAATTGACTATAGTGTTGTAGATCTGTATGAGAGAAAGGAATTAAACCAGACTGTACGTTATGCCTGTTTTGATAAGCATCTTAAATATCGTGCAATGCAGTAGTTATCTCTACAAACTATGATATTTTAGTATTGAAATCTCTTTGCCTCATTTTTTACTTCCTTGTCTCCTAGTTTTCTTGAGCAACTCCATTGGTTTATTTGTTCCTTTCCTTCTTTATAAATCTATTAATTAATAGTACGTCTTACTCGTGTTACCCTTTTTTATGTCAATCGTCAGTTTTGTATTATGTTTAAATGAAAGAAGAGTGTGTCTCGCTTATTTTAATTGCTCTGCTCTTATAGGAAATCTATTATTAGCACCTCAAAGGGAAATATTTCTAATAACTGCTACCTACGTTCTTTCTCCTTTAGAGATTAACCATTCCAAGCAGTTGTCCCAGAAGTTTTGCAGAACTGATGCATCAATGTTGGGAAGCTGACTCAAAGGTAATTTAATTTCTGTTATATTTTATATCCTCCACCTCTTATTTCTCTGTGTATGCTAAACTGTTTTCAGAGGACAAGTCTGAGCTATCAAAAATATTTGCTTCACAAAAATATTAGCTAGGGATGTCTTTTCAAAATGTATATATATTTACGTATTTATACTTAAATGTGTTTCTGTCCCTTTAATCAAGAGTTGTTACTCTAAATTGCCTCACTACTGAAGACAGAGATTGTAAATAGAGGAGAGAGAGCAAGAATGCTGCCATTTTTGATCAACTGAAAAATCATTTTGCTTTTATTTCAGCAGTTAATCTTTCTTGAATGTTTTTGAATAATATGTTTCAAATAACTATTTCAAAGTCCAGTTCTGATTTCTTTCTTGTGCTGGAAATGTATAAAGAATAAATTAATCCACAGAATATGGGTAGGAATGGCAGAAACACATTCAAGATTAACATTTTAAAATGTTCTGGTCTTTTCCTTTAGGACTTTGAATTACGAACTTTATGACAATTATACTGTAATAGTAGTAGAATAGTAATAGAAGTACTGTAGCATACCGCTTAACTTTCCTCTATAAGAATAAATCAAAAGAGATATGAAAGACTATGTTTGCTCACTAAATACTTTTGTAGATCCTGGCAATTACCTTCCTTAAATTGGCCCTGCTACCATCCTGTTGTATTTACATACTGGCTGGAAAGAACCTGTGGGCATACCAGTTCTGAAACCAAGTGTCAGGAGATACTTTGTTTTACCTCTGAGGGTACTTAGGAGAGGAAAGGACAGTTAAGGATAGGAAATTTTGCACTTTTTCTCAAGTAAATGCACCAGAAAGACCTCTTAGTTATTTTGAACTCTGAAGAAAGGGAACTGCTACTTCAGAGACTCCAAGATTAATCCCAAAATGAATTATAGCACTTAGGTGATCTAACGCCAGAATGGATTATCACTGGAAAGTAGTCACAGGAGAGCAGTGTGAGAAAGGAGATTTCCCTTCCTTTTTTTCCTTTCCTTTTCCCTTTTCCCTTTTCCCTTTTCCCTTTTCCCTTTTCCCTTT